>NW_009259318.1:2414273-2478625 GCF_000687185.1 Egretta garzetta | reverse complement strand
AGCAGGAAATGTCCTCACCACTATATTAGGAAGTTGCTCATGAAAAGTTTTTTCGCTACCTCACTTCATTATTCACTTCAAAGTCTTCTATTGTATAGTCTAGGTAGCAATGATATTTACTTGTACAAAATAAATGATAGTATCTCCTTGGTTCCTGTGGTGAGCTTAACGTTGGGCATACTGCATGTTCTTTTGATTACATAGGGAAATCTGAAATCTTTCTTTCCTGTAAAAATGTTTGTCCTTATCTTTAGTTCTCAGCTGTATTTTTAGCTAGCATCTTGGTGATATGACCAAAGTGAAAATACTTGCTTTGCTATAGACCTGGAGGCAATCCTGTGTTTTAGTTCTGGAGAGCTCATGTTCTTATTTCACATGAACAGAAATAGTGACCAATCTTATATACAATAGCACACTCTAGTGTGTATATTAATTAGCCATTATGGACTGATTCTCATCATGTTTAACTCAGTTTTTTAGTGATGTGTGTTCTGTTGTATTTGGTAGTATTATTTTTTCTCTATGCTTGGGTGAATTGGAAGAAATGTGTATCTTCAAACGAGAAGTTACCAGTTTCTTAACAGAATCATCATGATACTAAATGTTACTTATTTTTTAAAATGATGCTTTGAAAGAAAAAAGCTAATAACTTTCATGGAGAGGAAAATCTTGATGTAATGGAAGAATTGAGTCTAATATGAAGAGTCTTAATGATTTAATTGTATACAGCAAAACTGTGTAAGATGGATTTGAAATTTGTCTTCTAATTTAGTTGCCTGCAGGGAACTACAGTTTACTTTTTTGCATTAGGATGGAAATTAGGAGGCAAGAGAGTACTTTACTTTCTAAGATGTTGGCTCAAACTTGCAGTTAATCCTGAAGATATGACAGCCTTAAAGAGGATAGGCAGTCAGCATCAACTCAGATAACTGGCTTGCATGTCATATACAGTAATATACAACTCTTAACAGGTATTACAGAAACATTTCTACAGTTAAAACATGGGTGCTTTGTTTTAACTTACCATTTTATTGGCATGTTTTTGTTGACTTTTTTTTTTAAATAGGGTTTATGAATAAGTAATGTAAAATGTAAAAAGCATAATAATATCAGTTTACCCCAAAATACAGAATTTTATTTTATGGATCAGACTTGATTATTTGTGAAAGTAGGCAAAAATTTGGGATCTTTTCCTGAATTGATTTTATTTCTTTTATCTTTTTTTCCCCCACATATAAATGTAGTCTTATAATGCTTCTTTGCAGTATTGGCTTTTGCTTTATCTGTATGTTACTGCTCTGATCTTTTTTAATGTTACAAATTGTGAATATTGATAACATAATAAAAAAGAGAAAGAATTAAATTAGATTTCTTTTGCTGTGATCACAAAAGAATAATCATTGGGGAAAAAATATCTGTGGAGATAATGTCATAAATTCAGTAGACATGATATAAATTAATTTCTTCAGTTATTTTAAAAACTTTGGATTTTTTTGGTTTTAATTATGCCCACTGTAGAACTGGGATTGTGAAATTATTATGGTGTTTACTGTTGTGGGCTGATTGCTATCAAATACATATCAATATACATATTTGATATGTAGCATTTGCTTCCTTTTCAGGTGGCTGTGTTTGGTGGCCCTAACTTGCACTATCAAGTCTTTTTTTTTTTTTTATGCTTTTTTTGATAACGGTTTAGGAGTGCTGACACAAAATAATTTTTCTAAGCATCCACTTTTGATAATGAGAAGAATTGCAGTTGCTTTGAATTAGATGAGAAGAAAGTGAGACTGCGAGTAGCTTTTTCTTCCCTTCTTGTATTTGCTTTCACTTATTGCTGTTACAATGTGTGACATGTTCAGGCATGCCAGAGTAGAAGGTTAGTAGGGAATCTGTGCAGTCTGTGGGTGGCATACACTTTTCAAGACAGTCTGCCTCTTAAAAAGTTGGATTTTAGGTTGTAAGAAAACTTTCACAAGTTCAATTCCATTTTCTCATCCTTATCATTCAAGTTTCATTTGATATATTTCTGAAGGTACATACATTTGGTAGCATTAAAGCATGTATTCTTATGCATACGTTGCTCACAATGACATGTTTCCTTATAGAAGCGTCACAAAATGAAACAAAATTGGAACATTGATAATTATTGAGCAATGAATTTCCTGTTACTGTCATGGTGTGTCCACACAGAATGCCTCATGCCCTCTGGAATGACTCAAGATTTTGTTCACAAAATAAAATAAACCCCTCTGTCTTCCGAGTTTAATTACTGTTAGTGTTCTGATGTGAGATTCTGTCCATCACAAGGCACAGCAGGAGGGGATGAAAGTCTTCTGAAGATGAATTTACTTCAGTTTTAAACTTCTCAACTCATGTTTCATTCCTTTCTTAAAAGCATTTATTAAATAAGGGAGGGAAAGAACAGCGTTCATTAAAAACCTCTCCAAAGTCATGCAAACTATAGAGGAGAATTCTACAGGAGCCAGAAACCACAAAATTCTTCTCTCTTTGATAGGAAATCTGATTACACTTTAATTTCAGGTCTACACCATTCAGAACTTTTCATAGAGCTTTACTTTTCTTTCTTACAAGCAGAGTAATAATTCTAATATTAGTTATGTCAGTTCATTAAACTCATTTTCCGTAGGAAAGTACCCATTTTATTGAGGATTTGTGAAGAAATGACATGACCATTCTTCATCAAATGAGTATGCTGCTGTTCTGGGAATGTTTCTGTTGTGTTCGTAGCCAAATCATGAAACTCGGGAACTTTGACGTATCTTTACTGTTAGACAGTAAATCAATGCATACACTTCCAAAATGTGTTACTTAAAGTGACTTGTGGTCTTCTCCTTATCGGATATTACAAGGACCAAGCACACATTCCTTTGAGTGATGTAACTATAAGATTTTGAAAAGGTGCTTTACAGACTTTCCGAAGAAAAGGCTAACCATCCTCAAAAGAATTGAAATTCACTCTTAGAAGTTAAAAGAAATAAACTTACAAACCTGCTGTCTTAGCTGAAAAATCTTGCAAATAGACACAGAAAAAAGGCAGTGTAGTGTTCATCAGACTGGATGAAGCCCTTACTTGGAGGGAGCATTGCAATGTGACCTTAAACTTTTCATCTGTGTGCTTGTAATAAGCCCTTCCATTATCTCTTCTACCTCTGTTGTAGAAATTGATTGCTAGTCCTGACCGAAGCAAAAGTGATGCCTTACTATTATTCTTTCCTAATGACTCTTTTCCTTTACTTTAGGAAACATTTTAAGAAAGTAAGTGTTCTAAAATGCGTTGGATGGAATCCTCATGTTGGTACTTATATCTTGGAGTTCATACTTCAGCTTGTGTTGTCAGTTAGCATTTAGTATATGACTTTGAACAAGTCACTGATTCTGAAAAACTCGAGAAATTTATTATAAGAGGACAAACCACATTTTTTGCTTTGTGTCTTGATTTGCCTGGTAATGTTAGTGAGAGGCACTGTACTTTTTATCAGAATGAAATATGTTACTTCCTTGGTCTATATGTTTGATTCACTATATCTCATTGTTGCGTTCAAGGTAGTTCTGACAGATCTTAGATTGAAATCTTACTGTTTTAATGCTTCTCACTTAAAGGCTTTCCTCAACACAGAATGCTTTTTCTTCAGTTTTGGTTTTGTTGTTTTGTTTTTAGCTAGAATAATTAGTGACCACTAACTTCCTCTTCCTATATAATTTTTTTTTTATATTTGTGAATCTAGAATATGCTACTATAGTAATTACATCTTTTCTAATTTTTTTCCCCCATGTTCACTTTTCACAGGGAACTTAGTGATTTGTGAAATTTTGGAGTTAAGCACTGGATTGCATTTTTCTCCCTTATGCTATGCAAATATTTCTAGCTCAGCACTTTTTTTTGTTACATATATAACATCTGAGTTTAGCTAGATTGTGGTGTTAATGATACCTGTGCATCACAATGTGATTAAACTGATGTACCCAGATGTTGTGCATTGACATCTGGTGTAGTAGTTTATTTACACTTCAGAATATTTCCATCTTCTGCTTCATATCAGTTGTTCTTGTAGGTCTTCACAAAAAAATCCCCAGTTCTATTCAAGAGAATCTGAACGTCTCATTATATTTGGGCCAATGATTTGTATATAGAGTTTGTATAGCTATAATTTCAAACTATTTGCTAAGATGGCACTTTCAGGAGAAAGGAACTTGAATGACTGAGCAAAAACCTCTAATCAAATACAGAGTTACAGACCGATTAATTTATTTTTAATGGTGTTATATCGCCTTTTATATAAAATCGAACATACTTTGTTAGACACTAGGTTTTGCTTATTTCAAACATAGAGATCTTGGAAAACATAGAATTGTATTAATTAATTTCAACTTGAATTCCATCCAAAACCCAATAAATACATAGTGTAAATTGTGTATGGTTTTGGCCTGTAATCACTGCAAGGTAAGGTTTTTGATGAATGTCTTTCTGCTTTCTACACACAGATCCCTGAATCAAAGAATGAGGGAGAACAAACAGTTTTTCATCTTCTTACTAATTAGTGATTTGAAAAAGTGGTGCTGCTCCTTGAAAAGTGTAAAATGCTGATGAGAATCTAATGAGGTGTTCACATTGCAGATTCAGATAACAAATCACAGGCAAGCATTTTTATGTAAATGCAAAAGTATTAGAATGTTTCTGACCATGTTATTTTTATGTAATACTGTGAATAAAATAAAAAGTAAGCAGTAGAGCTTTATTTGACTAACACATTCGGGATGTCTTATGCAAGAATACTTTCCTGGGAACCTTAAGAATAAAAAAAAAAGATAAAGAAGGAGCTATGTAATGAGTAGGAGAAGGGTGTGCTCTTCTGAGGAAGCTGCACCTGATTGTAGTCCATTTCAACATTTTTATTAACATAGGCAGTAAATAACACTTACTCAGAGATGATTTGAAAGGTCTGCCATCTACAGGTATACCAAGAAACCAGAAAAATCAGAGGTTTGTTTTTTGTTTGTTTGGTTTTTTTTTAAATTGGAGAACTGTTTAGAATTATTGGGGCCTAATAGAGTAAAATTAAGAAATAAAGAAAAATAAGTTTTAATACTAGGACCAACTTGAATTGAGCATGTATGTAATATCTAAAGAGTCAAGATATGTGCATTTCTTCATGAAACATACCAAAAATGAGGAAAATAATTGGTCTTTACTCTCCTAATTAGAATTGTTATGTCAGGTGCCTATGTTGTATATAATCTTTCCTTCTTTTTGTACAGGAGAAGCATAGGCAGGAGTTAGAAGATATGAGAAAAGCTGGACATGAAGCCTTGAGTATTATTGTTGAAGAATTCAAGGTAAATAAGTTGCCAAGATAACAATTTCCAAATATTATTGCAATAATATATAATAAGACTACAGGCCGTCTTCTTTAGTACTGCTTGTTCTGGTTGCTCAACCTCTTTCACTTTAAGACTGTCTTTTCTGTTGCTTCCAATTTAGACTGTTCGGCCTGAAGTTTTGCATGACATGTTTTCTCACTCTGCATTTTGGGAAACTTCAGATAAAGTAGGTTAGCCATTTTCAGTAATGAAACTTAAAACCAGAACAAAACAAAAATGCTCAGTCAATTGTGGTAAACTTTGGGTTTGATTATTTATCACACGTCTACATTTTGGAATTCCTCAGTCTCAACAAACTGCACTTGCAGGAAAGCAGCCTCACAGAGCAATTCAGCAGGTTTTTATCCATGCAGCACTAAGAGGAGTTAAGGAAGAAATAAGGCTGAATCTGTAATTCTTCTTTTAAGTTGATTCTAGTTCCTCTCAGGTGGTAAGATGTAAGAACTGGATGTTACCATGGAGGATAAATCTGTGTCTTTTGTACTGTTATGGAAACTTTCTAGTAAAAAAGGCACAGAGGACAAAAACTGAATAGAGTAGGGAGAAGGAGTAGGTAAAGCTAAGAATTCTAATTAGACTTAAAGAGGGAAAGAAGATCTGACAGGGGAAAAAACCTCATAACATGAAACGGAAAAGAAGGCTGGTTTTGAGAATGAGAAGGGAGGCATGTGACCTGGTAGGCAACTGTGAGCCGGGAACACAAATCTGACAATGTAGTTAGTGAAGGGGAAATACAAATTGTAACTGCTCAGTGACAGTAATCCAAGACTAAAAAATGATCTATCATGGAGGGCAAGAAGGCCCGAATGCAGAATGGTTTAAACTTGCTGGAAGCAGGAGTGCCAGAGACAGAAGGACTCCATGTAAGGGAGTGAGGTTTCCCTTGGTAATGAGATAAGAAATATCACAGCATTGTCTTGTAGTAATCCATCCTGTGAGTGCTCAGGGGCCACTTTTGGTAAACAGAGCTGACTCTGGGGGATGAACTGAACATTGGGCTAAGGTGTGCACCATGCTGATGCTTACATGGTCAGGGCTGGCGCAAGTGACATATAAGGAATTGTCTTACGTTGCATCTTTGCATACTCTTGTAGAGCTGCTTGTGGGGGTAGGACTGTCCATTCCATTGTTCATTACATCTTTTTATGTTTAACCACAAACACGTTTGATTTGCCTCAGGAGGTACGATAAAAATTCCCTAATGTTAGTTAGGGTTGGAATGTAACTGGCTAGGTTAAAAGGGTAGGGTTGAGGTTGGGTCTTGTGTTTCAGGTAATAAGCTGAAAGCTTGAGTCTGGGACCTGCTGGTCAAGAAGCCTGCAGTACTTTGTTAGGGAGGGCAGGCAGGTTGGTTTGTTTTCAGCAAATACCCAAAATGTATGTTTCCTTCTGGTGGTGTCAAGATCTGCAGCTCCAGGAGAGCTATCTGTGCCAGATTCCAAATCTGCTGTGAAGTCTGAGATCTTAATGTTACACAAAACTATTTTCTTTTAGTTGGGTAAAGGAATGTACTCAAATGCCGTATTGATTTTTGAAAATTATTTTACCAGTTAACAGCAGCTGGGAAGATCTGATATGCCATCTGGAAAAGATTTATGTCTATCAGTTTCTGTGATTTGGCACAAAAGATCAGGGATTTAATTGAATACTGTGATTCTGAGCAATATTTATATTTAGAATATTATTTCTCATAGACTGTTTATATTCAAGTTATATAAAGACATTCTTTAATACCAGGGAACCATGGCATGAATATACTTCATACAAGTCTTCCTGTTGCCTCATGTGGTTATTTGCCATATTTTGGTCAATGAGATCACAGTACTCTGAAAAGAAATAACATCAGATATGCCAGCTTCCGAGTAAAATACTGCAAGCAACCTTGTCTGGAAACACGCAGCGAGTTATTCTTCAGGGTAGCAGGAAAAAAAAATCAAAAAGTTTTGTTAGGTTTAGAAAAAAACCAAGCTTTTTTGGATTGTTTGTTTATAGCTTAAATACCTTTTTAGTAACCCTTTACCATGTGCTTAACAAAAAACCCAACATTGAATCATCAGAGAATTCAGTGAAGGTAAAAACTGTTCTGTAGTTTTGTTGAGAAAATAATCTCATGGATTCTTTTAAAATGTTAATTTATGGTTAATATTTCAATATGGAATGAGGCTAAGATTTTTTTTTCTTAAGTAAATGAGTTAAATGTGGTTTTGTAATTATAAAAGTAGTATTTTACACTTTAGGGACTTTTTAACTACTCATATCTTTATGAATGTATTATATTTATCAGACGCGTTGGCAATTAGTAGTTGGGTAACCAAATAAGGGGTCCTGCATATAGCATTCGTTTAAGACTGTAAATCTGGTTAGTCCTTTTAGTGAAATACAGAATTGTGAAATTCATTGACTCTTAATTCACTTATGATTAGACATGCTTAATTTTGTACTGAAATATGTCTTCTTTAGGATTTAAGACTGCTACACTAATATATAGCATTTATATGCAAAAGTGATTTTTTTTTTCAGTAGATTTTGTAAGTACTATCTAATTAATCCCCAAATTACCTTGAGTGTGGAAATTCACCTAAGCAAGTCTGCTGAATTGTTTAAAAAGCATAGGATTCTTATGATGAATACAGTCCTATTTTGCATTCCTTGGGTTTTAATAAAATGACCTGATGCAGGTTATTCCAATCAAGTGCTTGTGCATCGCCCAAATTAAGTTCTGTTGCAGTCATGACTGTTGAAATTATGACTAATCCTCTCTGATACCAGCCAATTATAATTTTGCAATGCCACTCCAAGCAGAGTTGTTGCGTGAGTTAATGTAATGCCCAACATTGGTCGTTTAAGGATAGCTATGTAAAAATATGAACAATTCATTAGCCCCAGAAAATAATCCCCAGAAGCCCTCAAGCCCCAAATCCTCTAAATTAGGTATTGAAACTCGGGGTTGAACAACAGTGGAAAAGTGGCTGCTTACTTGCCTTTTCTGTATTCCTGGCATACATAAGTCATCCTACTGGTATATAAAGGAAAAGAGAGTTGCCATTCTTTCATTTCTATCTACAAGGTGGCCAAATTAGTAACCAAAAGCTCACATTTTTCTTATATTGAGAGCTAGTTATTACTCCTTGCAGACTTACTGCAGCAGACTTGTTGTTGTATGGTTCTATGCTTGAAAATGGTTTACACTTTCTGATACTCTCCTATATTTGGGGGAATTATTTGTGTAAAAGAGACAATATTGATTTTTCATGAGTGAGTTATCCCTAGGTAGACCAGGCACTCAAGTTTAAGACCAAACCCTCTCAATTCCTACCCTTGCGACTGGTCCTTTTTAACACGGCAAAAGTGTCAAAAATGGAGCTTACACAAAAAGTCAAACACTGAGTGATCTAACTTCAAGGATCTGAATATACCAAACCCCTTAGAATTATTGCAGTTGTCTTCGGAATATTAGCTTGCCAAATGTGCTGGGAAAGCCATTAGCAGAGAAACACTAGACACTTTGTAGCAGAAACCCTCAAAAACCTTGGCCATTGTTAAGCATCTCACATTCTTATCTTCCTTTCAACAAATAAACCATCTACAATACAGTCATAAAATTTGTATTAAAAAACACGGGAAAACAAATTAAAAATGAACTTAGTGTTCTCAGTAGGCCAAGTTTCCCCTTCTCATGTTTACCTAATTTTGTTTAATTTCTGTCTTTCATGTCATTATTTTTTTAAACTCTTATCCCTGGTAATTAACTACGGTAAAGAAAAGTAAATGTAGATCTTGGAAATTATGCTTGTGGGATCATGTCACATTTTAAGATACTTACCGCAAGCAACATAAGGATTTTTCCTCTGCTTGTTTAATCAAGCTTTTGTTCTGAAATTGTCATAGTTCTGTAAATAGACAAGTTAAGATTTTTAATCTGTTTTGTTTATATTTCTCACCATATAAAATGTCCTCTAATGTAAGCTTTAAAGAATATGAGGTTACAGGCAGGTGTATTTATTTGATGGTATTTATTTACTTAGATTATTTTATGCAATTATTAGTCTTCCAAAAGACAGCTTGCATGAATCAGATGTGTGTTTCCTTTTATGGAAATTAACTTCAAGATGCAAAGTCCTTTCCAGCCCTTCCTACAATGAGAGTTTTGTCTGTCAGTTTTCAGTGTTAGGTGGTTGGGTTTTTTAGCTTTCCAGAGTGTGAGGACAGATTTGCAAAGTACAAGATTTGTGGGGGCCATCAGATTGTCTTTCTTGATATGTGTGTCAGTAATAGACTTCTGAACTGAAAGGTTACCCTTGAAGCAAACGAAGCAAGATTTAAAAGATTTCATTACAAAAGCAGTTAATCTAGAATCAGGATTTTTTTTTTTTTTTTTTTTTTTTTTTTTAGACATAGTTTATCCCTAGTGAGGAGGGAAAACTCGTGAAATGTGGCCAGTTCTCAGCTCTTTAAAACACCAGCTTAGCTTAAGTTTCCAAGGTGACATACTGGCTCCGAAAGGCCTGACACATGAATAAAAGGATAAATTCAGAAGTTGTTGCAAGGGCTTGTATTTCACTTTCAAATTCTGTACTTCTCCATGTGTAAATTGCACTAGACTTCAATTGGGCCTTGGGTATAATATAATATTGTTTTCTGTCATGAAGAGCTGATGACTGGAAAAGGAAAGATTCTTTGTCATTTTTACAGTATAGGAATACTCATGTACGACAGCGATGCTACTATAAAAATCTTTCTACAGAATTCTGATAAAAGCAAGGTACAGTCAAGTATCAATCTTCTGAAGATCTCACTATGAAAGATATTTTATTATTGATTAAAGCATCTTGATATTTTAAACGTAATTATAAAAATTACAAGATACTTCTCCCTCCCTTTTTGGTAAGGATGACTTTTTATATGTGTTTCTGACTACAGAACAATAAATACAGTGTTAAATATAATAATTTAAAGGTTTGATTAAGAGTGAGTTTGCAGTTTGTTTCTGGTAGGAGTCTGGGAGAACAGTGTTTTGTGGAAAATAAATCATTTAAACTCACATGCCAGTAAAACTGAGATAAACTGAGCATAGTATTCAAACTGTAAGTTGTTGATCATTACTGGTATACCAAAACCAGTTGAAAATGAAACTGAAGTTATACCACTTTACAAAAGCCTTGTTTCCCTATTCTTGTGTTTGATTCAAATGTCTTTTGTGTTATGTCTTTAAAACACCTGACTGAAATTCAGTTCACACTGTAAACAGGAGCATGGTTAGTAAACCCATGAAGATTCTTCATACTCTGATGTGCATCAAAATGTATTGACCTTTTGTAAAGAAATAACTTGAGAGAAGAATTTTCCACAGGAAATACTTTTTGACTTGATATGTAAAATTTCACAGCATGAGCTCTGTTTAAAACTTTGGTAGCATGCTATGACTATGAGTGGAAACAATTCAGGAAATCCAACT
Source organism: Egretta garzetta (assembly GCF_000687185.1). Classification (NCBI taxonomy): domain Eukaryota; kingdom Metazoa; phylum Chordata; class Aves; order Pelecaniformes; family Ardeidae; genus Egretta; species Egretta garzetta. The sequence continues at coordinate 2,467,767 of NW_009259318.1, read as the reverse complement.
CAACATTTTGTTTTATTTCATTTAGAACCTACTTCATTGTGAATTGCAAGTTGTCTCTGACCTAAACAGGAATTTATTTGCTTTCCTTTTGGCTAATATTCACTTGTACAAAAAATGCCCTTTATTCCATAGCACCTATATGGCCATGTTTAATTTTCACTTAAAGGGAGGCTCAACTGAAAATAGTCTGATCATGAAAATATACAGTATCTTGGGCCAAAGTGGGTAAGTTGAATTCTGTTGAAAAAGACATTTTTGGAAATTTTTTAAATAGTTTTATTTACATAGTATGTATACTAGCTAATAACTGAGTTATAACACAACCAGTCACACAGTATGTTTTATTGTGTTAATGTGTTTTCTCCAAGGGTTCAGGAAAGAATTTTAATTGTATCTTCTGCTCTGTTTTATCATGCAGCAATTGGTTAAGTGTATTTCACCCTTAAATAAAGTAGTAGAAATTAATTACTGGTGGAGACAAGATGCTGAATTAGATTAATCATTGTCTAATGCTATGAAGCATAGAAATTCTTATGTACTATTGCTGAAATTAATACTGGTATTTAATATAGTTCATATGTTTGAAGTAGTATGGTAACTTTACTTTTCACTAGGTAACCTTATTTTTAAAGATGACTTGTTTTGGCTATCCTGACTCAGCAATTTTGAAGTAAAGAAGGTGTTTGTACTGGCTTGTATTTAATTCCTTAAGCAAGTTAATAAAGGTCGAGCGGGGGAAATAAATGAGGGAAGATATTCTTTTGGATTGACTAAGGGTTTTGAACCAGTGCTTTTGTGTAATATTATAGAACATAAGGCAGCAGCTTGTACATCATGGTGCGTGTTTCATACTGCTGTTTCAAGTGAGTTGGTTTAACATTTGCGAACAATGCTATGCATCTGAGAAGTCTGGGTTTTGCATAGACTGGATTTGCTTTTATACTGTTTTTTCAGAAGAGATGAGAGGGGATAATAAACTCTACTCTGTTTTTTCTCTTGCTTTTTTTTTTTTTTTCCCCTCCCTGACTAGTTTTTTCCTCCTATAAAAAGAGGAACTTGAGAGAAAGTGATTTGGCAGTTTGTTACTTTTAGGGAATTTGGGATGAATTTGGGGGTAACAGTCTATATTTTGGCTATATAATTCAAGAAGGATTCTCATAAATTCTAGCTTTTGGTGGCCATATGATAAATCCTGTTCTGGGCAAGCAGCTCTGGTTTCTGTTGCCAGTGGAATTAAGACAGTATGCACTAGGGCTGGGCAAATAGGTCTGTAGTAAAAATGGGCTGGAGTGTCTGCTATGATTTTGGCAAAATCTTAATCATTGCATCTTTACCTTTCCAAGGATGAGGACAAGTTTCAGAAAGCATCTAGTACTCTATACATGACACAACCTCTAGCAATACAGGATAAAAATTTTGTATTTTCTGATTTTTAGACTTTTCTTCTCAGATTGGGTGCAGTACAGTTTTTCAGTCTCTAGTCTGTATGCTGTGATGCAGTTCTCTAGGGTTCTCACAGTAAATGTAGTGTGCTGTCAATTGCATTTCAGGACTACTTAATTCTCTGACCATTGCTAAAGCAAGTAATAATAAAGATGTGGTGGGTTGGTTCTGGCTGGGTGCCAGCTGCCCACCAAAGCTGCTCTATCACTCCGCCTCCTCAACTGGATAGGGGAGAGAAAATATAACGAAAGGCTGATGGGTTGACATAAGGACAGGGAGAGATAGCTCACCAGTTACAGTCATGGGCAAAACGGACTCAGTTTGGGGAAATCAGTTTAATTTATTGCCAATCAAAATCAGAGTGGGATAATGAGAAAATAAAAACTAAATCTTGAAACATCTTCCCCCCACCCCTCCCTTCTTCCCGGGCTCAACATTACTCCGGAGTTCTCTACCTCCTCCTCTCAAGTGACGCAAGGGGATGGGGAATGGAGGTTGTGGTCATTTCATCACACGCTGACTCTGCTGCTCCTTCCTCTTCAGAGGGAGGACTCCACACGCTCCAGCCTGGGGTCCTTCCCAAGGCAGACAGTCCTCCATGAACTTCTCTAGCATGAGTCCTTCCCATGGGTTGCAGTTCTTCATGAACTGCTCCAGCATGGGTTCCTTCCATGGGGTGCAGTCCCTCAGGAACAGACTGCTCCAGCGTGGGTCGCCTACCAGGATCACCAGCCCAGCCAGCAAACCTGCTCCAGACTGGGCTTCTCTTTCCATGGGGCCACAGGTCCTGCCAGGAGCCTGCTCCAGCATGGGCTTCCCACGGGGTCACAGCCTCCTTCGGGCACCCACCTGCACTGATATGGGGTCCTCCGTGGGCTGCAGGTGGGGATCTGCTCCCCTGTGGGCCTCCCTGGGCTGCAGGGGGACAGCCTGCCTCACCATGGGCTGCACTAGGGACTGCAGGGGAATCTCTGCTCCAGTGCCTGGAGCACCTCCTGCCCCTCCTGCTGCACTGACCTTGGTGCCTGCAGGGCTGCTCCTCTCACAGATTCTCACTACTCTGTCCAGCTGCAATTGCGTAGGTTTGTTTTTTCCCCTCTTCTTAACTATGTTATCCCAGAGGCGCTACCACCATCACTGATTGGCTCGGCCTTGGCCAGCGGCGGGTCTGTCTTGGAGCCAGCTGGCGTTGGCTCTATCGGGCATAGAAGAAGCTTTTAGCAGCTCACAGAAGCCACCCCTGTAACAGCCCCACTACCAAAATATTGCCACACAGACCCAATATAGATGTGTATTATGGATAAAGTCCTTATGATGTTTGGATCTAGTTTCAACTTGGGTTCTTCCAAAATTATTCTAATTTATGAAACTTTAAAGCTAAGGTTAGCTCTTTATCTGAATTCAAACAGAGGTTTGGACTAATTTACTTAGTTAAGTTTTATTTTGTTTTGATAAAAGTCCAGTTTATAAAATTAAGATAGATTCACTTTTAATCTTTTTGCAAACTAACTTAAACACGTTTTTTACTGTCATTTAAATGTGTGAACGTTTTCATAATGGTTTGAGGAAATCATGGGTTCTGTGATTTTTGTAACTCATTATATATAAAACTAAAATGGATACAAAGACTCTTTAGAGAACTTGGTCTTAAGCGGTTTCATTCTCTTTGTTCTGTCAAAGCCACCAGGCAATTTTGGTTAGTGAAGGAGATTTGGTTAGTGAAGAAGTAGGATCAATTCTCTGATAGCTTTTTTTAGGTTAGGAGAGTGATAGAGAAAGGAGGGAAGAAGCAGGATTTCTTGAATGGTTTGGAACATTTCTGATAGTTTAAACTTCAGAAGAAGACTTGCTGTCATTGTCATCCTACAAGTCCTGTTATCTGGAGCATTCATTTGGAGCAGCCACACTGTATATAGTTACTGTTAAATGTGAGCATACATGATACTTCTTAGCTTTCCCATGAACAATGTGAATTTATTCTTTAAAAACCTCCCCAAAATTGTTCATGTATATATGTCCAGAAACAATGAACAGAAAACGTAAGACCGTTTGGTGATGGAGTACAATGTGCATTGGGAATACGAATTATTTCCAGGTGGCAAAATAGCAAGTAGAAGATAGAACTTCTCTCAAATGAATTACAGCATTTAAACTACTTTTTCATAGAACTAAACCATATAGTTTATAGACACCAGTATGTGTTCTGCTTCCCCTCCCCCACCAACGATCTACAAGGTTCTAGCACATTCTACATTTCTGCTATTATTTTGTTATTCCTTGCACTGTAAAGGCTGCTTTACTAACAAGGATCCAGAGATATGGATACTAGAATAAGAACTATAATCGATGAAGCTTTGAAATTTTAGAACTTAGGAAATTTGGCTGCACCTGTTAGTTCAAGAGCCATTTTCCTATTCTCTGGGAAAGTCAGGACTGAGACAGAGTGCAGACTCCTAATTTTCCTTTTTGGTTAAATTCCACTGGTTTTAGTCCTGATAAGATGAGAGAAGCATGTAATGATTTCTTTCATTTGTTTTTGAAAGGAAGAAAATATTGTAGGTCAGACCATAATCAATCTGATACCTGATAGATTTTGGAAAGGGACCTAAAGTTTTGCTATTCCATATCTGATAGTTTCTTATCACTTCTTTGAGTCATCTCAAGTTCCTATACTGAAACTGAGGATACTGAGCAAGATTAATTGTTAAAATATGAGGTATTTTATTCTTGTTCCATTTTTTTTTTTTTTTTTTTTTTGCAAATAAACCCCACTGAATACATTGTCAGTGTAATTTTCAGAAGTAATTCTGGTTTTAGAGGAATTAAATTTAGATATGTCAATTTGGTACCCTTTTCTTCCCCTAATAACTGTCTCGGTGCTACTTTCTACTATCGTTTTCTTTTTCTGATCTACAAGCCAAAACAGCTATAGATTATAGTTTAAGGTGTAAAACATGATAGAATTTTGGCTTTGATTAGCTACGACGATTATGCCAAGTTGAAAATGAATTATAACTGAACTAACCTAGAAAAACAATGTCAGTGTAGATATTGATTCTTGGTTTTCCCAGTTAATGGGTTTTTTGTCCGGTTTAGTAATGGTAAAAGTGTAATATGAGATACAGGGAAGAAGGAAATGTTAAAAGACAATGTATATATGTTTGATTACTTGGAGCTGTAGTGTTAATTTTTCATTTTCATTTCAGGAGTCAGAGGGAAATTGTTACTATTCTTATTTTATTATACCTAAATACACTTTGATTATTTAGTACATAAGCCTTGTAAATTCTGTCTTTAATTAGTGGAAAGGTATTGGCTCAAATGATGAGGTACTTATGATCATAACTATGGTTATGCAGCCACTATAGTGGTTGCAGTTCGTTCTAACATTTGTCCATGACTTTGTATTTAAATTTTAAGCAAACTGCTTTAAGTAGCTGTTTATCTGAGGTACCACAGTCCTTTAAACTGTTTCAAGGTCTTACATAAATGGTTGGGAGGCAGAAGATTTTTGAAACCTGAGGAAATTACAAATGGGAAAAGAAGATCTAGTAACTCCCTGAAAGACATGACTGTTTATTTGGCTCTAGTAAAGACCTAAAAGGTAACCTCATTTTTGATTAAAGGCAAATGTAGTTAGGACTTATGAGGTGTGTTGTGCTAAGGAAGGCGGGGGGGAAGCCAAGAAGCAGGAAGGACTAGTTGATAAATGTAAAGAAATCCTGGAAATCGGAACCCACCACTTCCTCTATGACTGTATCAAGTGTAGGCTGAGGCAACAAATGTGATAGGAGTGTAGAAACAGATCCGCATCAAGACTGACACCTTTTGCCATCAGTCCTGAAACTGGCTGTTGGTACAGGATGACCCTTGCCACCCTGTGTCAAGGAAGTTCATTGCCCAATATATAGAAGGAGAAATTAATTGCCAAGAACACCCATATTGAAATCCTACCCTTTTGACTTCATGCAACAGATGCCATAGGCTATATTCTGCTGTAACCTTACCTGAAATTATTCAATGAGCTATTAAAAGGAGACTGCTTCAAGAATGCCAGCTTGATATTAGGTCAGTGGCCACAGATTTGTGGAACATCAGCCCACCAGGATAACTGTGTAATTAATTAAAGAAGAAAGTGGTGTTTCAACAGTGATAAGTAGTTGCCCAGAATAGAATCATAGAATAGAATCATAGAATTGCTTTGGTTGGAAAAGACCTTTAAGGTCATAGTGTCCAACCTTTAACCTAACCCTGACATCTCACCACTAAACCATGTCCCTAAGCACCTCATCTATCCTTCTTTTAAATAACTCCAGGGAGGAGGACTACCACCTCCCTGGGCAGCCCATTCCAGAGCCTGACAACCCTTTCGGTGAAGAAGTTTTTCCTAATGTCTAGCCTAAACCTGCCCTGGCGCAACTTCAAACCATTTCCCCTCATCCTATCATCTGTTACCGGGGAGAAGAGGCCGACCCCCACCTCCCTACAGCCTCCTTTCAGGTAGTTGTAGAGGGTGATAAGGTCTCCCCTCAGCCTCCTCTTCTTGACAATTAGTCAAAAGACTTTAAGTGTCATTGTACTGAAGGAAGTCTGTAACTATAAGAGTTAGAGATGCCTACCATGAAATAGCTAAATGCATGTTTTAGTTTAGTAAGTTAGTTAATTTTTAATTTTTTTTTTAAATTAGTAATTTAAGTAGTTGATAATCTTGAAATTTGCAACAGCTTTTGGTGGATATCCTGTATCTATCTCTGCTGTATTTACCCTATCAAAAAAACTTAGATGATGGTTGTGAAAAGACAAAGAAGAAAATTACCTAATTTTTTAACTCTGTTTTCTTTTTTTTTTTTTTTTTAACCTTCTTTTTGCAGGTCTTGGAAAGACATCATTTTATGACAACTTTGTGTTCGTATTTACTTCTTATAGTCCTGCATCTACTCCATGTTAAATTAGAATTAAAGGAAATTGTCAAGTTTGGCTTTTATTTTATTTTAAAAATTGTCTTCTTTCTGATAGTATATTAAATATGGGACATGATTTTAATGATAAATGAGGAACAATAAAAGTCTTAATTTAAAGGGCAAGATACATTTGTCTAGTCATGCCAGTTCTCTGACACTTTTCTGTTTATACTTCAGAAGAGTAGACCTGTTTTATAGAAGTGCCTTATCTGACACTACTGATAATTATGATCAGTCCTGAGCATAAGAATTTTCTCATGAAAATAAAATCTGTGCTTTAAAATAAACTAGAACTCAGCATTCTGTTTTTCTGACTGGCTGATGTGCTACATCTCTCTTCAGAAAATAACGGATTTTTGTATGGAGATTTTTTTTTTTATGGCACAACATGAAAGCAACCTCTGAAGTACTGTGCCACACAGGAGGATTTTTCTCTGTCTCCTTACTTCACCAACTAATGAAATAGTCAAATACAGGATCAATTCTGTGGTGCTATTTAAACTGTATTAGTAGTGTGTATGATAGAAAAAGAAAGCTTTTGTTTCTGAATGTGGAATTTAATGTATTTTCTAAAGAAAATAATAATAATAAAATAAATGTAAACAATTTAATCACTTCTACATGCCACCCATTGAATAATAATTATTGCCTTGAAAACTGAAATACAAATTTAACAGTTGCCAGTTAAGTCTGCATAGTAAAGCGACTCAACCCTTGGTGTGAGCAAGAAGCTGTCTGAGAAATGGTATTGCAACTTAATGACCATTCTGTTACTGTTTTCCGTAAGATCAGAATTTTCTTTTTTCTTTTGTGCCAGTTATATGAAACAATTCTTGTCACAGTAGTTTAGGCAAAAAAATTCCATACCCCGAAGTACAGACTTAGTTTTTGCCAGTGATATGTGGCAATTCTAATTCATACACAGTAGGATTGAGCATATAAATTTTCATATACAGAAGTTATACTTCTTTGAGAGTTAAGGTTTTGTGATTGCCTGAATGTATATCAATAAAAGAATAAATTTAGTTGGAAAGAAATTGGCTTTTATGAAAGTAAACTTATGGCTAGCTAAATCCCCTGCAAACACCAGTAAACGTATTCTTACACTTTGATTAAAGTATATGTTAAACACCATTTTTTACCTTTTAAACCTTTCTGAACCTGTGCTGAAAACTACTATGATACTATAGCATTACTGAAGAACACTGATTTTGGCATAAGAGGCTAATTAGTGGAAAATATGGAAAGATAGTTCAAAAATTGAGAGAAGGTTTTTTGTATACATTTTTTGGGTTTTTTTAAAAGTATTCAAAATTGTATTTAATGTGTGTGTTATGTTCCATGAAGTAAATGTATCTCTAAAAAAAAGATTGTTTGAAAGATGGGATTTTTTTTCTTGTCTACATTTGGGCCAAAGGTCTGTTTTCTATAAAACTTATGTCTGTTTTAACTTACACAGTAATTTCAACTACTTCACTATATTGATTACTAGTTAAAAATAGTTTGCTACGTTGTGTATAAATAGCCCAATGAATGTTTGGAACGTGACATAAATATTTTATAATATTCGGGAAAAACACTTGCATACATGAGTTAAGTAAATCCTGCATTAAAATACCATCATTGCTGAAGGAAGGCTGAGTGTAATTCCTCAAATGGTAATCTGGTTTTTCATGTATCTTAAATTTTTTTTGTTTTTCTTTTTGTGTTCAGATGCTGGAAGTTCTACAGAGTTCAGTCAAGTGCATGTGAATACATACATGTGCATGCACATGGGTGCACGCACAGAGTTCCTAATTTTATCATCATCTTGTTATTGTCTTGGTACTTTGACTTTCCACACTTTGACTTCCACTGCTTCACATTTGAGTGTGAACTTCCTGGGGGGGCATTCTTTTATGTTTTAAATTACTCAGAATTTCCATCTGCTTTTACTTGACTTGTGGTTGTGAAGATCATGCTTGGCCCATGGGATCTTACGCTGTGCCGAGAGGATGTGGAGTTTTGTCAGCCAGGGAAATATGTCTGGCTTTTTTTTTTTCTTCAGCAGCTTTCATATGCTTCTCTTCTTGTGTGGTCCCACTAAACTGAGTATATTTAACAGAAATACTCTCCCTCTCTATCTTCTGTGTGCTGCTCTCTTTTAAGCAGACTGTGTATAAGAAATGAGAGATTCAAAAAATTTTAGTCCTCACTGAAAACAAGGCAATGTTACATAGGAAGGTACTTTAATAGTTGCACATTCCAAATTTATAACAGCATTCCACATACTGGTCATACACAAGTATTAGTAGATCTGCAGTTAAACATCCCAGTTCTACCTTTATTGAATACTCTGTGCTTTCTTTTTGCAGGCACTGCTACAATCTACAGTTCAACAGCAAGAAGCAGCTATTGAAAAACAGTATATACTAGCAATTGAAAAACATTCTCACAAATGTGAAGAACTTCTTAATGCTCAGGTATGGATGTGCACGTACAAAAATCTTCGTGATTTTCTTTTAGTTTCAGCTCTTTCCTGTTTGAAAAAATACTAACATACATGATCACCAAAGAAAATAATCAGTCTTTCACCTTGTGTCCTCAGCATAACAGTAAACACGAGTATTTAAAAATGCAAAACAAATAATGACTTTTCATCTGTTGGGATCAAAGGTGTTTTATAACACTTAAAGCCGCTTCGAACAGATTCAGGAATAGTGTAGCACTGAGAAAAAGTCTTAGAGCAACTTAATACTTACTCCTTTAACAATTGCAATTTTCTGTAGTTTTGGAAAAAAACATGCAATTATTTTTAAGTTATTTAGTTAAATGTAATATTGGATTGTATGTGATTTGCACAAATTTTTGGTCCAAATTTTTGATACTTCTTAGATGGTAGACACAAACATCTGTTGTCCAGACCGATTTTTATTTCATAGAAATCCTATGTAAAAAGAAAAAAACTAGCTATGAGCAATTACCTAATATTAGAAATATATACATAAATAGGCTCATTTAACATGACTTGAGTAAAAGCACACTGTATAGCAAGTATTTGGAATCACAGCAATTACTGATGAGTATTTGAACAGTGTAAACCTGGTTTGTTACTGAAAATATCTTGCTTTGACTTAAGTACAGCACTTGAATTAAAATAATAATAAACATATATTATAATAAACATTAGTATATACGTTTTTTAAAAAAAAGGTGATTTGTTAATAGCATCCTGAAGTTGTTTACATTGCAAATAACAGGATTAACAGTTACCTTTTAAGTACTGTCAGCAATAATTCTACTAAAACCAGAAAGGATAATAGTTTGTTTATTTAATTTTCTTGGGGTATGTTAGAACTAAATACATCAAAAGTCCACTTGAAGTATTCCACTATTTCTAACAGTGGTTTATGACCATTTCATTCTTCTAACCATATCAACTAACACTTAGTGCAAAAATGGAAAAATGTAATAGATTGGAGAAATTGATTCCATCACGTTTGGAGTTTATTGCACAGAACTACAGTTACTTAATGCTTACCATAAAAAGTTCTGCCTAAGAAGCAAGTCAAATTGAATTTTAAGAAAATGTTTTGGGTCTCTGAAATGTACATATTGTTTGCTAACTTTATATCATTTTCTGAATGTTAAAAAGGAGTGAATCTCACGAAATCTGGAAGAATTGAAGGAAGATTTTTTGAGGCTGTACTTACAGATTGAGCAAAAATATTGCTCCCATGGTCTGTTACATTTGCATTGCAAACCAGAAGGTGGGGACAGAAATGTGAAAACATGTTCGAGAGGGTCAGATTTACCTGGGGGGAACCTAAAAATGTAAGGGACCTATTCCTGGTCATGGGACAGGAGAGGATGACATAACAACATGCCCAGTTCACATCATGTCTACATTTAATGCAGTTTAACACCCTCTTTGGATCCCAGAAAAGGTTTACATTTTGTTCACAAATTTCCAGGTCACTTTTCCTTCAACTCAGTCAAGCTTTACCACCTTTAATTATAACATAAAACCAGGATTTTGTAGCCTAATCAAGTAAACAAGTGTGAGTGCTTAATAAGATAGGATTTATACTGGCAAGTTTTGTTCACTGCTAAATCTTTGTTGGGACAGGTCTGAGAAATGTGTACTGTGTTTTTATTATTTTTGAATATATCTATTCTTAAATGTATACTTTTGTATTTGTTTTAACATTTGGTTTTGTTCAAATTATTTTCTGTGCTAACAGTTAAGATTGTTGAAATGATTACTAATTATTATATACCAAGTTGATTAATATTCTATGTTATGGGATTGTACATGCATATCCACATTTATATGGAGAGTTACGAGTATCTATATCAGTGTAAAGAATCTTTTTTGGCGCAGCAGTAATGACACAGTGCAAGTATGTTCTGTACACAAACATACTTATTTTTTTTCTTGCCTTACAAGCAGTATTTTGCCTTCACACTTCTAAGCCCATGTAAAACTTTGTCAACCCACATAATTTTTTGTCCTCATTTGCCATTCCTTCTAAATTTTCTGCTGTTTTATTTCCAGTTCCACAAAATCAAGATTAACTCCTTCCTCCTGCTTTCTCCTAATCCCACTTTCCCTCTAAATTCCCATACCCCTCCCTCCCAAAAATGTCTCCCGGAGAAGGAGTAAACGCTGTTTTTCTCTGCTTGTCTTTAACCTATCATCAGAGTTTATTTAAGTTTCTGATTTTGAAACTGTATTTTATCAGGGTGTTGTGCCTGTAGTGGAGATGCATGTTAAAAGTCCGTCTAGAGAGGTACCATACTGCTGGTATGGTCAGTGTACAAGTCTGTTTCTTGCAGGGTAGGGGAAGATGCAAAAGGCCTAGTTCTGTGGTTTTCTCTCAGTTTCCTGCTGGACAAATTTCTGCAATTCATCTTTGATCATTACAAGTGAGGTTTTGCAGCAGACTGGCTAGCTATAGGTAACATCATTGTCATTTACAGGAGGGAACCATCAGCCCATCAAGACAAATTGTCTTCAGCTCTGTATCTTGTTTCAGGTCTGTCAGCTATCTTTTCACTGTACTCTTCTACTAGATCTAACTTCATAGTCTGTGGTTTAAGACATCGCAAAAATTGCAGAAACTTCTCCAAAATAAAATTCTAAGCCATTTTCTATTCTGGCTCTTCTAACAGATGCCTTTCCCACTGATCTGTAAGAAAGTTCTGGTCTGTTTTCGAGTTTAGTTTCATCTGCTTGAGGTTCAGTATACTCTCTGACATACTATACTGACCTGCCTGTCAGTGAAATGTCCCTCTGTATTAATAGTTATCACTATCCATTGCTTTTGAAACAAACACTTGAGAGATGAGCTGGTGGTATCACTTACTATTCAGTTACTGCCCACACATACAAGGTATTTCTAGGTCTACCCTTTTCTTAGTCCATTAATGTCAACTGTCTTGAATATCCAATCTCAAATGTCTTCTGGGTCTGGAGCTTATGGGTCTCCTTCCTGCTCTCCTGGAATGTGTTGAAAGGACCAGTTTCCTCAAAGAAATTGATGATCAATTGGATGCTTGCTGGGGAACAATCTCTAGGGCTGCTGGGGTTTTTCAAGGAAATATTCTCATATCAACATTTCAAATAGCTAACCAGGCATTCTTGTTGCATATTCAGGGGCACCAGGGTCATCAGTGAACAGGACAATGAGAACTCTACTCCTCTATGCCAGGAATCACCCCTGTCACATGGTGAATATTTAGGAAAGCAATGCATGTTAGTTATACATTTCTAGCACTAGAGGATATCAGAGAAAATGTCATTGGAAAACATGACAGTTTATTACAAGTTGGAAAATCATAAACTTCATGTTTAACTTTTTCTGGGACAGAAACATATTTGATGTTGCCTTCTGAAAAATGAAGACCAAATTTGATCTTGTGGCTTAACTCATGTGCTGTATGAGAATACATACTGAGAAACATGATCAACAAAATTTTGAACAGAAATTTTTAATACTCAGAAAATTAAGGCACATACAACGGCAAGTTAATGAAAGTGCTTCAGTATAGTCAGGTATTGTGGTCAGTGCTAGAAGTGAGGTATCACATGGGGTAGAACAATATGTATCTTGTAAAGTATGAATATTAAAAACAAAAACAAAATCCAAACCACAACCCAAACTCAACCCAAATGTCTGACAGTAAAATTATCTCCCTGTGAGATCAGTGACAAATTTAGATCATAGTTCTCCCTTCTTTAGTAAGTGCTAGCAACCCTTTATGATATATGAGGCATGGAAAAGTTCTACAGGTTATGCATACTTCGATTTTTAGCAGGAAAGAGCAGCAATTTTATATATATGTGTGTATATATATATTTATATAAAGTTCATTAAATATATTGCATACTTATGGAGAAATATGGTTTCATCACTGAGACTTTGTAACTAAGCAATTGCCTGGGCTGGATGCTGGATGCAGCTAGCAGGGGCAGGTATCATTGGCAATATTCTCCTGTTCCATACTTCAATATGTGGAATAGAGTGTCTTTCAGCTTTCCCTGTTTTCCAGTGTTTGAATGAAAGTAGTCTGTTCAAACATCAAAGTAGGTTTTTCTTTTGAATATAGGGAAGATACAGAGACTGAGTAACCTTAAAAAGCATGGAGTAAGTAAGATGGAGTAAGTAAACATCTATTATTGAAATGTATTTACTATGTAGGACTAGGATATCTTTCTCATTAAGGTTGATAGACCATGAGAATGATAATGTAAAAGGAATGATCTTTTTTCACTGGAAGCCCTAGAAATGATGATGTATCAGAAATTTCTGTCACTGTTCAAAGTAGATGGTGTTAAAAATGTATACTATTTGAAGGTTGACTTTTATATTCTTTTTAAAAAGAAGTCAATGGTCCGTGTATTAAGGTAAAATAAAATCTTAAATATCTGCAGCAAATCACTTCTCACTTATGAGAAATCATTTTTCCTCTATTTATTTATCTTGCACTTTTATTTCCTTACCTTGATGGTCTCCTTCCTTACTCTCTTCTAGACAGCGTGAAATAGGAATTCTTGGGTGGGCAGGGATTAAAGTATATGTGAAGTGAGACTCGGCTCACACATTTCCATTTCTAAATTATGACTTGACAATAGTCTTTTTCTCTCTGTCTTCCTGAGGAAACATTATCAATCAAAGAGATACGACTGGACATTCTGTGAACTGTTTTCATGCTTGGGTGTAGTTCAAGGGGATATATTTTACTGTGGTCCTTAATTTTGTTAGTCTGCATATTTTCCATTTTGATTCATGTAAAAGAAGAATAAAGAAAGGCAAGGAATAGAAGTCTCTAATTCTGTAGTTCAGCTGTATGGATATTCCTTTCCTGGCCTGGACTTCTTTTCTTCTACTCAGTCAACCATTAAGGATGTGCCTTAAGGATGTGTGGCCTGCAGTTTTCCTTTGTATAGAGTATATTATGTTGAAATTTTTTCCATAGTTTAGAAAGCCAAAGGAGCTGCTAGTATAATTGCTGAGACAGAACAGTACTGGAAGTGTCACGCAAAAACAAAAGAACTCAGTTAAATGCTTCCTCTGTGCTTTTGCATATTGATATTTTTCATGATGATTCTGTGTGAAGCTATAAAACAAATCTCACATTTGTAGATCCAATGATATTTAAGGTAAATAGAGTTACCCCCATGGCGTTAATTCTCTTTCCACTGTGCTTTATCATGATGTTGGTTGTCATTTGTATGACAAATAGTTGTTCAAAATCTGTTGGATGGTGCATGAAATCTTGTGCCCTTTTTTTGAGACACGCTCACAAAAGTACTGGTTTAGCTTCAATTTCAAAACAATTTGCTGAAAAGCCAGTCAGAATAGAAGTTCCATATGCTAGAACTCAGTTTTTTGAAGTGTATGATGCTTCCAAGAACAGCCAAGACTGGTGTGACAATAGTAATGAGCTGCTGGAATGTAATAGGTACCTTACCTTCTCCAGTATTTGGATGATGCATTTTAATGTATTTGGCATAGCCTTCTGTGAAGAGTACCAGTAAGTCCCCCAAAAATTCCAAAACTGTAAAATGTAAAAAGTACTTGTCTTGTATAGAAAGTGATTGCTTGTTTTCCAGAGAAAATGTTTATTTCATTCAGCAACGTATTTGCACAGTCAGGAAGAATAATTTTCTATTATTTCAACTCTAGTTTTTATACCTACTCATAATGTGCACCATGTTTACATAAATAATCAAAGTTTACAGAATAAGCATTATTATTTTATTATTATTTATTCATTTTTTCCAAAATGAAGTACTTCCAATCAGTCGTTCCTGTAACATTATCATCTAATTTACATTGCCCCTAACATCTCATCCTTAACCATAGCTCATCAGATGTGTCTTTTCAGGTCTGCCACTCTTCTGCCAAAAACGACATTAGATTTTCTTAGAATTTCTTTATCCTCTGATAGTTCCCAATTATGTAGAAGGAAAAAAAAAATGTATTTTTCAGAATCTGGTTGTCACTTTGAGTCATTTAGTCCTAAATTCATAATAACCCTGTGATTTCTGCATACAGAGAGAGAATTAGAGTGAAAAGATCAAGAATCATCTATTCCTGTGCTGGGAAGGCTTTTTGTTTGTTTGTGGTCTGGGTTTTTTCCTTAAATCCTGAAAAAGTTTGATTTATCCTTGCTCTGTGTTTTAGTTTTGTATATGTTGACTTTGTATCCAGTAATACTTAGTATTTACTCCCAAAGTAAAAATTACATTGCTAAGATCCAAAGGTATGTCTATTTTTTGAAAGAATGTAGAACTTTACCAGAGTGTTCTAGCTTCATTTTAATCTGTCCGCTGTCGCAAGCTAGTTAAAGGATGGTTTTGCAGTCCCTTTGCACTGTTAATTCAGCCAGGATACTTTTAGAGTCTCAAACAAAAAATCTTATTTGGAAATTGCACTTGCTTCCTTGGATTCATCAAGTTCTACTTGAAAGTAGCTCTTTAGTGTGATTTTTGCTTTCTGTCTTTTGCTTATGTAATGCTTCCTTTAAGTCTTCATTACTTGTTATGAATTTATATCAACTCTTGTCAATACTGAACAACTAAGTAATATAGTATGATTTTTCTCATCAATTATTTTTGTCAGCTATTGTTGAAAAATGATTTTTCCCTCCATTTTGCTGTCTTCCGTTACTGAACATTTTGCTGTTTATATTGCTCATAATTTAGGAGTTCCTTTCCTTTTATTTTTCCTGATAGATGGAGCAATTCTATGAATCCATACAGGCTGCGAAATGAATTCGAGCACAAAACCAGAAGAGCTAATTACTACTTTTTTTTTCTTCATATTTTCACTGAAGTTCCTTATTTCTGTTATCCTTAGGACCTCAAAGTTTCTGGGTTTTTTAATAGTCTCTATTACTATGTATGCTTTCTGAGAAAAGTATTTTCATTATTAGATGACTTTGTATAGCTTCTTATTTTATGTATAAAAACAGTAAAGCACATATGCAGTAAAATGTTTTAAGCTTAATTTCAGCCTCTGATGTGCCTCAAATTATACAGTTTACAGTCTGTATACTGGTGAGTGGAACACTGACTATGAGTATAGGCTTAGTTATTTTATTACTGCCTTTGTAATTTTTCTTTACATTTTGATTGTTTTAACTTTTCTGGTTTAATTATGTTTTGCTGATTCCTGATCTTTCTTTTAGAAAAGTTTTGCTGCTTTGTTAGCCACTTGAACCTCAAACTGGCAAAAAGATACAGTTCAACCATTCAGTAATAAGTTATAATTTGAGGAAGTGGAAATATGTAACAGATGTTGGAATTCTTCAGACAGATTTTCCACCTTGCACTGCCAAACACTCGGATGCCACAGATAGTGAGGACAACGTAGGAAACCAGTTATGATTACCAGATCTTGTCATTTGACTTGGGCATAGTTTAGCAGTGGTGAAGAAAAGGTGCAGTATAAAAGAATATGCTGTTAAATATAGCTAGCCTTTCTTACAGTAGCATATAAGTATTATTAGTCTTTTAATAAGATTGACTTTTTCCTCAGGATAATATTTTGAATAGGATGTAAAAATGGACACATTTTGATAATGTTACAAAATCATGATGCTGTAACTGTGTATTTTTGTCATCTCCCTCTTGGATAGAGATGATGTTTCCCACAACCTGTTATTTCTTCCTACTGTTAGATTCCTTCATGAGAGACAGAAATAAAAGTAGAACTTTGTGGGTTAAGGTTTCTTGTTAAAATAGGTGAACACATTTGAATTGGTGAATTCTTAAAAAGCCCAGTCCAGTGATTTATTATTCCTGCCAATGAATGAAGTACTGAAACATTTGCTAAATGTCTCTGAAGATAATTTTTCCCAAATCTTGAGGGACAGGGATTGTTCTATGTCCATATGTAATGAAGGTAGAAAAAATATATAACTATATTGGAGATGAGAGATAAAGTCTTATTATGCCTATGTTTTTTCTGTTAAACTACTAATTACAGTGCAGTTTAATTAGATTAAAAAATTTAGTAGATTTTTCTTACATGAAAAACTGGTGATTCCCTGAGGGTTAGACATACATATGTCTTAATATACTGTTTTTTTCAGAATATGCCATTAGAAGAAGGTTCCAAGTGTCATTTCATTAGTGTGTGAAAATTGTTTCCTCAGATGAAATTTCTGTGAAAGTGTGAAATATAATTATTTTGTTGCAGTGTTGCTACAAATAATGCAAGCTTTTTTTTCTGTTTAGTATTTGGATATTCATATTAACTTTGATTGTTACATGATGTTGTTTGTTGTTTTGGTTTTGAATGATTATCTGACTGACTGCTTTTGCACAAGCTACAACTAGCGGCTAACAAAATGGATTTATCCATACTGAATTTGGTGATCTGTGTGTGATGATTTAGTCACTATTGTGAAGGAAACAATCTGCAAAAATGTAAATTGAATGCTTATTAGTTATAGCAAAAGACTTGCATCCTCATTTCTGGATGAAATCCTGTACTCATTCCCTTTTAAATGAAACAGTACAGAGCCCAGGAAGAAACTACCTTTATCTTTAAAAAGCATTTCAATTCATACAAGTCACCCTATTTTCCATTTTTCTTTAAATTTGCAGTTTAGGGTTAATAGGAATATGCAAGGAATTATAACTGTACTAAATTAGAATTAGTTATTAATTGCTTTAATACAGTGATTGAGCTGTAAAATAGCTCATATCCTGCATTATTTCATTCACTCCATGAATTATTGTAATATATACTATATAATCCTTCAAAAGATGCTTACCTGAAAGAAAAATGTCATGAATCCTCAGAAATAAATTTAATATATAAAAATAACAAAAAAGACTGACTAGTTGCTATTGTGATTAAATCTGTTTACAGTGTCTTCTGTGACTCACATTCCAGGAAAAAAAGAAAGTTTTGGGTTTTTTTTTTTTTTTTTTTTTTTTTTTTTTTTTTTTTTTTTTTTTTTTTATTTCTTTTTTACAGGAATCAAGAAAAACCACACGACCTCTTTATTTATATTTGAATCTACATCAAACGATTTTCATTTGGAACCATTGCCTAGAGAACTTCTTGCAGGGAGGAAAACATTATAACCTATTTTTGAATGCCTTTTGTTTTAAGTTGATTTTCAGAAGACTATTCTTGACCCTCTCGCTACTTTCCAGAGAGTAGGGTAGGCATACTAGTATTTCTCTCCACTTTGGAATACCACTTTTAGAAAAAGTTTAGGGTTTTTTCTTTTATTGGAAAACACTTTTTTGTGTATTGCTGGGCCATCCCATCCCACTACAATTTGCTCTTCAGAATTTTTGCACATCAAAATCTTGCACTCTTAACCCTATATTCCCTGCCTAAGTAATAAAATGGAGCAAATTATAGCTTTGTCAGAAACAGTGCTAGGTAAGGGTGCTGGGCTATGGAAATTAGTTTAGTCAAAGTGATGCATTAAAGAGCTATACTATTTCTGGTACCAAAGCTAAAGCGTTTTAGATCTGGCTGAGTATCTCTGCATAGTGTTCTACTGTGCCTTATAGATACCATTCATAATACGAATGTGCGGCCTAACAAACTTACAGACACTGAAAATTTTCTTGTTGCGCTAAGGTGGAGTTTTCACTGAGTTTTATTTTGGTCTTGCTCTGATTCATCCACCATATTTCCAGCTCAGGACTGGTTTGGTTTGGTTTTTTGGTTTTTATTTGTTTGGTGTTTTTAAGATTATCTGTAGCCATAACTCTTCATCAGTTTCCATTTTTTGCACTTTAGTTCAGGGAGTCAGTAAGGTGTATTTGTTTAATAACAGCTGGATAATTGGATTCAAAGCCCCAACATATTTAGAATTTTCTTACCTGTTTTCTGGTTCTTGGATTGTTGATTAATAAAGGAAAAAACTCACTTCAGCTTCCATTTAGAAACTTCATGGATACTATCTTATAGTCTACACAGGTTAGGTGCTTTTTTCCAAATCTAAGGCTTTATAAGTACGTTTTCATCATAACTTTCACAGGAAAACTGGAATAGACTTGATTATTTTTCATAGGACTATTAGGTTTGAGGAACGCATTAGCCTACTTACAGGAGGTTGATCACTCTTTCTTGAATGCCTTTATTAGGTTTACTTGGGCAACATCCTCTTGACAAGTACAATTACCAGGAGACCTCCAGCTTTGACATCCAGATAAACCTAAAAGGAAGTGGCCACAGTGCTTTGGAATCAAAGTCCAGTGTATAGATAGCTCAGAATGGTGCCTTAAATCTTAGTGCTCTTCCTTTATTCCTGTCTAACAGAGAGAGGAACATGTTCGTCATTCTTACCTGTGGAAACTGGAAATGTTGAATGAGATTCATTCAACTCTCATGCTTTCTATAGCTTTTATTCCTGTTGAGAAGGGGAGGGGGTTATGAGATAAGTTTGCTTAGCTGTAGGCATTTATGTCTGCATATATGATCTTTAATTCAGCTATGGTCTGTATTGTTAAGAGACCTTTACTATAGTTGAATAAAAATCTACAAGCCAAGTTAATGAACCTAAAACATCCTGTTACTTCCTGTTAGCTAGAAATACTTGAAAGCTCTCTAGAAGTACTCAACTAAAAGTACTTTAAAGCTCTCGAATGTGTAAATGTTGAAGTGAAACTGTCATTTTTCACATGTTTTTAACCTTCAACTCCCTTTAATAACTTCATCTGAAAGATCAACTGAGGAAGCACTGACTGTATATAAATTTCATCACAGCTGTTTAGTGCAGAGTCCAAAGTCCTTCTACGTATGTCTAGAAAATTCATGTACCTAATGCTTCTATAGAATAACTTCTACTTAAAAGGTGTATGGATTATTTTAAAATCTCACATACAAAGTGAGTTGCCCTAATTTAAAGACTATTTCCAGAGGGGTTGCAATAGCTTACTGTGAAGAGACATTTAAACTAACAGCTTGGAATCCTATTCATACTTTTATTAATTATTTCCTTTGCATTACTCTGTTTTTGGTTTTTTTTTCAAAATCTGTCAGAATGCTGTCATTATGCAGAAATAGCTAAAATTTCCTTGATCACTGTCAGAAGAGGGAATGCACAGAAACCTTTACTGTCCGTAACTTCCCACATTTTCTGCTTGTGTTATGCTTAGCCTAGATACCTGAGTATGCCTTTGAAAGATCTGCACTTCTTTAAAAAGGAATTCGGATGACAGGGTGGTGCATTCTTTTCTATAAAATGAATTAATAATACCTCTGAGCTCGCTTTACATCATTTTAATAAGCACAGCTTTCAAGGAGATTCCATGGCTCCGTGTAAGGGCTGATACTACTGCAGGGCACAGTACTGTGAAAAAATAAAAGTTCTTGGTAAGTAGTTAAATTACTTACTAATTACAGGCAGAATGGAAGCTTTCATCCTTTTTGTTGTATCTATGCTAACAATGCAGTATGGGCTTTCTGGACTCAAGACCTGTTTCAGGAAGAAGCAGTACACATTATTTTATGGAGACTTGTCTGTTTCCAGTTACTTATTTCTTTTCATATAATTTATGTAATTTAATAGCTGAAGGTATGTTTCTCTCTGAAAAAGAAAACTGGCCAAATATAAATTCTGAAGCTAAATAAACAGTTCTTCAAGTTATTTCTCTAAGACCAGTGCAAGAGAATGTGCTTTACTGGGTTGTATGGACAGCTGTTGCAACATTTGTGATGATATATGAACTTCTGGAAGGTCAGATATGAAGGTAACCATTTATGGAATGATTATTCCACATGAATAAACATTTACATTATAATAGGAAAGGACATGCCAAGCTATTCACAAGAGACTTACAGTCTTGAACTTATAAATTTTACATTTCCATGAAAAATGGGGATGCTTTGTAATGTGAAAGAAGTTTAATTGAAATATGCCAGAAGTCATTAGCTTTTATTTTGAAAGCATTCTAAATGTGCTCACAAATAGTTACCTCTATTATTTTGAATATGAACTAGTGTGGTTTTATATACAGGTACAATTCTTAATACAGTTCTTACTGAATTTCTGTGAATTCCATAAAACTCAAAATGTAATACCATATAGATTTTCACACTGCACATGGCAGTCGCAGCAGCTTTCAGTTTAATGGTAATTGTTTACTGGTTAGGCAGCATTTTTTGTAGTTAAAGTGGCAATCAAAAGCAGTATATTGTATTTTAAGGATTTCCCTTTATGCTTCCAGAAGAAGCATTTTATACTGCTGTCTGTATTTCCATTTGTTTCCTATGCTGTATCTCCATGGAACTGATTGAATTTGACAAATACATTCAGGTGTTGTTAAACTCCTTATTACTTTAACAACCAGCTGGAGTAACATTTTCTTGTCTTGTACAAAGAGTTGATCTCTGGATTTAGTTCTGTGCTCTTCTTTGCAGTGAAGGAGATACACCACTGAAGTGAAAATGTATTAAAGATCAGAACTTTTCAGGTTTCTGTATGATAATAAAGTTTTGGTTCCAATACTTGTGTTTTTCAGGATTATAGGTCTTCCATGGGTTTATGAAAAGTAAACTGCTGTGTAGTGAGGTTAGGGTCATGAGGAAGGCTGTAGTCATGAAAGTATTTTGTCTTCAGGGAGAATAGATGTCAGTTGTCTCCGTTGCCCATGTATACATCCTATATTGTAATAATGCAAATGTCTACTTCATTTCAGGACTTCCAGGATGGGCTTGAATGTTTTCTTTTATATATATATAAAATAAAATTTCTAAAACCATCCTGAAGTTTAAAGGCTGAAAATTGTAGTCCCATGGGGAATGTTGTAAAATACATCTGGTAGCTGGCCCATCATGGCAACTTGAAATATGCATATACAGTCTTCATATCTAACCTAGAAATCTGATGGTCAGAGTCACACTGGAATTAAATGCCTGCAAGTTTTACAGTAGAAATTCTAATCTTGCTGAACAAGTTGACTGCTATTCTGTTGGAGGTGTTTTAAAGATAGAGGTGATTTTCTTTAATGAGCTCTCCTTAGAAAGTCTCCCACTGATTGTTGACTGAAGCAAATAAGGTTTCAGTCTTTTAATTAACATCAGTAAACTTTGATTTGTGGCATGTCTGATAAAATATTTGCATGTTTGTCTTCTATTATGTCATTCTTTCAAATAGAAGTGAAATAACAGATTTGTAGTCTGTGCAGTCAGTCAAGTGAAGAGTCATGGAGATCATTTAACTAATAAAATCCATTTATTGTTTCACCTTTGAGTTATAGAAATTATTTTTTCCCAGTAAATGCCCTGATAGTTAAAGCTAATGTCTGAAAATACTGAGTCCGCAAGAAAATTTAGTTACACATCATTAAGTGTAACCATGATGTGAATTTCACCACTCCTTCCACAGGTGTTTTCCATTAGAATATGTCTGCTCCATTCAGACCTATTTTAAGTAAATTCACAAGGAAATGCCTCTTTACATGTTTATCCTGGAAGGGCAGATAGGTGTTTTATTTTATAAAGCAGTCTAGAAGTTTTCTATTCTATTCTTCAAATGAAAAAATATTTTTCAGAACATAGTATTGCAGTTTGGTAATATATTTCTAGCTGCTATTAGAGACACTTATAATTAAAAAATAATAAAATTCATGAAACAGAAATGACTGCTTCTTAGAGATGCCAGCGAAAGAGGTATTTGCCCACATAAGTGTTTGTGTAAAAAAAAAAAAATTGTTTGTTTTATACACTTTTATTAATATAGAACTCTAGTATTAAACTTTCTTTTTGGTGATCTTGTAAAACATTATTATGTATTGATGCTATACTTTAAGATTATCATATATCATCTCTTAAATAACTTGTAAAAAAAATGTACTGATGTGCTAGCAATTATCTCATGACAAATACCCAAAATCAATAATCTCCAGTAATAATTTTTAGTTTTGGAGAACTGCTTAGCTCTTACAGACAAACCCTACATCTTTCAAATGTTTTAATTAGTTCAGTGAAAAACAAAAAAATGGGTTTTGATTAAGAACAGTGACAGATTATGCATCTACATATAGACTACTTCGTCACTTTATTTCAGTGTTCATTTTCCCCCTGAAGAAATGTTTTGGATTACAAGAATATCAGAATAAAGCGGCATTCTCTTTTGCTCTCATTTCCTGGTATCACAAATGATTGAAAAAAATACATTTGCCTTCTGCCCTCCGGATGTATAACTGAGAGGTAGTGCAAATATAATTTAAAATCTACAGCTATTCAGATGGAATGTTTAAAGTGTGGTGTTGCTTAGATCATATTTATTAATTTTGTATTTCCTTTATATAGTGATTTTTTTTTCAACTACATTCCTACTAGTCTTCAGACTGAGAGGAAATATCAGATAATTAGGGAGCTAAACATTTCTTATTATTGTAACTTTTTTCATGTCATTAAATCAATTAAAGGAGTGGTGTATATGTCATTGAACTGAATCTACATTTTAAGTCATTTGTAAGCAAGCAACAAACTTAAGTGTCTTGGATGAGTTCTTTTTGTCTATTTTACTAGCAGACTGTGCTTACAATAAAATGGATGTTTTCTCCCAATAGCATCAGCGACTTCTTGACATTTTGGAAGCAGAGAAGGAAGTGTTATCAGAAAAGATAGAAGAAGCTTTGATGCAGCAGTCACAAAAACACAAGGTATTGCTTTTATTTATCAAAAAAAGAACAGGTCTGATCTGCACCATGGAGTTCATTGGGAATGATCCTGTCACAATCACTGACAGGAAGAGGAAGCTTTCTCAAGTACTAAAATACTGCTTTCTCAAGCACAAGACAATTTGAAATTATCTTCAGCCACTCCTCTATTGTGTATTACAGTTTAATTTTTCATAACATTTGCAGGAAATGCTTGACAAATGTTTGGATGAAGAAAGACAAAGAAGTAAGGAGGCTGTGGCAGCTGCTGCCAAGGTATGTCCTGTTAAGTAGTAGACATGCAATGTGGATTCCATGTGCGTCATTACAAACGCCAAGTTCAGCAACTCATTCTTATTTCATAACTACATTTGTCAAACTCTGTGTTCTCATCTGTGTTTATAAGAAGCTAGCTCTATAAATCATGAGCATATCTGCTATATCCTATGCCTTAATAGAGATAGCCTATGTAACTTACTTCTATCTAAGATAGCCTCTGAATTAGTTTATAACAAGTAGTCACGATATTGCAGTTCTGTTGGTGTTACCTAAATGCCTAGTTTCGTGGTCATTCAGTTCACAATATCAATGCGTCTTATTTGGAGAGCTAGATAGCGGGGTCAAGTGATGAACTTAATATGACAGTTAGCATTGTGTCTTATTTAACTTCTGTTAAATGTAGTCATTTTCAGTGAGGACAGAACTATTTTATAAATCATAAAAAAATTTGGATGTTTTAACAGGTTTTCAGTTATTTTATTTAAGTTAATGTTTGACTAAAAGTGAGTATTCACTTTTTAAAAATTAAATTCTTCAGTCTATTTCATTAAGTGCATTGGGGTTAGGACAGTAAATTTGTAAATATTAAGCTATCTTTCATTTCTAATACTTATGTAGAATCCAGTAGGAAATTTCAGTTGTATGTAATGAACTGGCAAAACTAGTGATGTATGTTACCTAACATAGTCGGTTAGGCAATATTATCATTTCCTGTATATCTTCATAGATAGTATATGGATGTTAGCTGAGCACCTTTCTGAATAACATTCAGTAACACAATAAACATCTGTTACATGGTTGGTATCTAGGGGAAAATGTGTATAATAAAATATCTTCATTTAATAGGGCATTTTTAACTTATATTTTTATATTTTATAAGATACTACATAAAAAATCAGGTCCCGATAAATTGCAAGAAATAGCTTGTGTGTAAGTGTAGGTATTTGAGGAACCCAGTATTTTTTGCCATTTATAACTTCACTTGACTAGTTCCGTAATCACCACCAAAGGGCATTGGAATGACCTGCAAGCTTATTGACACTGAAGTGTGTGGGGGTGTGGTTTGTCAGCCCATGTTTGTTTATTTTGAACTTCAGCCGAACTTCAACCTGCCATTATTTATTTGTAGATGTTATGCAATGATTGTCTTCCTGATAAATATATTTGTGTGGCTCAGCATGTGTAGAGCTGTCCTCGTTACTTCAAATTCAGTGTGTGTTTTCTGATTATCTCATGTAATGATTGAATATAATAAACATTGGATAAACAAAAAGATGAAACAGTACTTCTTGTAGAATGCATAGCTAAAGAGCTTTGGGAGGGAAGACCTGATTGTTTTAAGTATGTATTGACTACTTTGTCACAGAAAGCACTGAGGCTGTTTTTGGACTTCAGATATTTGTAGATAAGACCAGGAATATCTCATATATGGGAATACCAAGCAGCGTAGAGAGGCCCATGATGTACCTACTCTTACATAGTTTCTGCTTTGTGTTTTTTGTGTTGGCATTAACCAAGCTAGTTATGATATATTTTGTTTTCAGTAGATGGGAATTGTAAGATCCTTGCTTCACACTTTCTTTTTCTTTCTGTAACTACAAAGTCATTGTCCACTGGTAATACCTGCTTGGTAGCACCTTAAGATAAATTTAAGCTCATAGTTCTGAAGTTAAAATATTCAGGTCCCATATCTTGTCAGCTCATAAATCTCTTTAGAAGAAGTAATATGTGTTAGGCACCCATGTTGGGTATTTTGGTCATTTATGTGTGCTTGATCTGTTTCCAAGGCTGAAAAAGAAGTAGTGCGGGAGGCTGTTCTGAAAGCAGTAGAGGAGGAGAGGAGAAATATGGAGAAGATTCATGCAGAAGAAAGAAAAATGTGGAAAGCAGAACATGACAGACATAAGATTGCCCAAGCTGTTCAGGAAGCCATGCAAGAGGAAAGAAAGCTTAATCAAGTTAGTATATTTTACCCTTCCATGGACCTGCTTTGTGCATTTTATTTTTTCTTTTTAATGTCTTCCTAGTGTTGTAGATTTTTTGTAACATCTATTGTTCATCACTGCACCCAGTTGATATTTGCAATGCGTGGTGATCTTGCTAGTTTATCTTCATCTAGACTATGTGTATGGATAGAAGTTGGCACATTCAGAACAAAATTCCTGTGACCTTTTTAGGTACATATATTGAAATGAGATGAAGCATGCCCTGTAAGTGCCTAGTTTTGTCCACTGACTTCAAAAGGAGCCCAAGATGACTAGTTCAGATACTGGCAATTATGTTGTAGACAGTTTAGGCGATTTGTTTATACTTATGGAAGAGATGTTACATTTGTTACTTATTATGCTGGAATTCCATTGTTTCTCTCAGTAAGAAGATATTTTTCTAAGACAAAAAATAAAATAGGTACAAAATAAAGAGAGGGCTATGAGAATTGGAAACCTAAACCTGTAATGAACCAGAAATGTTTCTTGAGTTACTTTTTAGAGAGGTGCTTCTAATAAGGATAATTGTACATCACTTAACACAAACTGAGAGACATTCCCTACATTGTTTTTAACAATGGTAGGAATTACAAATTAAATATCTTATAATAGCAGTTCAATTACTCTTCCAAAAGCTGAATTTTGCAGTCTCTAATGCTGGAAATATTTGGGGGAATAGTCTGTAAATTCACTGATTTCTTGGTGGCATACTTGAATGTTATAGTCTGAAGAATTTTAAACAAGTTAAGTTTCATCTGGATTTTAGAATTTGATATTACTATATTTTTAATGTCCTGAATAGCAAAAAAAAAAAAACCACCAAAAAAACCACCCCAAAACCTTTAGAATTTGAAGTAAATTAGAAGTAAAATAGCATATTGCAGAAGTTTAAAAATCATCTTTTTGGAAGTATATCCCATTTCCCTTTCCAGTGTTAGAATTATTAACTTCTATTAATTAATAATATTAACTATTATTAGTTACTGGTTTTTGATGCTAAGCCATTATTGTACTCTGTGTTGCTTACATTTCTAGCATGAATAGAATTATTTTATTTTGTATATAGCTTGTTTACTTCTTTTGAATGTGAAATTATCAAATGGTAAGATGTCTGTTTTCAAGACTGTAATTTTACTATATCGATACGGCTTCAGGCACTCAAACTTTTGTTTACAACAAAAAGATAAGCAGCTGACTTCAAAGCTAAGTTCAAGCTGAAAACAATTGCTTGGGGTTTAGTTAGATATATATCATTTAGACTATCCAGAATGAGAATTGGTACCAGTGGTGTAGAGGATCTGTTAATAGGAGAGAGAGCAATAAAGTCACTGTTCACTACAGTGAAGAAAAAGCAGTTTTATAGCTTGTGGAACATGAAGAGATAAATAGGAGGATGACTATGGTAATGAGGTTTGAGAAGAGTTTTGATGAATCCTGAAGGCTTTTGTTGAAGGAGTCCCTTAGCTGGATGCATGAGGTCGGCCAGGGTTCTATATTTATGGAATTGGGGAGCATATAAAAATATCCCAGGGGGTGAGAGAGTGGCAGATGAAGTTGATGTAGTGACTTAGGGTAGGTTTTGCCTTCCCTGTGGAGAGTTCTGCCAGAGTTTCTTATTGTCATTGATATTGCCTTTGAAGTTGTCACAGGACAGGATGATATTAGTAGTTAAATACTGATGGATGTATTCTTTCAGACAAAAGTCTTAAATATACTGAGATGTCAGTGCTTTTCTGAGGAGGAAATTCAGGCTTTTCAAAAGGACCAGTTTTTCAGCTCAAGCTAGGTGTACTTGTGACAGTGAGTAGCATTGAGGTATTGGAGAGTCTTGTGATTAATTCTTGTGTAAATATCTTGTTCTTGATGTGGATGTGTGTGTAGTCATTAGTTAATTTCATCTTTTTTGATACTGAATAGCTCTGACAACTTTGATAGTAACAGGGATAATTTATCTTATTCAGTTATAATATATGATGATTTCTGCTTTGAGTTAGTTTCATTTTTCAAATACCTATTTTCAATTAAGAAAAATGCAGATTTTTCTTGAGATTTCCAAAATTCTCTCACATAAATGTATAGTATACTTGAAATCACACTTTTTATTCTCCGGTTAATGAGTACAAATTCTTTGGGGAGGATGGATTTTTATGTAGAAATTAGTTTCTTGAAGAAATTTTCACTTTTTACCTCTGCCAAGAACTTGCCTGCCTCCTTTAGGCCATTGCTTCTATAAACACATGACAACTACTAAAATTCTCTGACAATGCAGAGAATTGCATTGCAGAGCTATGTGCAGAACTAATGTGCCAACCAATAGCTTATGTATGGTGTCAGATATGACTTTGGTTTAGCAATGAAAAACACGTGGGACTTACAGGCAGTTTGTTTGCAGACAATTTTTCTGTGTAGAGACTTCCACTCAGGATTATTTCTTATTGATAGTTTTTGACTCTAAGATTTGTCTGTCAAGACCTATAACTGCACTATTGACTTTCTTGCAATTACTGTTTAGACAACATATCTGTCAACTCAGCTCTGTAATGGCTGAAAGTAAAACATACAGTCTAACATTTTAGACAATGAAATGTAAAATTGTGGCCATGTAACACTTGTCTCATTTAATTCTTTATGCTGTGCTGTATAGTTCTTTATGCTTTCTGCTTCAAAATTGTCCCCTGATACTATTATTATGTTTAGTACCAAGTAATGAAACAACTGAGTGTAGCTGAATGTAAGTGAACATGCAAATTAATCTTTTGATATTAGACATATAAAAAGAGCTTTAAGAGCAGTACTGTTATTTCAAGAAAGAGAACTTTTTCTGACTGACACATGATTTTGGAATATATACTAAGAAAGAGAAGCCTAACTTATTTTTAACAAAATCTTTCTTCTCTTAGTTTATAGTCTTCAATTTATCACCAGAGGAAATAATCCGTGTGTGAGAAAGAAAAGATGTTTTTCTATTTACTTCTCTGATTTTTCTTTTTTAGTCTTGTATCACACTAGTAATTGTCATAGAAACCTAGATTAAAATTTAATTTTATTCTGTAGTAATTTCATTTGAAGAGAATTGCTTTACTGGTTTCAACTAAAACAAAGAAATTAAGCATAATATTAAAGCAAGGTAATTTTCCTTCACTAATACTGTAAGTCTGAAAAATTGAAAGAGAAAGATCAGAAAGGGTTAATGTAGTCTTCTGCAAATAGTTGAGTCAGAATGGCTTCTGGTCATGGCATCCATAAGTAACTGTAAGAATCATTAATCAAAAAAATTAGAAGACATTCAAAATTTTACAATTTTCTTTGAGATAGAAACCCACTTTATAATTATGTGGTTTAAATATATTTTAGTCTGTTGTCAGAGTTGAATAAGAACAAAACAGAAGAAACTGAGACCCCCAAATTTGAGTGCCAAACAGGACCTCAAGAGAATTGTGAATTTGGTAGTAGAAGCTGGGGTACAGTGTCAGGAGATGCTGAGAATCATAAC
This sequence comes from Egretta garzetta, assembly GCF_000687185.1. Classification (NCBI taxonomy): domain Eukaryota; kingdom Metazoa; phylum Chordata; class Aves; order Pelecaniformes; family Ardeidae; genus Egretta; species Egretta garzetta. Next base: position 2,438,475 of record NW_009259318.1, on the reverse strand, counting down.
CAAGAACCTATAACCCTGGCCTTAAGAAAAAAAAATTCTACCAAATGGCTGTCATTTAAGAAGAGAGAAGACACACATCAACATAAAACACTGAAAATTAAAACTAGACGAACGAGGGAAAAGGACATTGTCATATGCATGGGGCAAGAATTGATAAACTAAATGGGAAAGTCATATTTAAAAAAACTGCAGCACCCTTGTGTATCTCTAAAACATTCAAATGATGAAAATGAGGGAAAATAAATTTCTATTTCTGTGTCATAATGGTATGAATTTGTGGCTTCTCCCTTTGCCTTCTAGACCAGAAAATATTTTTAGGAGTTTTGATTCTTTGTTTTAAAGGAAGAATTTACTATCCAGTAATTTTTTTTTAATTAAAAAAAAAAGGTATTATTTTTTCAACAGTTCTTAAACACATGCAATAGAACATTGTAAAACTTGGCTATATATGTGAAAGCAATTAGAAAAAAAAACCTTAAATTATACTAGTTAACATTTCTTTAGTCAGGCAGTTTTGCCATAAGAACAATAAAGCTTTGAAGATCACAGTTCTGCTGAATCAGGTGGTGATATTTCCCTTCATCATCTAAATAATTTGTTTTAAAGAACAAAAGGTTAATGTTTACTGTGCAGGGATGATACAGGTGTTTTTTTTAGACTTTTTTTTTGGTTGTTGTTCCGGAGTGGCCAGGAAGGAAAGCCATAGTGGATGCAAATCTGGAAGCTTTATGCATATTGCTTCTACTTGTTAGTTATTCATGCTTGAGAAAACTTTGTCCTATAACATATTATTTTCTCAGCAGATTGATGTTGAGTCTGCAGATAAGGAGATGCTTTATTTTATGAAATTAACATTGCCAGAGAAAAATCTGGGGACTTAGGGACAGTTTAATAAATAACTCATGATTAATATCACATATTTTGTTACCAAACAAAAAACAGCAGTGTAAAGATAAACTTACAGTGATAGTAGGAACTAAGACATACTGAGTTAATGTTTCAGCTTGATGGAGCAACCTTAACATACCCCTTTCTCTTTTTTTTTAAAGAAATTAAAGGATTAAAGTAACATGAATATTGCATTTGTTTTCATTAAAGCCTTGACTATTCCAGTGGCTTGGGATCTTTACTTAGAGACGTGGGATTTTTAATTAAATAGGAGATATTATTCTTTGAAGCCTTATAACTCTGAAGGGATAAATGAGATGTATTACATCACCAAGAAAATTGTAAAAGTTTTTCTAGAGTAGTGTCTCAAGAGGCTGTAAGGTATTAGAATTCCAAAAGACTTACCTTTTGGTTGAGACTTCAGGTTTTATACATGTGTTATCCAGGTGGTAAATGCATTTATAAAAGAGATTTTTTTAATTATTATTATCCCAAAGAGCATTCTTAGTTTGGAGGAGGCTTGCATTTTAAATCAGGGAGAATAGGCTCTCTTTCATGAAAGAAGTGAGGAGTACTCTTTTGATTAAAGATAATGGTCATTTGCATGGTAAACTCATGGCCATTTTACAACACACTGAAAAGTCATTATAGATGAGGAACTCATATATTCAGAAGACTAGATGTAGCCTGGCATGTCGCCACTATTTTTATTTTTTCTATTTTTGGTGCATTGTATGGTGGCTTTTTACAGTGATAACTTCCCTGCAAGGAGAGTTTTAATATGCCTGGTAGTTGTCAGTGTTAAGAGGAATGCTTGGTGAAATTCTTCCACTAGAATGTTTTTTTCTAGAACACTTATTTGAATAAAGAAGTGGTTGTCCTCTAGATAAGGAGAAGCTATAACAGATAATTTGGCTGAAGCAGAAGTGGTTTGGTTTGTTTTTCTTTTCAGAATTCAAAATTGCAGTGAAGCTCCTGAAGTACAGCTATAAACTTAAGGGAAAAAACAATGGAGAGTGCTCTCCATTGTCATCCCCTTTCAGCTTATTTTTAATGTTTGAAAAAACTAAAATCCAAAAATTCTTTGGGTATGTAGAATGATGAGATCCATGCAATTTTGGATAAAATAGAAGGATGATTTATAGTATTAGTATTATTGTAATTAGTGGGCAATGCAGAGTAGCTATAGCAGTAACTACCATAGCTATGACACTATCATACACAGAGCTCTTTGTGTGGTAGTTGTTAGCATTTTGCAAAGCTAAATATTCAGTTACATAAATGAGGTGAAATCAGGGGGCAAGGGGGAGGAGAAGTAGCAAAAGAGGCTAAAGAGAATTTATACATGACATTTTTTGTTTTAAAGAAAATTTGTTAAAAGTAAAATGAAAGCTGGCAGCTGCAGGGTGAACCCTGGAAATCTAGGTCCGTGTCATAGCTTGAAATTAATAACTCTGCTAAAGCACTCGAAGCAAAGAATCACCTTTGTCATTTCCTGAAAGCTTAAATTTAAAATACTGTGTGTAATCTACTGTAGTTTACACTATTTCTCAAGGGAAAAAGAGCCTGAGTTCATCGTTGCCATAATCCACACAGCAGATACATTAGAGACTCAAGTGTTCTGAAGGCTGCAAATAATTAAAAAAAAAAAAAAAAAGCCTTTAATTTATTAAAAGAGCTAACATAAACTCTGCTTCCTCTTGGACATGAGCAAAAGCACTAAGGCAAAATGATCTTAACAATGGGAAAGTATTTCAGGAAAACTGAGGCTGCGGTATTTCATTCAGCCAAGCCACAACTGAGATATACTGAGATATACAAAGAACAAATATTTTTTGCAAGAAAAGTTAACTAAAAAGCTTGTGGAAAAAAAAAAAAAGGGAACTTCTTGATAGTCTTTGCTGGGTAAATCTCTAAGCATTCAAGACAATTGAATATGTTCACACTCCCGAGGGTTCATGTAGTGGTGTTCATTGCAGAACAATAAATTTGTAATTTATTATCTTGGAATGTATTTATATAATTTGACTGGCAAACATCTAAATAGTTGAAAAGAATTTGATTCTTCTATGCTGTATGAACTTTAAAATATATTTAATGTTTTTCTGTGAGTTTATTAACAGCAGTATATGCCATTGCTTAGAAGGTAAAAGCAAAATGTCTAGAACACACAGTGCTTAATCCCAAAAAATTAATGGCTACTTCCCTGCTACATTATTAAAACTCTTTTGGTATTCATGCTCATCTGCTTGAAGGAGTGCTTCTGTTGATAGTTTTGGCAAGCCTGAATCAATTTTGTATTGAATATCTTAAGGATTTCCACACCTAGTCATATGTAAGTGAACAAAAGATATGTAAGTGAAAACATTGCCCTGTATTTGAGAAGGTTGGAAGAACTAATAAATTAACAAGTTTGTCTAAAAAGTTATTTCCCACTCTAGCTTTCAGTCAGATTTATTAGCTGTAGACAGGCCCTTTCTTAGCCCTATAATCTGTGAAAACTGCTTCTTGTGTGTCAAATCAGTAGGTGTGTAATGAGTATTTTGGAGGATAGTATGAGGAAAAAAGAAAATATATGGGGTTTATAAATTTGTCTTATCTTTTTATTGTCCAGTAAGACTACCTTTGCAGATAGATTCCCCAACATATCTTTTTTAGGTGTCAAAAGTGTGGGATTTTTTTTTATTGGCACCACAGTTTCCTTACTTTAAAAAAGTAGAGAACATTGAGTACAAGTACATGCCCCTTTCTTGATTTTGAAATCTGTGAATGAATTTCATACTGTAAATTCACTTATCTGTATTTTCTTTGTTTGTTGTACACAGTAGTTTTCAGGGTTGTCCTTGAAGAACTTTACTCGTTTGATCTCCTGTAATCTCTTTCTATCCTGTCCATCTTTCACACATACGCTTTCTCCTGAACTGCTTATGTGTAAACATGCATTCAACTGCTATTCCCATGATGGTGGTGCAAAAATCTGTTTCTTGTTCTATGAATTTAAGTTATGTGCTCCATGGTATTCCCTACAACTTTATTATGAGATCATCATACTGTTTTTAAGATGGAGCTGTTTTCCAATGATCTGTGCCTCCTGTAACTTGCAGAACTTGCACCTTGTTTCTATGTGATGCAACAGGCAATCTGGTAATTTTGGCAAGGCAGGAGGTTGGCTGATTTGGGAACCCCTAAGTTGTACAGGGGCAAGATACCACCGGGTAGCTGCTTGGCAGCAATTTTCTGTGGTACTCCACGATATTATGCTTCTTTAGCAGGATCAGGAACTATTGCCTCCCTAGGTTTAGATAGTTGCTTTATGGTTTCTGTGCAAGATTGCCTCTTGGCTCATAGTGAATTTGGAAGCCTAACTCACTTTTTCCTCCATGCCTGCTTTGAGCACTATTTCTGTCTACACTAAAAACACTGATAAATCTCTTTGAGATCACTTTATGAATGCATCACTATCACCTGGAGTTCAATAGGTCTCTTAGTTTTTCCTTTCTTCTTTCCCATTCTCCAAATACTTTCTGGTTCCTTCAACACCAACCATGTTGCTTGTTGATCTGGACTGTATCATGGCTTTATTTCATATCTGATTGTAAATACAGTTGTTTACATGTTGCTGGTCATTTAGGCATTGTATCTGTAAGAGATTACCTATCATTTCTAACAACATAGGTACAATCTTCACCCAAGCTCCCAGTTTTCCAGTGTTTTTATTAACGGATCTTTTTTCTGTCCTAACAATTATAGTTTGTCCTTTCAGAATACTGCCATAATGATTACTTTCCAGCCCTTTTCTTTGGGCTTTCTATCACTCTTTCTTTGTTAAATAGGCTATAAAGTGCTTTTTGTCTCCGCTTCAGAGTTTGCTTTTGTCTTTCTCGTCATTATTCTCTCTATTTATAGTATTTCTACTAGGAGATCAACTTTTACCTACAAAACATTCATGATATTGGCATCACTTTCCCTTCTCTTATGATGCATTTGTACTTGGGAGGATTTCCATGTGACATATAATATTAATTTAATTTCTTTAAATACATCCTCAAAACTCTTTTTATCTATTATATACAAAGCATTGAGTGCATTGCCTGTTAAGGGAAAACAAATTAGTATCAGTTTATCAGTCGTTGTCCATTTGTTATTTGTTTTATCTTACATATAGATTATGGAATCCTATGGGGTAGGCAGAGTTTGAAATACTCCATTTATTCTTTGTTTCTGAAGTACACAGCAAAATGGCATATTTGGTATTGCAATTCCAGGAATAACTTTGTTAGACTTTGTAGGTTTTTGATTGGGCGGGAGAGTGTTAATCTTTGGAAGAAAAAAGGGTATTTTTTTTCAGCAACAGGCTTGGACTACCCTAACATTGCTGTTCATGTTCAACATCTTGTGGACTCATACAAGAAGTTAGCAGGGGGGTGTGTGGGGGTTCAGTATCATGATTCCTACTCAAATAGGCTATCGATAATCTAGTACCACTTAATGTGCTGGAGAAGAACTTGCTCGTCAAAGGACATCTTCTCAAATTTCTATTGCTTTTATTATATGTTCAACTTTCAGTGGGGAGAGTTTGCTTATATTTCTCTTAAGAGGATATCCAACCACTATTATCAGTTTCACTTTCTTGTTTTTCCACCTTCTTGCTGAAACGTTAGTGTGTCCAGTGTTTATGGAGACCACAGTGATTCCATAAGGACACAGAAAAGCACTTTTCATTTAAAAAAAAAAAATAAATTGTATAATCTTGAGTGTGTGAGGAAGCATACAACTTAGTAGCACTGAGTGGAAAGAGATTCGTGCCATTAGGTTGGTTTATTTTTAATATGCTTGCAAAGTCTGGAAAAGGAATAGGACACTGCATGTGGACTTTAACCATGTCTGACTTCAGAAGTAGTTTGTAGTAGTTTATAACCACAGACGTTATAATTTGAGGGTTACTATTTTCTGAAAAACCACTAACATTGCATGCTGTGGTTGCATTTCCTAGATAAAATTTAGTACTGCCACCTGATCCTTGTGTGGAAACAAAAGAATTTTCCTATAAAATTGCAAACAGTCATATATCTTTTGTTTGGTTGGTTTTTTGGTTGTTGTTTTTTTGGTTTTTTTTTTTTGTTTGTTTGTTTGTTTTTAAATACTGACTGGAGTTCTCTGGTATATACAGTACACTGTTTTTTCTTTCTGTCTTCCTGCAGATATTGTGATTGCACGATTAGATATTGTGATTATGTGATTGTGATTCCTAATACATGGTTGAATATAATTTGTCAACTGAGTGCTTGAATAACTTTATTTTTTATTAGGTATTCTAACCTTCTAACTGGTGTCAAGCACACGTATGTAAAGTTCTGTGAAGAAGCTGGCTTTGTAACTATAATGGAATATGCAAGCCTCTGATCAGATATTTAAAAAACAAAAAAAAAGGTGGGGGTGGAGAACAGACTTTCACCTCAAGTGCAATTTGTGGAGTCCTCTTCCTCAGCTTCTTGTGGGAAACTGGGCTTTCCCATTTTCTTGAATCTATTAAAATAACACTAAGAGTCTCAAATAATGCTGTACCCTTTTTGGCTAAAGATGAAATAAGGGCCAATTTTTACTTTTGCAACCAAAATCAAAATTAGGATAAAATCTAAAGGTAGATACTGTGTAATAGGAAAAAGCGATGAAAGAGATGAAGGAAAAGTAAGCAGATATGTTGACAAGATGTACATGCGGCTAAGACTTTGTTAAACAGTAGTGATAGGTAATATCAGAATTTCAGTAATTTTCATATCAGATGATAATTTACTGTAATGACTGAAACAGAGCGAAGACAGATGGTGATTTTGAGAACTTAGAGGAGAGTACGTCGTGCAAGGTCATACAGAAGGAGTGAAGAGTCTTCACAGAAGGGAAAACTAGTATCACTGATTAATTTGAAGGACAGCACAAAAACACATGACTGAGTTGGTTAGGGGACTGGTTATTGTATGATTGCTTTTGGAAGCCTCCTGAAAACTGGATGGAAAGGATAAAAGTTCTTTCTTCCCAATTCATTGATACCACAGCAAAGCTGTCTTTTCGTAGTCTGGAGTGGTCTGTCATTGTTACACAGAGGTCTGTGTCTGCTCACGGTCAGCTACAAGTAAGGGACAGTCCTAACTAAATCAGCCATTTCAGTACTGTTGTTAGTGGTTGTAATGTCTGGTTTTTAAGACATAAGCCTGGGAAGAAAGCTGTGTGTTTTCTTCTACTGTTTCATTTCCCTGAATTCAGTGAGCAGGATTATGTTTAAACAGATATTCAAATCAGAGAAATAGAACCATATGATTCATCCTAAAGTATGGTTGGTGAAGTTTAATCGCCAAAAATAAGAATTGTTCTGGAGTATCACCAGGAGTCTGGTAAATACAGATGTTGGGATGAAGCCTAATAAAGTACGAGTCTTTGTCTACAATTATATGAGATTGTCCAATCTGATGGCTATATGATCTGTCTGATGAATTACCTTTGTCATAGTGGACTGTGACTGTTGAGATAACTTTCAGATGATAAGTATTGTTAATATTTATCTAAAATAGTGAGATTTCAGTTTCTATTTCATTATGTACCCTATATTAATTTTGTATTATGAAGTAAAAAATATTTATATATTTGGAAGATATATCAGTGCTTCTTTTGGTTAACTAGAATGTGGTACTTGAATTGTAGAATCATAAATCATTTAGGTTGGAAAAGACCCTCAAGATCTTCCAGTCCAACCGTTAACCTAACACTGCCAAGACCACCATTACACTATGGACCTAAGAGCCATGCCTACATGTTTTTTAAATACCTGTGAGGATGGGGACTCAACCGCTTCCCTGGGTAGCCTACTCCAATGCTTGTCAACCCTCTCAGTGAAGAAATTTTTCCTAATACCCGATTTAAACCTTCCCTGGTGCAACTTGAGGCCATTTCCTCTCATCTTATCTCATGTTACTTGGGCAAAGAGACCAATGCCCACCTCACTACAGCCTCCTTTCAGGTAGTTGTAGAGGGCAATAAGGTCTCCCTTCAGCCTTCTCTTCTCCAGACTAAACAACCTCAGTTCCCTCAGCTGCTCCTTCCGGGACTTGTGCTCCAGACCCTTCACCAGCTTTGTTGCTCTTATTTGAACATGCTACATGTCCTTCTTGTAGTGAGGGGCCCAAAACTGAACACAGTATTCAGTACAGGGGGAAAATTGCCTCCTTAGTCCTGCTAGCCTCACTATTCCTGATACAAGCCAGGATGCTATTGGCCCTCTTGGCCATCTGGGCACATTGCTGGCTCATATTCAGCTGGCTGTCCATAAGCACCCCCAGGCCCTTTTCCACTGCTTTTTCCACATCTTTCCAGCCACTCTTCCCCAAGCCTGTAGCATTGTGTAGGGTTGTTGTGACTCAGGTGCAGGACCTGGCACTTGGCCTTGTTGAACCTCATACAATTGACCTCAGCCCATCGATCCAGCCTGTCCAGGTCCCTCTGAAGAGTCTTCTTACCCTCAAGCAGATCAACACTCCTGCCCAACTTGGTGTCATCTGCAAGCTTACTGAGTATGCACTTGATTGCCTCATCCAGATCATTGATACAGATACTAAACAGAACTGTCCTCAGTACTAAGTCCTGGGGAACACCGCTTGTGTGCCAACTGGATTTAACTCCATTCACCACAACTCTTTGGGCCCAGCCATCCCATCAGTTTTCTGCCCAGTGAAGCGTACGCCTGTCCGAGCCATGAGCAGCCAGTTTCTCCAGGAGAATGCTGTGGGAAATGGTTTCAAAGGCTTTGCTAAAGTAAAGCTCTGTTTACTATGTTCTCTTAAAATTAAACCTAGTATGTGGTATGGCAATTGTTCTCACTCAAATTTTGAGTTGTCCACTGTGTAATTAGAAAATCTATATAAGACTAAAGAAAACACAGGGATTAAAGAATGGGGATAAGATAAAGAACATACTAGCTATTCCCAGTACCTTTTGGAATAGGTATTTGCTTTTTGAAATACTGGAATTTCGCAATATCCACTGGTTCAGGATTATTGAAATTTTTCTGAACTGCTGGATGCTGGTAATATATAGAAAAACTAAAATTTGTGCTGTAGAATGAGGCATTGAAAAGCAGTGAAGGACTTGGCTGAATTCTTAAATCTTGCAGGTTTTTTTAAGTTTCTATGGAAGCTAAGAGGACCTTTGGACATCCTTATTATAAAACTCTTTATAAGTATTATGAATGTGACAAAGGAAAAAGAAAATAAAGTAAAAAGCTAACGCAACTTCTTTATTTAATAGTATAGAAGTAAAGACTAATCTTTTGGTCCTGGTGGTAAAACAAATAAAGATATACAATGTTAGAAAAATAATGGGGTTTTTTTATCAACTTGTTGCTCTTGAAATAAGTATTGATAACAAAGAGTAAAAACTAGCATAGTTATGGTATGCTTTGCTTATTGCCTCAACTGGATGTTATACAACTTTGCTTTCAGTGTTATTTGTAACTGTATAGTCTTCAGAAAATTAATACTGGTCTTAATTTTGGGAAATTGCCATTATAAATGGAAAAGAATTCTTTCTGATATTATTTTTTCTGTTTTAATCTTGGTGTAATAAAATAGTTTTCCATAGAAGTGTTGCTAGTGGTTTCTGTTTTCTTGCATTTTTTTTAATAGACTTGTAGAATTTAATTGTATTTTTATTTGGACCTTTCTTCATATAGTATATCAAGTAGTATGAAATCAAGGAAAGTTAACATACTTTAATTGGTTGTAAGTATTTTATTGATGTAAAATTTTCTACATATTAAGATACAGCATCTTATCAGTTCTGCAATTTGCTTTTAAGATTTTAATGGGGTAAGTGATGGGATTTTTTTCCATTCTAATACGAGAGAATATTTTGGGACCTTATGAAAAATTAAGCTGGCATGAGAATACACTTAAGAGAACTTTATATTTCAATAATCTGTAAATTTCTGCTACTTTTTCTGTTAGTCTTGCCAGAGTTCTGTAGTGAAAGAGATTTTTGTCTCAGGATTTTTCTTTGATAAAATTAATTACATTAGAAAAAAACTGATAATCACTTTTCACAACTATGGTTTTCATATTTGCTGTACTCCAGAACAGTGGAGATGTACATAGTTGGCATTTCAAATTTGGGATTTTAGACTTTTTCTGTTATAAAGATAGCAAAAGTATAGTTTTGCAGAAACTATTCTGTTTTGGCTGAAAAGGAGTAATAGCTAAAGGTAAGAAATAGCACATTCTTTTTCAGTTGAAACACTTCCACTGAAGAGTCTTAAAAGATGGGGTTTGGTCCAATTCAGTGGTGGTGTTCTTCATTTGGTGCACTAATAGCGTATGGTAAAATGCCACTCATATATACAGATGAATTATATAATTCAGAAATATATTCTACTTCCAAAACCTTAGAATTCCACCTGTTCTCCAGAATGAATCCATTCAATACCATTGAGTTCCTGCAAAAATACTTTCTACAAAGAAGACAGAATTGTAAAGGACCAAGAATGCAGAAGTTAGCATTCTGAGATTCTGTATTTAAAGCAGGTCTCACTGTAGGCTGATGAATGTTAAACCAGTAAAGAAAACAATAAAATAGTTGTCATACTACGTCACAAAATGTTTGTAAAGTTATTTATTTCTCCTTATGTTAGTCGTTATTCCCATGTAAATAAGTATAGTGCTTTAACTGAATACTTTAAATCAAATGCTTAAGTACTACACCAAAGTAACTGATTTTGTCTAAGCCTGACAGTTTATATACAAGGTAGACTAAGTCATTTTAATCAGAGCCTGAAAGCCTATGAATAATTAAATCAAAAAAAATAAATTAAGCTATCCTTGATTTTTATTTCTTTTTACTGAAGTGGTGAAAAATGTCTTTAGTTGTATTTTCTGTGTACGAACTGTGTTGCTTAGTAGGCATTATTCTGATGTAATATTTATCTAATAACAGCAATAAAAATTTAGGATTTAGTTAATAACGGCAGTGTGCCCAGGTGGCCAAGAAGGCCAATGGCATCCTGGCTTGTATCAGGAATAGTGTGGCCAGCAGGAGAAGGGAATTGATCATGCCCCTGTACTCAGCACCTCTGAGACTGCAGCTTGAATACTGTGTTCAGTTTTGGGCTCCTCACTACAAGAAGGACATTGAGGTGCTGCAGCATATCCGAATAAGAGCAGCAAAGCTGGTGAGGAGCCTGGAGCACCAGTCTTATGAGGAGCAGCTGAGGGAACTGGGGTTGCTTAGCCTGGAGTAAAGGAGGCTGAGGGAGACCTTATCACCCTCTACAACTACCTGAAAGGAAGTTGTATTGAGGTGGGTGTTTGTCTCTTCTCCCAAGTGACAAGCAATAGGGTGAGAGGAAATGGCCTCAAGGTGCGCCAGGGAAGGTTGAGATTAGATAATAGGAGAAACTTCTTCACTGAGAGGGTTTCCAAGCATTGGAGCAGGCTACCTAGGGAAATTATCGAGTCACTGTCCCTGGAGGTATTTAAAAGATGGGTGGATGAGGTGCTTAGAGACATGCTTTAGTAGTGGACAGGTATGGATGGACTCAGTGATCTTAAAGGTTGTCAAGCATTGGAGCAGGCTGCCCAGAGAATTGGTTGAGTCCCCATCCCCACAGGTATTTAAAAGACATGCATGCATGGCTCTTAGGGCCATGGTGTAGTGGTGGTCTTGGTAGTGTTAGGTTAACGGTTGGACTGGAAGATCTTGAGGGTCTTTTCCAACTTAAATGATTCTATGATCCTATGGATGATGGATCATATCTGACAGTGTAGCATATAGCAAAAGAAAGAGTTTGAACTTGTTTATGCCTTTGGTCCTTGGCCAGTAAAGGTTGAGGGGTGGGAGGGAGAGAAAAAGAAAAAAAAAAGGAAAAATGAAAGAGTAGACCAACCTTCCCCACTCCCACAAATCCAAGTTGGAAATTTGTGTCATAAAATGCTTGTATTACTCTGTAGTCAAGCAAACCTCTAGAGAAATCTTTTCAGCACCTGCTAGTAATGCACTTTTATGTCTAATTAGCAAACAGTAATAAAGATGGTCCAAGTATATTTACTTTTCATTTTTAAAAAGTTTTGAGTGAAAAAAAAAAAATGTGTGAATAAATACACTAGAATTTCTGGCATGTTCTTTTTTGAACCATTGTTTTTTCCATTGCTGGATTGCTTTGAGTTTTGGGAAAGTCTGCCCTTAGAGGAAAATTGAGATTCTTCTTTTCCATATACTGCCCTCCAAACCCTCCCTTAGAGCAACTGCAACATGGCCTCAATGGCTATCTGTTTTGCTTACCCATTTATTTTGTTATGCGCTGGATCCCTAGTTCACCTATCTCTGTGGTGCATGGCTGCAGTGCAATAAGAGAGGAGGTGAATTTATGCCCATAGAAAAATAATTTAACAATGTTATTTACAATTCCTTTTAGTATTGCAACAGGTATCAGATTTTTTTCTCTAATTTTCATGCATGAAAGACCATGGAGCTTCTTACAGAAAAAAAAAATCAAAATAATTTTTTTTTTTTAAAGAAAAAATATTTCTGGATAGCTATAAAGAATAGAAGTATGCTATATTTTTATTCTTTAAAAAGAAAAATTAATTGCATCCTATGAAATTGTTATTAGATGTTGTTAATAGAATTGTGTTTCACAGATCATTGTTTCATTCTGCAGGAGTATCACTAGTGTTTCTGCTACTGCCACTTTTGAATATCTAGCACAAAAGCATAGGAATTGCAAAGGCCACAACCTGATTTATGAGACACTCTAGGTCTCCCTCTTGGTCTCCTCTCCAAATCATTTAACATTGTGTGATTATTTTTAATGGATATTTTGTTGTTTTCTAAAAATGTTACATTTTTGTGTGGTTAGTTTTCAGGAATCTTTTGTTTATTCACTTCCTTTTCTTTAATTTTGGAAACAAAACACTTGGCTAAATAATCTTATTACTTATTTCATGAGTGGCTTTGGGACTTAAGTTTTAGGAGAGTGACTTTTGTCCAGGAATTTGTTTCCTGAGCTGATAAATTACACAGAGAAGTTGTACTGGGGGTGACAGAGATGTTTTAAGCAGCGGTTCATGGCTTTCTCTACTGTGATGCATTTCTAGTACTGAATCAGATTTGATGTAGGGTAATGCTAATCTGGGGGTGTTTTTGCTGTTGGTTTTTACTGCTGTGTACAGAATGACCCTGGCATTTCCCAAGGTTTGGAAACAAATTTATTGTTATTAGGACTCTGGTTAATGTGATGTTAGAACAGCCCTTATGTAATTTCTCAACAGCCATGCAGTATAGAGAAAAGGAGGCTTAGCGGCAACCTCATTGCTCTCTACAGCTTCCTGAGGAGGGGAAGTCAAGAGGGAGGTGCTGAGCTCTTCTCCCTTGTATCCAGTGCCAGGACACATTGGGAATGGCTCAAAGCTGCTCCAGGAGAGGTTCAGACTGGACGTTAGGAAACGTTTCTTTTCTGAGAGGGTGGTCAGACACCAGAACAGGCTTCCTAGAGACGTGGTCGATGCCCCAAGCTTGTCAGTGTTTAAGAGGCATTTCGACAATACCTGTAACAGCATGCTTTAACTTTTGGTCAGTCCTGAAGTCCTCAGGCAGTCCTCAATGATCATTGTAGGTTCCTTCCAACTGGAACTATTCTATTCTATTAAATTTTATTAATGGCAACTAGTACGTCCCTGCTTCTGTTGGAATGTAACATCTGTGTTTCTTCCTTTTTTTCTGCTCTTGGAGAGTGTTATGTATCTATTAACACAGCTTTAAAGTGACTATTTCACTCTTCTTTAAGCCCTTTAGTGATCAAAGCACTGAATTGAGAAAGGAGTGTGGTCATGATACCGTTTTAGTAGGAAGGAAAGGGATGACCTGCATTACATTTGTGAAATACTTTTAATATTTACATTTACATGTTTTCCTTTTAAAAAGGAAATTGTCAAGGAAGCATTAATGGAGGAGCAAAAACGAAGTGAAAAGGCAATCGAAGAAGCAGTGAAAAGGACAAGAGAGGAACTGATGGAATATATTAAAGAGCAGAAAAGGGTGAGTTACCAGTGGCTAATGGGTTTCACTTCATGCAGTGAGCAATTGGTGAAGTTTATTAATCCTGTAACCTGTATTAAAGTACACAAGGAAACAGAACCAGGAGTTATGTTTTCAGATTTGTCACTCCTTTTTTCAAACAATTTGTTATTATGATAAATTTCTTCATGCATATTTATAGAATGTTAAGTTCATCACAAACTGAAAAGCAGAAATAAATACACTGTTTGAAATGTATGGTATTTCTTACTACAGTAACTTACAGATGGGGCGTAAATGCAGTCTGTCAAATTCAAATTGTGATATGAGTTCAGTTCATTGAAAGTGTTTCAGTATCAATATTTTATATTCACAAGTGAACTTTATTGTGCAGTGTGCATGCACACAAAGGTCATTAACTTTTCCTCTCAACCCATGTTATATGACAGCCTGAAAATATATTGGTATTCTGTTGAGCATGCTTTATAGACAGTGCACTGGTTTGTTATGAAATGTTGTAATGTTCTGAAACTTGGTTTCAGGTATTCTGTTAATGCTATATATTTGCAGTTTAATGCTTGTGTATAAACAGTAAAATGTAACTTAAAAGACGGTTTGATTCACTTTCAGTAGGAGGAGAAAAAATTAACACATTTCTCCTCTTTGAGGCTCTTTATAAAAATCTAAAAAAAAAATAAATTAAAAAACCTTTTTCATATGGTGGTAGCAGCCAGAGATCAAATTCTGTTATTTCAGTATGCTCAATAAACAAAATCATTAAGCTTGATTCTAATTGGTAATGTTATCCTGAGAAGGAAGTAGAAATAATGTGTTTGGCCTCTTCTGTTCCCCGCTTTTATGGACTTATTATTTATATATTTATTATTAGATATTTAGTATGGGAAATAGGATTTAACTTCAAAAGTTTCACTCTACTACTAGTTGAGATTCGTATTGGACGAGCTCTCTTCCATTATGCTGTGTGTGGAGAAGTTAACATTTGGTAGTATGGGTCTTATTGGCAAAGACATTTAAACAGATGTCCTTGGAAGACACGACACATAAGGATTTTTGAGCTTGTTTGTATCTGAAGTTGGTCTTTTACACAGAATAAGCTGTGAAGAAAGTGAAAATAGGTCTACTATTAAAATAACTTGTATCATAAATAAATTCATCAGTAGGACCACTACTGCAGATCATCTAGCCCATCTAATGCAGACTCCTCCTCACTGTTGACAGCTAGATCACACCATTTTGAATTGACAGTAATTTCCTGCAGGCACTTCAATAGCAACTCATCTGTCCTTAATCTCTTAGGTTTCCATTTGCATCAGGAATGGAGACTTTCTTCCATTTTATTTCCACGTACACACA
Organism: Egretta garzetta; assembly: GCF_000687185.1. Classification (NCBI taxonomy): domain Eukaryota; kingdom Metazoa; phylum Chordata; class Aves; order Pelecaniformes; family Ardeidae; genus Egretta; species Egretta garzetta. Next base: position 2,423,160 of record NW_009259318.1, on the reverse strand, counting down.
GTTGGAGCTCATTGCCGTTTTTCCATTGACAGAATACTGTTAGTCTGTCTTGTCCTTGTGAAGTTTTCACAAATGAGTGAAACAACGTAAATATCATCTTCAAAGAAATAAAATCCTCTTTGGTTTATCTAGTAGGAGCATCATTTCTATTCATTCCATAGAGTTCTTGAATATCAAAGTATTTCAGTCGACTTTTTTCCATTATTAATTGATTGACACACATTTCCATTCATTTAAAAAAAAAAAAAAACATATGTAAGGACAGCTAGCTTTTTCTGGGGTAAGATTTATAAAGCCTGTCTGTATTTAAGTTGAGAGTAGAAGATGTTTTTAACTACAAATCGTTTGGCATGATAGCTTTTATATGATTACATAAGAGGCAGAGTAAATGGACCTTGGTCAAAGCCCATACACCTGTCAGAGTAATAAATATACTTTATGGACTATACTAAGAAGTAGCAGCTTATGGAAGGAATTCCTAGAAGGAACTGGGGGAAAATGCCTCGCTTTCCTGGCTGAGATTCAGTGATGGTTTTGGGGTGGTTTTTTGAGTGACAGGGAAAGTCCCAGTTAACACACTTGCAAAGGCAGTGTGCGCTGCATATGTTTCATCATTGGTTTGAAGATAAGCATGTAGAATCCTTCAAACCACAGGACATGGGCACAACAGTATTTGTACTTGATTAGAAGTGGTTAAGTGCTTCAGGAAAAGACTGATAAACAGATTCTTATCCAGTTTATTTTGTAATAATACAAAGTACATTTCATCCCTCATGGTAAATGTAATATATACCAGTTTTCAAAGTAGCTTATAACTTGCTTAGTCATTTATTCCATTAAAGCTTTCTTTTAATAGAAGTGTAATAGTTGTGATATCAGTTTAAGTAAATCAATTATGTATTTGCTACAAATATTTTAATGAGAATTTACAGTTGTATTTGTACTTCACTTCTTAGAAGAATATCTATAACAGCTTATAAAAGTTGGATCTGGCAATCCCCCAAGTTTTGCAGTACATTATAAATGTAGGCCAGCATTATAGTGTACTATATGTAATAGTAAATATTTATGTTGAGTTAGAAAGAATTGTGAATGAGTCTTTTGAAAAATCAATTGGTCTAATAATTATTTGTAGAAATCATTTGTGTCAACATAATATATACATTGAAAGTAAACCATAGAAATCTGTTGCAGTTCCAAAACTGACTTAAGTTATATACTAGCTATGCTAATGCTAAAATAGTGGTTACTTTTGAGATCCAAGATGCTATACGATTTAAGTGCTCAGAGACCTACCAACCACAAATCCAACATATTAGCAACCTATGTACCACTTAACAGTCGCTTAGTATATGGGACATATGCATGGGAATTTTTGAATTAGTACAAAGTTACTTAGCAAAAAGCAAGAAATTTATGTTCCTTTGTCCTTACGCAGCACATTTCAAGCGTTTTCTCTCCTGATCAGTAATCTTTCAATGGGAGTTTTTTAGCACTGAGGAAACTAGATGTCCTGTCTTTGATAAAATTCTTATCTAAATAATTTAAAATGTCATATGCATCATTTTTTTCCATACCTAGGGTGTGTATAGATCCACCATATTTTAAAGCCTTTCACAGGTAAATAACACTTAAACTAAGTAGTTTTGCACATATGTTTGACATTGAATGCGACTCATTTGTGGGTAACAGTACCAGTGAAACAAAAAGTGATTTCTGGTCTCTTTGTTCGTATTTTCTCATGTGCAAACAAGCAAATTTCAATGCATTTTTTTTTAATGCTAAAAATGAGACGTTGTTAAGATTAAAGTTAAGAGGAAGAAATGGAAAGTAAAGCAACAATATCATCAGGTTGAAATGCCCAACATAAGATAAGAACAAACATAATGTGCTCTGTATTCGCGCCAAAGTCTCCAAAGCTAGTGGAGGATTTGTTAGCAATTCTTCACCTTCAGTTAAAGGACACTGCAAGCTAAAACAAAAAAGTGATGACCACCTGTATTTTTGCGCAATAAATGAAAGATGGGCAATGCATTGTTGTTATGCCTTTTTCATGATTCAAATATAATCCCAAGTTTTTAAAGATATACAGCACTATATTGGCAACAGTTCAACTTACGTACTGCAATCTTAGTTTTATTTTATCTGTTCTATATTAAATGAAGAATTTTATACTAGAAAAATGCTTTTTATGTTGCCACAGGTAACATCTCAAGAATCTGGATATCTAAGATATGAAGGAAATTTCAGTCAGGAATTTGACTGTTTATTATCTCATGATTATTTCCTAACTGCCACCATTCCAAAGCGTACTTCAAAACTGAAATAGAATGAGACTGTCATATCTTTTCAAAGACATCTTCCATAGCTATCAAACTTGTAGAGGTTTACATAAACATTCATAACACCTTGAAGAACTCTTCTGAGTCAAATTTGAATACTCTTGCTACAACTATTAGCCAGACTTGCTTTGTGTCTAGCAAAGGTACATCCATGTTATATCCAGAAAATTATCTTTATTAATTGCCTGAAGGTGTATTTGACCTTCTAAAATTTATATGTCCTTGTTTGCATATAAGTATCAGGATGGCAAAACAATGCTTTACCTTTCTGCTAGTGAGGTGGGAAATGAGGGGAGATAAGTAAAAAAGGAGATAGGCACTGAAGTATGATTAAATGGCAAGGCACTACTTTCGCTTTTGTCATAAAAATAAATGTTATTCTTGGTTTGTATCCAGCGCATGGAAACAGTGCAGTATTGTGTGCCACCTCTATCCATGAGACATGGATGCAGAGGGAAGCAAAATCTTCCAGTTTGGTTAGAGTGAGTTACGAGTAAGGAAGCACTTGTCCATGAGTATCCAAAGTCTATCCATTTTGATGTCAGCTCAAGATTCACAAACTTATTTGTCAGTTTTGTCTTTTGTTGCCTGATGTTCATGATCCTATAACCTCTGGCCCTGCATTGTGGTCTGCCCTGGTTTCAGCTGGGACAGAGTTAATTTTCTTCCTAGAAAAATCTGACTGCTCTGAAAACAGCCAGCACTGTGGCAGGCCCCAGCACGTTAAGTACCCCAAGATACAATGGATCACATAGGCCAGCCATTGAGGCTTACTTGTGCCCGTGTTACTGATTGGACTGGGAAGCATTTATCAGCTTTTTGCATTAATTCTTTAAAAATTCTGTTGTGTGTTTTTATAATGAATGTGTGTGAAGGGGTTCCTCATTATTAGGTGGAACAGCTCTGGGTTTTTTTTAAGAGTTAAGAGTTTTGTTTTACTAAAACATCATGCTGATGTGGTAGCATACATTTGCTTGTTTGTATGTAGGCTCTTAGGTGTACGTGTGTGTATATATTCATATTTGTATTTATTACCTGAAGATCAGTACAAGAAGTAGAGTCTAATGGCATGTAAATTATGCCCTTGTATTACAATTCCCAAACTGTGATCCCTGCACTATGAAACAGTGGCATAGCAGTGCCCTACCACTGACCTGTAGAACTGTATTGGTTTTGTAATATATTTGGTTAAAGACTTGATTAATACGTACATGATGCTCTGTTAGGAATATAAAGACAGGCTAGGGCCATCCCTGCTCCAGTTTGTATGGACTTCATCTGGGGCTTTGGCCCATTCACTGAGTGCTCTTTGCTTCAGTTTGCCAGTGCTGAATTATGTGAATATAAACATAGCTTTGTCCCAAACTGCAAGAATTTTCACATCTGTTGTTTGCTTCTGTGTGCAATGTAGTTAAAAGATTGACTGAAATTTTGGAGGTACGTTAAAAGTGTTCCAAATATGTGAAGAACAAAAGTAGTATGTTAACTTCCTGTGTAAAGTAATGTGAGGACAACACCTTTGCCCTAGTCATTTGCTTACATTCTGTCTCCTTTCACTGATCCAAAATGTGAAGAAAATGAGGTGCAGCCTACACCAGATGCACCAGTCCCTGAAGCTGTAGAGTGGAAGATAGGAATCGTTATAAGGTAGTAAAGTTGAATTTTCAGAATCTATTGGTCTGAGAGAAGCCAAGCCAGCTGATTTACAGGAGTGATGGTTAATTTCTGAACAGGAAATAAGCTTGAAGATAAATTGTAAAATAGCAGGAAAATAGTATCTGAATAAAGTAAAGTCAATATTGGGGTATATTAATATCCCCAGCTTCTTAATCTTACTTTGACGTAATGAAGGCATTCCTAAAGGCCATGTTTTGTCCTTTTCTTTGTATTCAGAACTACAGATTTTTCTTTTTACACAGTTGAATTCAGTGCCTGCTGTTCTATGAAGACAATGTGAATTTTGGTCTATTCAGGGTTTTCAAATGAAATAGTTGAGATCGTCAATGCCAACAACTAAGTCAGGATTTTTTAATTTTTTTTTTTTAATATTTTAGCTAGGTAGTCACACAACAAGTTGTGTTTCTAGCAGGTGAAATGGTGCATGGATCCAACTGCATTCCAGCAGTAAAACATACTGGGAAGTAAATGTTTCCCTATGAATTATAGAATAGAATATTTCAGTTGGAAGGGACCTACAGTGATCATCTAGTCCAACTGCCTCTAGTCCAACTGCCTATACATTCCTTTACTAATTTCTTTGAGGCTTTATATACTGTAGCTGCATATAGAATAAAGAAAAAGATGGGCATTCAGTATGTTATTAGTATTTATACTTAATTAGCTTCTGTGTATTTTTTGTTTTCCTTTCCTATTGGTTGCATATACTAGTATCATTAAACTTATCATGAGCCAAATGTCTGCTGTACAGTAGCTAGGGAAAAAAAACTAATGTTGTATTCCCCTGCAATAAATATGAAAGAAAAGTAGATTACCTCTTACCTTTTGGTCTAGTTGTCCAAATGGACTATCCAGTGGAAAATATCCTTGTAGGACCTCATCCTGAAAAACTATGTTTGCATACTTTATGTACTGTAATTGATCCTGTTTACTTCGGATGGCATGAACTGTAAAACTTTGGCATAAAAATTAATTCAGTTTCAGACAAAGAAAATCTAGAAGTGATCTCACACTCAATTCACTGCTATATATTTAATGTTTAAATTGCTACTTTCTGTTCAAGTCTCAAACTATGAATGTAGACTTGGTGAGTTCCAGGAAAAGACTAATTATGGTTTTGTATGCAGGTAAGTTACAATTACTGTTAAATTTATTAATTCTAAAGAAGGTGTATCACATCTTAAAATTAACAACTGAAATGCAAGCAGGCTTCACTTTTCCAGAAGCATTGTGTATTTAAAAAACAAAATAAGACCAATTCAGTTGTTTCTCAAAATCAGAAAGTACCAAATGAATTCAGTAAAAAAAAAATGTGGTAAAACTATTGCCAGTGTAAGTCTACTACTACACATTCCTGATGAAGATTAGTGAATTTAAAGTCTTGTAGGGGAGTGAAAGAACAGTAGGAAATACGAAGTTTGATTTTTAAGGTCAAATTCAAACTGAGTTTATTCTGAAAGGTATGAAGTATATGCTCTGAAACAGTCTAACCTACTGCATCTCGGGATTCAAAAGACAACTTAGTTTCTATCGCAGTCTCTCATTAGTCTTTCATCGGGGAGAACTGAAACAAGAATACCATAGTTTAGCCATACACCACAAAAACTGGCCTAGCAATTTAGTAATTACTGACTAAAAAATGATATTTCACAAGTCCAGGGTTTGTTTAAAAACCATGCAGTGATGGTTGTCGGGTTTCTGTTCATTCTGTGTCAGATTCTCTGATCTTGCAGATTGGCTTCTGAAAGCACTTTTATTTATAACTAGGTCTTCTGGAATAGGAAGGTTATAACACTGGAATGGACTTCTTGGGTTATCAAATCAATCTTTTGCCATTACTTGTAACTCCTTTCCCAAGTGGTCATAGAAGTATCATTTTGGAGCACTTAGAGTAGTCCTTTTCTGGTTTATGGCATGAACTGTGTTAGGAATCGGTCAGTTCATAAATTTGCCATTCAAATGGAGATACTGTAGGGGCCAGGATGATCCTTGGCAGCGTGAGATTTATTTTTGCCTAACATCTTTTCCAGCCTAGTTCTCTGGTCACAAGGCCAACAACTTCTCACTTCTGCTTCTTTACTGCTTTCTTCAGTAGAGGGTCATTGAGTCGTAGCAGTGTGGTTACTACTTTCCCAGTAGTTGGTATTTCTGCCCATTTTATATATCTGTCAGAGTATTAGGAGACAAAATAAAACAGTATTAATAATTTTGTGTTAGTGTGTTCTGCATCCATACAGAGCAATTAAAATGTGGTCACAAAGTTGAGAGGTTTTTGCCCTTCTAAGTTGTGTTCTCTTCTGTAATGTGGCCTTAGTGTAATTGTTCATTATTTTTGCATATGGAATTGTTTGGAAATATTTCCTATAATCATTAATGAAGAGGTTCATGATCCTTTTTGCATATGGAGCTTTCTCCAGTACCCCTTTAAATAAACAGTAAAAGTCCATTTGATTTTGGTGTGAATACAAGTGCCTCAAAAATGTCAGCTTTATCCTGGAGCATAGAACTTGAATTGAATTTTCCTAGTTATTCTGCAGGAATTCTTACTCTTTGAGTTATCAATTTTGGGGTTTTTACTGTTGGGTCATTTGACATTTTAAATAATTTAATTACTTGGATTTTTTTTTATCTTTATGGTTATTTTTTCATATTAGATTTTGTATAAGAAATTTATGCACTGTTTTCTCTTTGTGCTTAATTTTTTTTCCCATTCCTGTGGTTGACTTTTTAATGTCTACAGAACTGTTCATTTTGTGTTTTAAAATAATTATTTCCAGTAGCGTCAAATAAATAATTGCGCTGGGTTTTCTCTGAAACAGATGTTTGGCACTTGCAAAGATGCAAGTTAATAGTTTCCATTAGCTTCAATTTTATTGGAATTTCTTGTTAAAAAAAAAAATCATCATATGGTTTTGTTTTCTGCATGTTTTATGAGGAAGCAGTAGTACACAAGACCATGTCTTGGGTTTACACCCTACTTTGTATTTGACCTGATCTTTTATGCAGTTGAAACACTTAAGTAAAGGTTACATTTTTTTTCTTTACTTGCCGTGTGGACACGGTTGAATTTTCCTTCATCATGTTGACGGTTTTGATTCTATTGTATTGTAAAAGTATTCTTTATAAAAACCAAGGAAAAATACAGACATTCATAAGTGTTTGTCTCTTAAGCTAGGTGCTGTATTATCGGTTCCAAGATGTTCCTGTGATCTCATTTTACCGGAAGCCTCAAAACTGCTATCTTCTAACTGGGTCAACACAAAAGAGTCTTCTGATCATACAGTTCATTCTGTTTGCATGCAAACACATTTGCTTTCAAACACTGCATCATACAATTAATTCATGAAATCCTACAATTAACAGTACTTAAAATATAATATTAATGATTATAAAGTGGTCTAGTGAATATGGTTAGAAGATGTCACCTGCGAAACAAGCAAGAAGATATACTTCTTCCCATAATACGGAACTCCTTGCCACCAGATGTTGTAGATGCTAAAAGCCTAAATGGTTCTTTTTTTTTAAGAAAAAAAAAAAAAAAAGACTAGACAAATTTATTGGAAGAAAATTCCATCAAGAGCTGTTAAATGCAAACATATTTTCCTCTGGCTAAGATAGTAACTGAGTCAGTGCATGCTTCTCCTGTTATGCTCTCTTCTACATACTTGCTGTTTGCCACTGGTAAAGATAGATGCTGCGCTAGATGGGCATTGGTCTGACATACTGGCATGTTGCATACAGCCTGTTCTTATGTTCTTGTTATGAAAAGAAAGTGAATAGAGAGTAAAAATGCATGACTTTATTTAAAAAAAAAAAAAAACCCAAACCCAAACACAAGGTGATGTCTGTAAGAAATGCCAAATCCACTGGCTGAGTGCTACATCATGGGGAAGTACAAAAGGAGGCACTTGGTTGTTTTCCATTTCCTAAAGGGGACCAGTGTACTAGCAGCAGAAGCAGCTACCACATTTGTATGACTACCTCTGGCTCATGTATGGTTTGTTGCCTCGGTACTAAATATGGATATTTCTGATCTGAGTTCTTATTTTGGCATATGTGCAATCAAGTCTTCTGTGTCTACCAGACAAGAAAAAAAAAAGAATGATTTTTGGAAAGTGGTAGGATGCTAAAAATTAAATTATGACTCAAGGTCTAATTCCGAATATTTCTGCTTTTAATTGTCTCAAGAAGCTTGGAGAACTGAGCTCTTAATAAATCCATTATGCTTTCATGTCATGAAATACATACGTGGACTTCATTAAGAATTTTTTTAAATTAAATTATGAAAATAAAACCTGGTACTTAAAAGTAAAAACTACTTGTGATATACACGCCTTCAGCATATCATCCAGGCCAGGAAAGTCCAATGTTACTTTCAAGCGTTTCTGTAAACATTTTTAGGAATGAAAATGAATAACAATGTCAAAAGGTTATCAGTTTGACAGCTTGTTTTAGATACTGTATTTTCCTGGAATACATTTTTATGTGAAACATACATCTTGTTAGGCAATGTAAATGAGATTTACTTTGAAACAGAAGGCAACATCTCTGACCAACTCTATGAACCTGTGTTTGGGAGGATTAACATGAGTGTTTGTCCTGGTTTCAGCTGGGATAGAGTTAATTTTCTTCATGGTAGCTAGCGTAGTGCTGTGTTTTGGATTTAGTACCAGAAGAATGTTGATAACACACTGATGTTTTTAGCTGTTGCCAAGTAGTGCTCAGACTACTCAAGGACTTTTTGAGCTTCTCCTGCTCGGCCAGGTGCATAACAAGCTGGGAGTACAGCACAGCTAGGACAGCTAACCCAAACTGACCAAAGAGCTATTCCATACCATATAATGTCATGCTCGGGGGGGGGTGGGAGG
>NW_009259318.1:2410682-2414107 GCF_000687185.1 Egretta garzetta | reverse complement strand
GGCATCGGTCAGCGGGTGGTGAGCAATTGCATTGTGCATCACTTGTTTTATATATATTCTGTATATTCTCTTACTATTATTATTATTACTATTGTTATTCTTCTCTCTTATTAAACTGTCTCTATCTCAACCCACGGGTCTTACTTTTTTTTTCCTTTTCTCCGATTGTCTCCCCCATCCCACAGAGGGGGGGAGGGGGGAGTGAGCGAGTGGCTGTGTGGTGCTTAGTTGCCAGCCAGGTTAAACCACGACAGTGTTCCTATGAATTCAATAATTTTATTCTCTGTGTAGTTTGTATTTGCAGTGGAAGATACAGAGCCATAGCAAGATTAGATGAACAAATGCACTTGGTATTATTCCAAGTTGTCAGCCTCACTGCTGTCTTCTTTTTTTGGTCAGCAGCTGCAGCAGCAAGTAGAGCTTGCTGTAGTTATCCCTGTTTGGTTCCCTGTTCCTGCTACTCATGCTGTGGATCCCACAAACTATATAGCTGTCATATGTTACACCATTTTTTTTTTTTTGGTGGAAAATAATGAGGATTTTTTTTAGGGTAAAAAATACCTCCCAAGACTCATTTTTGAAATTACTTTCATTATAAGCTTAGTGCCACAACTGAAAAAATACAGTTCTTTTCTGAGATAAGAAAGTTGCACAGAAGGAAGCCTTACTCAGAGGAAAATACACAGCGCTGCACTGAGCTTTCCTTAGAACAAGGCGGGGGTGGGGGGGGGAAGTAAAATTCTTCTATTATGACAGCAGGAGATGGACTCAAGGAATATTTATACTCCCAAAGGATGTCTTTCCCCTGGAGAGCAGTCACTCAAAAAATCTGTTCTTCTGGTCTCCTAACTCAGGACATCAGATCATTTAAGTGTTACGAATTTCAAGTTGCTGTGTAATACTGACTTAAACAAGTATATGTCTGTTAGTCAGATGAGACATCTATTCAGACTAGAGTGTCACCCAGAGAGTTCACGCTGAATTTTAGTTCCTCCTAATATTTACTCCTCTGTGTTGCATGAGAAAGTTTGTGAATATCACCATCGTACTTGCTTCCTGCCTGTTTTGTGTATGCCTGCATCTCTGCCAGTGGCTACCTCAGAGTAAATAAGGTCTCACAACATCTAAAATACCTGTCTTATCAGTGAAGATGTAGACCCTGGGAAAGGAAGAATTTAACTGATGTACTGAGCAGCAGTTCACCACTCTTTTGACTCACACTGAGCTGAGGAAAGTAAGACAATTTGCCTTCCAGTCTCCTGTTGTTCCTTTACTCATGTTCAGTAGATGAGAAGTAGGCAAACAGAGAAATAGCATAGTATTTTGAGTTGGTTTTACAAATACACTTCATTTTTAGTCACCTTAGGGGTTGCTTACTAGTAGATATGAAACTTTCAGACAGAAATGTGATTTTTTCATGTTGGCAGTGTCCTTGTAAACTGTCCAGAAACTGAGTAAGGCTGAAATCAATAAAAGTAAAAATCCAAAATATTTCCAGGTGTCTTATAAAAACTCTAATGATCAAAGCAGTTAATTGGTCACTACTGTACTTCAAACTAAGATATGTTTCCAATCATATGTTGTTGTTAGAAAGGTCAGGAAATTCTTTGCTCTGTTTCGTACTTTTTTCGAACTTGGACAGTGTTCAGGCTGCTTCTACATAATCTGCAAATGTCATTTGCCTTTTGTTAAAAACTAGGCATTGTTAACTCTTAAAATCACAGAAATGTTAGGAAGCTTTGTGGAATGGGGATCTAAAAAAAGTATTCTGTTGTCCAATTCCAGTATTTTTATTGCAAGTGCTATGGATTGAAAGTTGTTTATAAATCTCATAGTTCAGTAATTTATTGCCTATTTGTTGCTGTTGAGTGCTTCAAAAGATATTAATTTAATATGTTATGGTTTGCATGTTTATAGCAGACAAAAATGCAGTACTCTAATATTTTGCCTATTAGTTACATACTTTTTAATTTTTGCGACCATTAGCTGTGCAGAGAAAAGAATGAATTCTTGCAGTTGGCATACATAGGAGAAAGTAAGCAACAATAAAGTTTTATACCAAATAAATCTTTTGCTGAATAGGTTACTTAAAGAAATTTGCTAAATGACAAGGTTTTACTCATGAGATAAGTACTTAGAGTAAGCATTTCTTACATTTCTGTTTCCTGAACTACTACCCACATAGCCAGCCAGCAAGTAAATTTTAATTTTTCCTATTTAAATTGACACTCGTCTTCCTTCAGGAAATTTTACTGCTTGTTTTCTGACAACAAAACTAATTATATTAAGCATTCACATTTTGTCTGCTGCATTGTACATGGCTCTGATTGACTTTAAAGGGTGTATTTTGGCATACAGGGGAAAGCTTACAGGACTTAAGTAATCATTTGAATGACAGACTTGTTTTTATGCAGCCCATGTTTTCCTGAAAGACAAAGACACTCCTCACAAATGCACTCCCATCACGATTTAAGGGACAGAAGCTGGGAGCAAAGATTTAACCATTGTAATAAAATTCACTGTACTACTGTGTGTTCCCATATGATTTGTGCAGCTGTGCCTCATAACCTTTAGAAGAAAGCATAACTAAACATTGCGTTTCTCTGACTAATATTTACCAAAAAATAAGTGCACACTTCAGAATTGCAAATATCCAAATGAGACATTTTTGGGGTTTAGTATTTCACAGATCATTTTTTCCAATATTATGGAAACTAAGGACCTATTTCAACAACAGTATTTTATTTATATTTAAGAGTCACTGGCAAGCTGGTATAGCCACGTCTGTCTTACTGTAAAGTGAAGAAAAAGCTGGCAAGTTTCTTTTCTGGCTTTGTATAGAAGAATTATTCCTTTAGTTTGGTAATCACAGAATCACAGAATCGCAAGGGTTGGAAGGGACCTCGGGAGATCATCTAGTCCAACCCCCCTGCTAAAGCAGGCTCTCCTAGAGCATGTTACACAGGACTTCATCCAGGCGGGCCTTGAATATCTCCAGAGAAGGAGACTCCACAGCCTCCCTGGGCAACCTGTTCCAGTGCTCTGTCACCCTTAGAGTAAAGAAGTTTTTTCTCATATTCAACTGAAACCTCTTATGTTTCAGTTTGCACCCATTGCCCCTAGTCCTGTCGCTGGACACCACTGCAAACAGACTGCTTCCATCCTCGTGACTTCCGCCCTTAAGATATTTGTATGTGTTGATAAGGTCCCCTCTCAGTCTTCTCTTCTTCAGGCTGAACAAGCCCAACTCTCTCAGCCTTTCCTCGTAGGGGAGGTGCTCCAGTCCCTTTATCATCCTAGTTGCCCTCCTCTGGACTCTTTCTAGGAGTTCCTCATCTTTCTTGAACTGGGGAGCCCAGAACTGGACACAGTGCTCCAGGTGGGGTCTCACCAGGGCAGAGTAGAGGGGGAGGATAACCTCCCTC
>NW_009259318.1:2394471-2409344 GCF_000687185.1 Egretta garzetta | reverse complement strand
ATTTCGTTCAGCAGCGGTCCCACATTACCCCTGGTCTTACGTTTACTGCTGACATACTTGAAGCCCTTCTTGTTATCCTTGATGTCCTTTGCCAGACTTAGTTCCAGGTGAACCTTGGCCTTTCTAGTTGCTTCCCTACATGCTCTGGCAGCATTCCTGTATGCCTCCCAAGTGACCTGACCCTCTTTCCACATTCCATGGAGCTTACTCTTTTCTTTGAGTTTCACTAGGAGCTCCTTGTTCATCCATGCAGGCCTCTTACCTCGTTTACTTGATTTCCTACGCACAGGGATGCACCGGTTACTTTCGGAAACTAGAATTCCAGGCCTATTTCCTGATTCCCTGACCAGGTGCTTTCTGTGGGGGTTTGTCCAGCCAGTGGGATGCGTGGGAGGTTACCTCTGTGGGGGCTTGGTATGTGCTAAGACAGTCATCTTAGCAATTTACCACGTGACTAGAAGAACTGGGAATGTTTTTCCTCTTTTCTGTAAAAGACTTGGAATATTCAGAAAATACTGTAGTTTACCCTAATAACACACATTCATAGAGGGTCAGCTCATCTTGTGCTATACCTTGAGGTGCAAGTCATACATTTGCCCAGTTTCACTAGGATTATTCTGGAAAGAAACAAGTATTTAACATTTGGAGAGGGAATTGTGCATTTCAGTCTGTGCACAGTTGAATTGTAGTCACAGTGCTTTTTAAGGGAAGAAAAATATTGATCAAGTTATGCCCAAGACAGCAGGAAATATCTATGAGTAAGTCAGATTAACACCCCTAATTTCCTCCATGGCCATTCTTGTGTATCAGGGTTATTTTTAATAATGTACTAGGTTTGTGGTGTGTATTTTGTATGTTTATTTTGTCTGAAGAAAGCAACTAGACCTTTGTTTTAGCCTTTTGAGTAGTATTCTAGCTGGTACACTGTTTTTTGGGTTTAGTTATGGTACAAAATCCCATTTCAGTTTTTTTGAAGTTCCATGTGTTACATTTCATAATTACATATAGTCATATGGGTTTGATTTATCATGAATGCGCTTCTAGAACTAATTTTGGTTTTACCTTTGATTTTATAGATCAGCTAGAAAACCCATAAAATCTGTCTTGAAAGCACCTTTACCAATATAGATTTTCCACAGTGGTCTATATTACAATTGCTATAACCCTTGTTGTCTGTGTAGGTTTTTTTCCTAATATGCAAAGTATTTTCTTTGCAGTGTTCACAGAGAATATCTTTATTGTATTCTTTCAAATTGGAAATACATGGGTGGTTGGATATTCTGCAAAGCTGCCTGCGTTCTCAGCTCCCATCACCCAGCTATTACTTGAGTCATATGCTTACAGAAGCATAAAACCTATTTATGTTCAATACTTGTTTGGAGGCACCACAGATAATTGGTTTTATTGCTTGTTGATCAGAGAAAATTTAAAAGACATGGAGTTCTTGAGGAGTCTAGTATTGAGAAGTATCTAATATGTTCAAAACAAAACTGAAGTATTCTATTAAAAAAAATTAACCCAAGGATCAATTACATGTTTTTATTAATGATTCTCCATGTGTACTGTCAGCATCATGTAACTGTTCTGAAATCTGAGTAAGGTTATTATAGGCTGGTAATTCTATTAATACTGTATCTGGAACTACATGTCTTACTGCTTAACACGCAGAATTTCCCCAATAAATAAAATTGCCTAACAGCGCAGACAGGAGAGTGAACAAGAAGGAAGAGGATTTCTTTACAAAAGCAATAAGGGAAACAGGCTAACTAAGAACAATAAAAATAGAAATGGATGAGGACAAACTTTCTATGCAGAAAAGTTATCTTGTACTTAGCGATGAAACCAAGATTTCCAGTTGAGATTTCAGTTTCTGACTTCAGAAACTGAAACATGTAACTTTGTTAAATGTTCAGTTAACAAAACAAAATCAGGCCTGTTTTTTAAAGGTGATGTTGGTTGGTGTCCTGAATAATCAGTCAGTTCAGAAAAGCGTGGTCCATTAAGGGTAATGATGTACTAGAGAACATATAAAGTCTCTAAAGTCAAATATGAATGGCCAGGTATTGTCATGGTTATGTCAAAAAGAAAAATGTCTTTTTTTAGGTTTATGCCTTTGACTTACGTTGCAAAAAGTAACTTACTCTGTGGATTGCTGTTACTGTATCTGGCTTTTAATTAATAATTATGAACTTGTTCAACAAAGCAGGGTAGTAAATATTTTTGTGTCTTTATTATGTAAAATTTGCATATCTTTGCCATTCCTTTTTACTATGAAACAAGTATTTTCAATTCCGATTTTGTGGTTTTTGCTTTGTTTAGATTCAGGACCAAAGAAATAACCAATGTTAATTCACTTTTATTAGTAAAATAAAATAATAGAAATGAAAAAAGGTAATGAAAGGGCTTAAAACTGAATGAAGTGCTTCTGTTTCTCCTGATACTAAAAAAATGATACCTTACATTAAAATCACTCTCAAAATACCTTAGAGACCTTAAGTATAAATGCCCACTCATTCTTTGTTTGTAAATTAGATTTTCAGATTTGCTTACTTCCTATCTCAGTTCATACTCCCTGGTGACGAGTGAGTCTTCCGTATCAGCATGTTACTAATACTGGCACAGGCCAGAGAGAGTTAGGGAATCTTTAAGCTGGTTTTTGAAATAATATTCATCAGTTTAAAAAAAAAAATAATTTGAGATAGTGATGATGGCAATATTTTATGACAAGACATCTCAAACATTTTTAGAGAGAGAGAGTTTTGGAAGATACGGAGAAAGATGCCTCTGTCTACAAGGTTCACCATTCTTTAATGTTTTAAGAGAAGATTTTGTGATGAAAACTAGTATCTTGCAATTGATTATTCAAGGTAAAGACTGCAAGGGATTGCTTGAAGATCAGGGTAGGTGTTCAAGTTAATTACCCTGTTGAGGAGAGGCAGCAAATTCCTTTGCGTTGTTCAAGTTGTCTGAGGAACTACCTGTTATTCACTCCTAAAGGCTGGCCATATGTGAAGATATGCATACCCCTACGTAGTTGCTCTGTTATTCATCCATCAAAATTATCACAGAAAATGGTCAATGAATTTTTTCTTAAATTAGACTAAAAGGTCTCCCTTTACATATTTTAGTGCTGCAGTTGAAATAATATTTTAGTTCTATATAATGTTGGCAAAAATGCCAGTTGTAGTCTTCATAAGGATTTGTAGTTTATAACCTTTTTTATATTAAGAATTAGATCAAATTAATGGGCAAAATCAGCACAGTAGAAGAGAAATAATATGTCTGTCTGGTAGCTGAAACTTGCTGCGATTTTAAAAAGTAATTTGAAAATTATATTATTACCAGAAAACACCTCCAAACATCACATTGCTTATTGGCCCCTGTTATCAGACAGATAGAAGTCTGGTTTTTTTCTTGCTATTTTGTATTCTTGCTTATTGTCATAATTGTGGCACATTGCAATTAAAGCAATTTTTATAGTGTTTTGATTTTCTAGCCAATTAAGTGTTGACATAGAGTTCAGCTATTGCTTATCTATATTTTGTCTTTTTTGAAATTATTAAATAGGTTGCCTTCTAGACATTTATTATGTAGGTAACATCTCTTAGCTTTATTTAGCTGAGAATTCCTTGATCTTTACTCATTGACTGCACTTTTGCCTTCCTCTCCATGCTCCTATACATACATGATGTATGTACTTTTATGATACATCTACTAGCAGTAACCATTGCAACTCAGCAAAATCTCCTCTTGAAACTTGAATTCTAATGTAGCTTAAAATCCATGGTAATTACAGTAAAAGAGCTCAGCTTCGTGGGGTGATAGTCATGTTTAGATTATAAATTAATTCTTTTACTTTATTTATATTGCCTAAAGTTCTCAACTGTGCTCATCCAGTCTTTTTTACTCTTAAGTAAACTTGCAAAATAATTCACTATTTCTAATAAAGTACATACTTCTACAACTGACTGGCATGATGATGAGTGGAAGTAAAAGCAGGAACCCTTTATTGCCTTTCAGAAATACACTGCATGTGAATATGAAATGATGTGCTCTGAAAGGCTTCTAAAATACCTAGTAATGTCTTGGATTGAACAGAAAATTACTGTTACCATAAATTACTACAGTAACTTCAATAACTAGACTGTACGCATATAATCTGCAGGGTTTTAAAATATATAGTTGACTTTATGGTTCCGAGAAGAGTGCTGATGTGCTTGCATGGTTAAAAAGTGTTTGCTGCCAACACTTTTCAGCTTAGAACAGTATTAAGGATCCAGCACTCTGCCTTCTTCCCAACTATTTACTTCAGGTGAGGCATGACAAGCACACAGCATCTGCTTATCCAATGCTTTCAGACCGAAATCCAGGAAATCTGCAAATAAAAGTGGGGGGGTTCAACACAGAGGTGTATGCTAGGCCATGAATTGGCACCTACTTGGTCACACTTTGTCATTCATATTGGGGAGCTGATTACTTTTCAAAAGAAAGACAAAAAAAAAGCTTGGAATTCACTCAGTATACTGGGTAGAAGTCTAGGGTATATCATAATCTCATATTCTTCAAGTGGCCACTGTGCATTAGCAGTGGAACACTTCCTAATGCATCCTGTTAGAAGTCCTGGCACACCCTTTCGTCTGCCTCCTTGGTAAATCGGTAAGTTCATATTCTTCAAATTTTCCATTTTCCAGTGGCAGGTAAGCGATCTTTAGTCACTGCTTTGAGTCACATTTACAGTCTACTCTTTGAGTCAGACTAATTTCAACCCTGTTTATTAGTGGTTATGTAAGATGCTCCATACATCCCACATAGATACAAACTGCAATTTTCCCCATATAGGGGGTAATATCTATGTGCCATGTGACATTACAGAAGCTGAGGGTAGGATAGGTACGGCTGACCGTTCCTTTCTTGGGCAAGAGATCCCAATTCCTTACCTGGGACAGAAGATATATCATACACTTTATCTGGTACTCTCTATCCATCTACATAGTGAGATTAGAGAAGGTTGCTGCCAGAGTCTCAGAAGAGCGTAGAGGAAAAAAACTAATAGCTGGAGCAGTGCCCTGTCATCTTGAATGCAGTGTGTTTAGGAAAAGAAGGTGGGAATAAGAGAGAGAACAGAAGCAGTTGCTGTTATGAAATGCTTCAGTAGCAGAGTTATGATACTAGTATATCTTATGGCTGTGAATAGGAAGGACCCTTCTTGAAAAACTTGTAGATTGGTGACTTTCATTTACTGATCCATTTGTGTTAAGTCACGTGCAAAATCATGCATCAAAACCAGAGAATTTATCTTTGAACTCCAGTAGGTAGAACTTATGTCCTTCAATGTTATCCAGTTATTATCAAAAATTTGCTATGTGTTATTGTTTTGCAAGTGTGCTTGATTTCAAGCAACAAGCACAGCTTTCTTCTGAAGGTTTATTTGAAGGCAAGTGCAAGTGGGACAGGTTATGAAAATCAGTTTCTTTGAAGTTATTAATCTCAAATGAGTGAGATTTTTTTTTTTTTTTTAGTACTTGCTATATTTTAATACGACTTAGAACAAAATAGGGTGTCATTACCATTCTTGTTCCTGAATGTTTGGCTTGGCATTTGATGCAAGGCCTCAATTGCAGGCTGAAGTGCCAGCAGCCAAAGCTGAAAACAAGACTGCGGTGGGCAAACTCAAGATTTAATTTCAGAAAGCGTGTTTATATTTTCCCTGGGGCCACATTAATGAGAGTCCAAACCCTAAATGTTACCACCAACACATTTTAACAGACCAGTTTCCCAGTTTTTAAAGTGTGGTGTCACCTTGAGTATTTTTCTTTTCACTTTTTCCCCTTCTTCTGCCTTTAAAAGAAAAGCAATAAAGCTGTATCATTTTTGCCTGAATTCAATGTCATGTTTGGGGAACATGAAGTTCTGTATAATGCAACAAAGTCGCATTTAAAAACATTTAATCTTATCTGTTATTTCTGTATCAAGTATTTTAGTAATTCAGCTTTAAGTTACCAGTGCAAAACTTCTTGTTACTACAAAACACATCACCATCTGGTCCGTACATATGTGTCATAGGGGTCCACATATTGATGTCCTGAATCAGCCCGATGTCAGAACATCTGTGCCATGCCTAGGATGAACTTGTGACCAACAGGTCAGTGCCAAGAGAGACAGCAGTGATGGGGTCACTGAGAGTTCCTTAGCTCAGTTTCCTGCTCCTTCAGCTGGGCCTGTTTTGTGGCTTTAATAGGATTAAAGAAACATTTACATTGAGGCTTTAGGAGCATTTTCACACTGCTCCTTTACCCAACTCAAAGAGCAGTATAAATCCAAAGGATTAAATAAGGGATTTATGTAAAGTTGTAGTGTAAGATGAGTTGGTGCACCTGGCTCTCCTTTTTCTCCTCTGTGAATAAGGCATATTAAAGCAGTGTACTGCATGTGATACAGAAGTGAGTTCGGCATTTCTTCCTGAACCTTTATATCTCTATAAACTTTGAAATCATTGTTTTTAAATATTAAAATGAAATGGTAGTTCCTGATGGAGGAACATAGCATTTCAATCTGTAGATCCTATTAGACACTTTTCTTAAGAGGGTCTTATGGCATTTTTCTGCCACTTTTCAATACTGAAGCATCATGCATTTAAGAGAATTTTAATTTCCTGGAAATTATAGTACTCTGTCTTTAAAAATGGAAAGGCGGAGAAAATACAATTCTCTGCCACTTACTTAGGTTCGTTAAAATCCAACGGAAATTGTTAAATAACCAAAATTATAATTTTCAAACTCCTTGAGTAATCATTTATGCTGATGAAAGCAATTTAGTTGAAACTATATACATAACCTATTGTAAGTTTTTTGCAATTACTTTAGAGTAAAATTGCCAGAGCTTGAAATTCTTTACTTAAGTTAAAACTGTTTCATATATCCTTTTGTGCCTCACTGTATAAATCTACAAAGACGGAGATTATGCCTGTACTCTTTAGTCAGGCGAGATTCCAGTTGAAACTGAAATGAAGTGGTGTTATTACTGAGAAAATATTGTGCTATCAAAGCCAAAAGGGGAAAAAATAACAGGATGAATTATAACGTTCAACAGTGAGATGACTGGTTACTACACTATTTCAAAACTACTCTTGTGATTTAGATGTATTGTGGTTTTAATCCAATGTTCATCATTATAATTACTATAAGAGGTATATCAACTTTGGATTTGGTCTGCAATCACATAATCATTCAACTTGCTCTGTGGATATAGACTGTTCACATTAATAAAGGTTTGCAGTGTACACTGTACTAATGTCACCCAGATGTATCCCATCAGTGGATCGTGGTGGTGTTTTTCGCATCATTAGGTGTTTAAGCAACACTTGAGGTCCAGGGAAATGCAACATCTGTCATCCAGGGTGCCTCTATTCTGCAAGTATTTGATGAGGAAACAGAAAAGACTTCCATATTTCTTTCTGTTGTCTGTTAGGAAGGTTGTGTGGGACAGGAGAAAGAGATGCATCCTTACACACCTCCTGTCCTCTGTAACTGAGGGTCTCCTGTGTTACGCCTGATTCATCTTTCTGTGTTACAAATGAACAGTATTTTATACTGTACTTCTGAAAATCTGAGCATTATGAGCAGATAATTTGTTTTGAGATTGGTTATTTTGCGTTCTGTACAACTTCCTCAAAACAGATTTTGAGATTAAGTAGAGAGAAGATTCAATGTCCTTAATTAGATGTGTGGAATTACTCATTTTTAATGCAACTCGTTACTCTCATCCATAGGCATTTTCTTGAGAGCTTTAGATTGACTAAAAGAACTAATTAAAAAAACCAAACGAAAAACCCCACAAAAAAACCCCAGGAAAATCCACGGATCCTTGAGTATGATTGAACATGAATACCCATATTTTACCATCCTAGTGAGAAAGTTAGACAGGTCAGCTGAATTTTGGCAGTTAGACATTTAATATTCTACTAGACTGAATAAGTGAATGCTTTGAGGAGGAGGACTTGTTGAAGATTTTGTCATTCCTATCAAATTAAACTTTTATTCATTTGCTGCCTTTTTTTTCAAATTCATCGATATGCTTCTAACCAAACTTGTATTCCAGTGGTTTGTATTTCACTGACATTTTTTAATTCAGATTTTTTTAGTACATATAATTAGGTATTTTGGTAACACAGCGGCAGTTATAAATTTTCTTTTTTAAGTTAAGGTAGTCTACATTGCTTTGTACATGATGCAAAGTTTAATCAGTTCAGTATGATCAACTTGGATTAATTAAAGCTAAGCAAATCATCTGCAATTTTATTTTCTTAGTCATAGGCCAACTTCTTGGCTTTTTATAAGTCCCTGTTGTACCATGCTCTTGCCATCAAGGGGATCCAAAAGAGTCTTAGGAAGTTAATGATGGATGTGCTCAGCAAAGGCATTTTGGCATGCACCTGCAAGGATGTCAGATTGCAAG
Organism: Egretta garzetta; assembly: GCF_000687185.1. Lineage (NCBI taxonomy): Eukaryota > Metazoa > Chordata > Aves > Pelecaniformes > Ardeidae > Egretta > Egretta garzetta. The sequence continues at coordinate 2,400,890 of NW_009259318.1, read as the reverse complement.
AGAAGAGGCAATTGTTCCAATCTGATCAACATTATTGTGAGTTCTCAGTGCAAAGATCAGGATTTGGGTCAAGGTCTCTTCCATCCCTAGATTTCTGTGATATTATTTTAGTTACATTAGAATTGAGCCCCAGAGAGACAAGGACAGAATACAGAAGGGCCTTTTCTCCATTGTGTTTCCGTGACATGCAAGGACACACTTGTGGTCTCTGGATTTGTGTTGCGATGATCCAGAACTCACATGCACCTTAATTAAAAAACAAAACAAAACCAAAACATCACAAGTTTGCGGTCTGTAGAATTTCTCTGTCCATGTACCAGGATAGGATAAGCCTAGGGGAATTGCAGGGCAACAAACAGATTCTCTTGGCTGTACAATTTTGAGAGGGAATTAATTTTTTCCTTTGTTCACTGCACAAATAAAATGAGTAGATAACTTTGTGCATAAGCATGGTTTATTTTGTTCTTAAATGTGTTTTGCTACAGCTAAGGAATATAATCAGAGTTCCGTGTTTATTTGGGTTATTTGTACTGCTTCGCATTTACACCCAAGTCCTTTTATGTGGAGATACTTTAAACTCAGTAGTTTTATTTGCTTACTTTTTTTGTTGGGTTTTTAGCTAGGGAGTTATTGGAAACCTTTCAGAACTGGTTATATGCAGAAATTTTCAGGCTATTTTTATCCTAAATCTTGCAGCTTCTTTGTTTTATTTTTCAGGTATGTCTTTTCCTTTTACTGTTTTTACCCTTCTGCTGAACTTTGATTTTAAAAAAGGAAATGGGAAAGTTGGCCTTACCATATGTGTTTTGATGAATCTTTCCTATGATTATTTCCTGCAATTGGATTCGTACAGCAAAGCCAGCGGGATCAAAATTTGAGACTTAATCAAGTTGTCTATGAAGCTAGAGAAATATGTGAAGAAGTAAATTTTCTTACCTACAGCAATAGTAACAAGATGAGATAGATGAAGCAACATGGAGTGGTTTCCTGTTTACTTTTTGTATTCACGTCAGCGTGAATAATAAAAACACTAAGCAGTCTTTACCCATGTGTTAGAAATTTAGGAAGATGCTTCAGTGACCTAAATATATATATATATAGTTAATATGTATATATGCTATTTTTCTGCTTTGACTGCAGACTACTGACTCATTATTTGATCAAGGGTATTTTTCCCTTGCCCTCCCTCACCCCTCCCTGCTTAGCAACGGTTTCTTGTCTTTTTTTTTTTTTTTTTTCTTTTTAATAATGTAAAATAAGGTATTGCCAAGGTAAAATGCTACCATTCTATTTGCGGTTGTATGTCCTTGATGATGTTATTTCACTACAAAGCCTTAATACAAATCTGCGTCTGGAGAAGAAGCAGAACAGCTCCTCTAGTAGCCAAAGGAAGCTGCGTTGGGGAGTATACTACACTCATGTTGCTGAGAAGACTCCACTGGCTGGCAGTTGCATAAGTAATTTGGGGTGGTGTAGAGCATAAAGCCTGCAGATTATTATATTTTGCTGGTGATTTTTAACTCCTCCTTCAGAATCTTCTGCTTGTGGTGTTATAAGTGATGACCTGCTGAGGGCCATGCTTTGAAACAAGGAGGTCTTGTCTTTGATGACATTGTTGCAGCTGCAGCTTCATGAAGTGCTGCCTCAGCAGCTGTCCTGTATTTTTGCTGCAGTAGTTTGGCTTCAAATTTCAAACTGAGGTTTCCAGTAAAATGTGTCTGTCAGTAAAAAGCATTAGCAAAAGCTGCAATCCTCCCAATACTGAAGAAGTCCAGTAGTGGTCTCAAAAATGCCTATCTGAATAGTAGAAAATTAGTCTTCTGTTCCCTGAACCTTAATGCTTAATTACTTATTTTAATGCATGTATATGCTTACCACTGACTTAATCACAGATTCACTGCAGGCTTCTTGTTGAATTTCTTCATGTGAATCCATCAACTTTCATCTACAATGGTAATTTTAGAAAGATATCTGTATTTTGTGTGATATCATCTTTGCCTATGCCTTCAAGTATATACTGATTCATCCTGTCTCATCTTATAATTAGAGTTTCGTTTAAATGAAAACTGAGGACCTGTTAAATCAAGTGTTCCTCAAAATTAAGAGGTAGGATTTTTCTCATGCTACTTCAGTATGTACCAAACTCCAGTGTGTTGTTAGGGTACACTTTGTTTTAGAGATAGCTAGTAGCATATAGTATCACAATTTCACAGGAACCTTCAGATAATCATGATATAGCTCCAGTCTCCTTGAAATCTAAACAGAATAACTACAGTCTGACTCCTTATGTTATCTGTATATAACAGTGTTTTGTATATAACACTGTTTTGCATCTCCCAGTCTAAAACAGTGATTCTCAGTGATGTGCATTATTAACCACCTGTTATATTTCTTCTTAGAGGTAAGGAAATTGTTCTCCTGGTGAATCTCCTATTAACGAAGAATCACATTGGATATAGTTATTTAGAAAGCACTCACAGCGATGGAATAGCAGTTACACAAGTGTGGAAAGATTTTCCCTGTGGTTGCCCAGTCGTGCACGTTATTAGGGTAGTTTTTTTTAGTATCCACTACAAACCCTAATGATGCAATGGTTATTTCTATTTTGCATACTTATTCCCTGATAGTATAAAATACATTTTCACAGTAAGAAAAAAAAATGTTCTTATTAAAGCCTTTATTTGCTCTTTGCTTTTCAGTTAGGCTTAATTAATCCAGTTCTGTAGATATCATCTTATATATAATACTGCAAGGCAATTCTGTGAGCCTGACTCACCATGAGCCCATCAGATAACATTATTTTTATTTGGTTTGATAACAATAGTAATTTATATATGTAGGAAAATCGCTGTTGCTTTTAACCAAGCATGCTTACCCTGGATTAATTTGGAACATGGATACATACTGACAAATGAAACAGATCTTTGGTACCAGATCTAGCACCCAACCCTGCACTCAGGGCTTTTCAGGAAGCATAGTCTGATAGTCTTCAGGCACTTTCATGGAGAGATGGTAATTTGCGGTTATGAGGCTCCACAGAAGCCCTGTGTAATCTCTGCCAAGTCATTTGTAGCCATATTAAAACAGCATGTGATGGTGCCTAAGACTGACTTGGGTGCTTAAAACTGTTCAAGATAAAGAAGAAAACTATTAAGGACTTCTACCCTCTGTGAGGACTCAAGATCTGACAAGCCTGGATAGAAAGCAGTCTGTGTTGCTTACAAATCCTTTATTTAGGTGCTGTTTTATATATATGTATGTTTTTATATATATATATTTATTCTTCCATATCAGAGGAGGTGATCTGATGAATTTGACCCTTAGTTACATTGTGAATAATCTTATGTTTTGTGCCTCCCTTGTAGGAGCTGTAATCTAGTGTATATCAGAAGCTATACAGACACTTGCCAGAATCAAATTCTAACCATTTGTCATTCAGAGATTTTGCAGACCCTGCTGAGTTCCCTGCTGGGTGAAATCAGATCTTGCTCAGGAAGGCATACAGCATAGATTTGCTCACATGGCTCCATTTGTAAGCTAATCATAATAGCATTCACAGAAGTATAATGAAAGTTAAGATGCTGAGTATCAACAAGGATAACATAAAATTATTTTGAATAAATAGGGGATGATCGGAATCTCTGTGATTTGTGTCCATCTCAAATAACGTCTTGCCTTTTTTTGTTGTTGTTGTTGTTGTTGTTGTTCTCACAACCAGTAGAAAATATCATGCCCAGAGGAAAATATTAATTGGTCCTGTGTAGCATAACACATGGGAAGTTGGGTTTATTTGAAACCAGCCCAGTCTAAGCAAGTGTTACTCAGCCTGTAGTCTGTAAACCATTAGAAGCAGTCTGCAAAATACTTCCCTGATCTACTCTCTTATTGGTTCAAATATGGGCATTTTAAATTTAATGTGCAGGTACAAATTTGATTGTTTTGTTATTTATTTTAGTAGTGAAACTCATCTTTTCTCTCCTAATTTTTAAGTAGTCTACTTAATACACTTCAATCATTAAACAAGAGAAGGACACAAGGTGGTGATACTGTTGGGGGTTTTTTTTATTATTTAGAAAGAGAAGCAGGATCTGTTGACACTAAAGATAGCGTGTGGTTTAGTATAGATTTCTTGATAAGAGGGAACCAGAAATGGTGGAGCACACTTTGTTTCACTGCCTGTAAATATAAGTGAATTTTAACAACTTCGCAATTCCCTGTGGCTTTCATGTCAGCATTATAAAATCCTATGATCTTGGAGAGAACAGTGAAAGGCTGTGCATATCAATAGATTCACATTGGAATGTCACTCCTCCACAGTGAGGAGGAAGAGAAAGATCAGTATTAAAAAAAAATCTGACTTCCTTCTTATACTTAATCAGCATTTTCCATGCATCTGATATTAAGCCATAAGGAAGACATTTGTTCTCTACATATTCAAGTTTTTGCAAAAGCTTTTGTTTCGGAAGCATTTAAAAATCAATTACATTTCTGTCCACATAATATCCATGGGTGACTTCAATAGCGAGAGACACCCTACTGTGGTCAAAGTTTTGCCTGCATCCAAAACTTTGCAGCTTCAGGGCCTCAATTTGTAACATTACACAAGTGCATTTCATTGTGTAAGAAATTCAGATGCTTAAGTGCTGTTTGCATATATTTCTGTATGTTTGTCTTAAGTTTGTTGAATCTGATTGCTAGACCACTCAGCAATTATAGTAGCAATTATGGTAACTTTATATATTTAGTGTATGGCAATAGTCTACAAATAACTTGGTCAAGGAATCCTGTGTTCCTAATCTGTTCAGTAGGTAGGTCACCCCAGACATTGCTCTTGTGTTTTTACACATAAATGTTTCCATTATTATTTTTGTGCATTTAGATAATGCCTGTTTTTCACCTTCTACAGTAGTCTGAGCAGGTGCTGCAATCATTTTTAGTTCCTTTATGCATTCAATCTAGTTTCCTTGATTGAAAGCAAATTTCCTTCTCTTATTTATATGGAGAAAAGTTAGTATTTTCTTACATTCCTGTGTCCAGCTGGGAGACAGTGGAGATTCTGAGAGGGTTGACGGGGTGTTTTCCCACCACCTTCAGCAGACTAGGCAAATCTGTTTTAAAGATGTGTCCAACATATGGTATTATTTTAATGGTTTCACTGATCAAGTTCAGAGCATAAAATCCTTAAGGTTTAGAAGTTGCAGCATTATTTATTTATGGAGAAAGAAACATTTTCACATGGCAATATAATTTATTAAACATCCCTCTTTCCTAAAGGTTCAATCTTGAACACTGATGGCTTTCTAATGTGTAGCAGATACTGTATAAATTACAGCCATGAAGAACCTTGTTTTTATATACTTAGTAAGTGTTATCAATAGTAGAAATTCACAGGTGGACAGACAAAAATGTCCCGTTCTGGGATTAACTCTAAAATAAGCTCTGCTACACATATGTACCATATGGATCTGTTTTCCTTCTCATCCATTATAGAAATGAGAGGAAGTAGTTCATTGTTTCCTCATGCAACTCTCAGATTTGCAGGTTCCTCAAGGTAATAATTTTTTTATATGGTCTACTTAATGTGCTAGGGAATTTTTTTAAGCCTTCTGTTGAATCTGTGGGGAGAAGTTCATGTCAGTGCACTGGGAAAGCTTTCTGAGCCCATAGTTTTACTAGAAAATATAATCACATAACTGAACTTCTGCAACTACGGAATTTTTCAGAATCATGTCACGCTCATTCACTAGTGTGGGTTAGTTGTGGGGGGAAAGAAAAAAAACCAACAAAACCTATGCATCATAAAAATTGTACCGAACAAATAAATTGTACCAAAACATCTTTGACTTTTCCTCAAAGAGGGATATTTACCAATCAAAGTATGAGAAGACGTTTACAAGTCTGTAATTAAACTGTAATGTTCTGCTGAACACTGGGTTTATTAGCCAATATCCAGTACAGTATATGCAAAGAATCCTAACACTAAGTTGCAGTAGTCCATTTCAATGGATTAGTGCACACCAGGAAGGGAGCAGGAGGAGTCTGCGAAAGCTAAGCTTTGAATCATACAAGAAACCCCATAATTTTTCAGAAGTATTTTTTCTCTAAAAATGTTCAGGAAGTGGCTACAGATTTAAAATGCAGTCATTTATCCACTTAGCACTGAATCTCAGACCATTGTTCAGAAAGACTATAACTGTATTTTGTAATGCAGACTGATGCTAAAATGATTTAAAGAAAATATTACATATAATTATGAGTTACATATAATTAGGCCAAACAGAAATACCTAAATGTGAATTCAATTGCAACATCAGTGGTTGACTCTAAGCAAGCAGTTGCATTACATCTGATTAACTGCTCCGTGAGCAACCCGGTATTTTTTTAATATCATATTGCCTATGTGGAATGAGTTCCTGCAC
>NW_009259318.1:2381235-2394461 GCF_000687185.1 Egretta garzetta | reverse complement strand
CCACTTACAGAATATTTTTACTAAAATATTTGCATGCATGAACAAATCAAGAGTCATATTAACTTCTTCCTTATTTTTAAGTATATTCCTGATTCCACTGATTTCAGAGGGACTTGAATTTTTTTCTCTAGTCCTTAATTATTAAGTACATAAATATTTAGAAATGCAATCTTTCACAGAATCATTTGGTTGGAAAAGACCTTTAAGATCATCGTGTCCAAACATACCTGTCACTACTAAACCACGTAACTAAGCACCTCGTCTACCCATCTTTTAAATACCTCCAGAGACGGGGACTTGACCATTGCCCTGGGTAGCCTGCTCCAATGCTTGACAACCCTCTCAGTGAAGAATTTTTTCCTAATATCCAATTTAACACACACACCCCCCCGGTGCAATTTGAGGCCATTTTCCCTCGTCCTATCGCCCATTACCAGGGAGAAGAGACCAACCCCCACCTCACTGCACCTTTCTTTCAGGCAGTTGCAGAGGGCAATAAGGTCTCCCCTCAGCCTCCTCTTCTCCAGGCTAAACAACCCCAGTTCCCTCAGCCACTCCTCATCAGACTTGTGCTCCAGACCCCTCACCAGTTTTGTGGCTCTCCTCCCGACATGCTCCAGCAACGCAACGTCTTTCTTGTAGTGAGGGGCCCAAAACTGAACACAGTATTCAAGCTGCAGTCTCACCAGTACCGAGTTACAGGTCTACGATCACTTCCGTGCCCCTGCTGGCCACACTATTCCTGATACAAGCCAGGATGCCATTAGCCTTCTTGGCCACCTGGGCACACTGCTGGCTCATATTCAGCCAGCTGTCAACCAGTACCCCCAGTCCTTTTCTGCTGGGCAGCTTTCCAGCCACTCTTCCTCAAGCCTGTAGCGTTGCATGGGGTTGTTGTGACCCCAGTGCAGGACCCGGCACTTGGCCTTGTTGAACCTCATAAAGTTGGCCTTAGCCCATCGATCCAGCCTGTCCAGGTCCCTCTGAAGAGCCTTTCTACTCTCAAGCCGATCGACATTCCCACCCAGTTTGGTGTCATCTGCAAACTTACTGAGGGTGCACTCAATCCCCTCATCCAGGTTGTTGATAAAGATGTTAAACAGAACTGGGCCCAACACTGAGCCCTGGGGAACACCACTCGTGACCAGCCTCCAACTAGATTTCATTATCAGTGCTTTTGACTAGTGTTTTCTTCTCCATGGACACATCCATCTAAGTGTTGATCAAGCAATGCTAAGTTAGAACCGTATAATAAAGTGAAAAATTATTCCAATGTCTTTTCATGGAAAACTGTAAGTTTACTTTATTGTTAGTTTAGGTTTATATTAGATTCCTGCAAAGATGAGGACATTTAATGAAATTACCAAAAAATCAAAATCTGAAGTATTTTTGCCATCATTCTTTAATTCATATTTACTGCTTTTGAAAAAAAATGTTCTTTAGTCAATAAATTCATATAATACAAAACCATATAGGAAAATAAGAAGTAGAAATTAGTTATAGTTAGTTTGCAAACAGTGAATAGACAAAGCTTTGGTATATTTGTCAATAATGAAAATACGTAGAGAAATTAAGACTCAATAAAAGAAGATAAACTTTGACAACTATTACAACAAAATCTCGATTGCTTTTACCTACAATGTTAACATGTCCCCTTTCTGCTGAACATTACTTAGAAAGGCGACAAGAAATATGTAAGATTTCTCATGTTACTACTCCTTTGAAAAAAAACGCAATGATGCCATGATGATGTCTGTAAGTAATTACTTGTGACTAATCAGTATTCAACTTAAAGGAATTACCTTGGCAATGAATCCTATTCAACGGCTAACAAGCAGCTACTTGTAAACACTAAATAAATGGAAAGCCTTTATATCAGCCTCCCTAATCTAGACCTGACAAACTCTATCTTCAGAACACATTCTCTTACACATCAATCTCTGTATTTTCAATTCCCCAAAACACTCATTTTGCATTTGAAATTTCCTGTCTTTGCATGAACATGATTTTCTTTGAGTGGCAAGGATACTTTTCAGGATTTGAAGTCTTCCCCCATCAACCTCCTCCCTTTATGGATGAATACAAACATATATATCACTGTGCTAGAATGTTTTCTTGATGTACCTCTTTGCATGAGTTTCATAAGCAGTCAGCAGGACTCAAAAGCTTATTTCTGATTTTATGACCTTTAAGGGAAACTGCTCTGTTTCATTAAATTATAATGGCATGATTATTTTTTATTTATTTTGCAGTGTACATATTTGTGATCATCTATGAAAAATACCGGTAATAAAAGTAAAATTAATAACTTTTCACTCAACATGATTTTAAATCTCTGGTTATTGTATTTGTTGAATCTCACGTTAAAAAGAAGACTGCAACATTGTATTACAGAGACAACAGTGAGCTGAACTACATTTGAATACATTATAATCCGATTAGTATTTGAAGTACAGGTAAATTGTTCAATACATATTTGTATAAATTTAGCTACCATTTTCTACAGCCACAGATATATTTAGTATTTGAAAACTGTATTGTCTGAGAAATAGTTTGAAAAATACACTTTTAAACATCTTAATGTTTATACAAAAGGGAAAATTGAAGAGCCATATGTAATGTTAATTTTTTTTTCTTCACTTTTCTGGGTGAACTTCAGGCCACAGTGAGATTAATAATGAAAACGTATCTTTACTATGGTGGGACCAGAATTTCATTCTTAAATCTTCAGTGCTAAATCTAAAATTGTATTTTCTATAAGATATTTTATTAGTTACTAGTAATGGATAATATAATTCTGACAAGTAGTAGTTATTTATAGAGTTCTGACTGGGTTTTTCTCTTCTAGCAATTTGAAATGTTTTATGGGTGGGAGAATATTCAATAGAGGAAGCTAAGGGCACAGGCCATGAAAATATATCTATTTGCAGGTAGATATTAAAAAGGGAAAATATGGAGAATGTACATGCTCAGTTATTTCTGTAAGAAACTATTTTCTACTTTAGGCATCAGCCATGTAGACTTCCATTCCATTTTACAGAAAACGTGAGCTGTATGATAAAAGCTAAGAAAATGTAGAGCTAAGAATAATTATTAACTTTGGTTTGAGCTATTGGTTTATGAAGCGATACAAGGGAAGATGGGTTGACGGATTGGCTTGTAAAATAGAGCAGCCTGGGATGAAAGCAGTCACCTGGTGGCAGCATTCTGCACAGTTATGTGTGAGCCTTTCTTTTTATTACCCAAGTCAAATTCTTGCATCCAGTGATAGGAGTTCTGCTGAGGCCTACACCTCCCTTCAAGGCATGCCTTGCGTGGCTCAGAAGCACGTCATTCTGGGTGGTCTAGGGGTATGACTGAGGCGGGACCCCACAGGGAGTCTCATCCAGTCATCTTTGGCCAGCAGGATAGTGGAATCCCACTTAGACCTCAAAAGTGGACTGAAGGCTTAGAGAGAAGGGGAAAAACAGTAGTGAATGTGTTAGAATGTCCTGCAGGAATCAGCTCATTTTTTGAAAATGAATGTGTCTCAGTGATTGTGGGAAGAGTGGTATAGACCCTATGGAGTTCAGGAACTGCTTTTCCAAATCTCACATAGCCAGTTCCTCAGTAGGTTCCACACGAGTACATAGAGAAGCAACCTCTCTTTTTTTAAAAACAAAAAAATCTGCACAGAGTTAAAAAGATATTGTTGAGTAGCTTAAAATAATGAGGTTCAGGAACATTAAAATTTTGAGCTAATTAAAGTTGTGCCAATAAGACACAATGTACAGAATTGGGAACTTTGAACTGGATAGAGTTCATATGGTGGAAGAGAAACATTGAGCAGTAGTAACAACAGTGATGGTGTGATGTAGAAAATTGCCTTCTCACATGGTAGAGCTGGACCAACATGGTACATTTTTCAGTATCTATAGAATTAGAACAGTTGGGTTGGTTTGGCTGTGCGAATGCTCCATCCCTAATACGTTATTCATAGGAGTACATTTGCATATGAGTCACATTCAGTTTGAATTTGCCAGATGTCCATTTTTGTTTGTTTAAATAATGAGATCATTCCATGAACGGAACAGGACCTAAAAATATAGGGGAAGACCGTTTAGAAAAACAAGATTAAAATGCCTCCCTCACATATTTTCACATCTTGTATGGTATATTATGCAAGCAGAAGCACAGCAAAGTGAGGCACTGTTCAAAACAAATGTGTCCATTGTTAACAGTTCATTAAACAATATGTTATATAGCAAAGCTTCATTGGATTTCGTTCCATTTCCCAGTGAATTTCTCAATTAATGGGAATGTTCTCTTTCTAAATACATTCAAATGTACCATTTTCAAAGCCGTCATCATTTTGCTGCTTCTCGTTTTGTGTTATGCATAGATCCCAAGTCTTTTCAGAATGTTTTGTCGTTTACGGTAGCATGGAAGAATTTTAAAACATTCTGCTCAAGGCAAACCTTATACATAAACTGAGCAGACAAGGAGCAACTGAATTCTGAATTTTTATGTTACTGAATTTACATAAACTTTTAACAAGCAATAAACTTTTCTTATGCACAAAGGGAGACTACCAACTAACCACTTGAGTTCAACAAAGACTCCTCAAATGCATACTTAATTCATTTGAGCCTTTTAAAATCTTTCTCAAGCCTGAAGAAATTCTGGTTTGATCTTATTTCAGCCAATCACTGTACACATTAAACATTTACATTAGTACTTGGTGAAATAAATGTAACCATATACAAATTGAGATTGCTGCCTTGGTAAAGAAAGTTAACAGCAGCATATCAGAACACACATCTGGCCAGCTACTTTGATCTCTTTAAAGCAGAATCTGCAAGGAAAAGCTGCAAGAGAAGAAAATTGAGAGACTAGCCAAAGCTCTGGGTCAAGGCTCAGTAAAGATCTAGGAGTATAGATGATATAATACGCAATAAAAGGAAACCATTGCAAATCAGTTTCATGCTAAGCTCTTCCAACTGATACATCTACCAGAAACAACAGAATTTGATGACATAATATGTTTAGAGAAAGAGGTTTCTCATGTTCTGAAGATGTAACAGATGATTTTATGTGAATTGCACTATATCTGCCCATTCCCCAGAGAAATACGGGTCACGAGCACAAAAACGTCTGCAAGCTGCCCTACAGAAATTGTTCTTTATATTTTGGACCAGAGAAGAGGAAGGAGGCAAGATACCTTTCAAATCAGAAGAAATGCACCCATCACAACAGTGTGTTTATGTTGTTCATTTGTTCCAGGCTGTCTTTTCTAAGTACAGCTTCTTCAGAGCTTAGTTTGCTGTTCTTTCATTTTCTTGTCAGTAGCAGCTGTTACTTAAATATATCAAGAACAGACTTTTCTGAAATGTATTTGAATTAGGTCTGCTTTAAAATCTGTTGTAAGTCAGTGGGTTAGGTTCACATCAGGCTATATATGGAGTATTAATGTCTGCTTTTTCTAAGAGCTGCAAAAATTTGCACAACAGCTGGAAATTTGCAGTAGAAGTAGAAGTACAAGCAGACATTTGCATTTATTACCGAAGGAGAGTTTTATGATTGTGCGGCTTCTAGAAAAAATGTGTGTATTCTGCTTGTGACTACATTTGACACATTCATCTCTGTTGACACAAAATGCCAGAATATTCAAACTACCAGAGACTGGTTTTACAGGTTAGAGGAACTTTAAGAGCAACAAAGCACAGGGTCACAAAAATGTTTCCCTTTGTAAATTCAATCACAGCACTGCAGTTATACCCTGAGTGTATTTTCAAAGTGAAGTGGAAAGGTATCACTAGCTGCCTTGCATTCTGTATTAATATTTTTGAAAAAGTATATCTCTCATAAACTACAACGTCCATTCAAGTGATTGTTAGAGCAACAAAATGCACTGCTGAATGGTGAGCCTATATGTGCAGAGAGGTACCATAGGATCAGAGTTCTTGTTGAAAGCTATAACTAAAGCTGTGAATGCTAGATACATGAGGCATGATCTGTTTTTTGAAATAATATGGCCATTTACAGATGACTGCCACCAGTCTGCTGGACTAGTTGCTCTGTAACCAAAATGATGATGAAATTGTTATGTATCTTAGTTTTCAGCATTGGGGTGATGGGATCAAATCAGTTAACTACAAAATGCAACCATGAATGCTGCTGTGTTCTCTTCTGTACAGCCCTACCCAACTGAACACTAAGTTCAGGACAATGAGAACAGTATATGGTCTGTAGTTTTAAGGTCATTCTTAATGTAGCTGAAGCTGTAGACAATGTGCACCTGTCAGGGGAAGAAGATGAAGGATAATTCCGTGCAATGGACCAAGAAAGTTGGCTAAGACTACCAAGATAGAGAGCCCAGTAGGTAGGAGGTAATTCCGGCAGGGGGAGATCGCGACCACCGACTCATTGACCACCTACCCAAATGATACCACCTACTCAAAAGAGAACAATGGAAGTGCACAACTGAGTCTGCGCAGTAATTTACATAGGAAGCGAGAGAATTTGGACCAATCGTTAGAGAAGATGTTATTGATTATGTACGAATGTAATGAATATGCGCGTATTTGATCAATATAACCTGACTGGAACAGGTGCCAGGTACGCACGTTAGGTGGAGCGATCCCCCGTGCATCCGGCGCCGTGAATAAAGAATGCCTGCCTTTTAACACTACATTGGTGTTACGAGGTTTATTCCTCCCAATTTCGGTGACAGCTCTAGTCTGCTAAGGCCATGGGGCCTCACAATAGCATTTTGCTGCTGTTACAGAGTTTGAGACATTGCTTATGGTCTTGTGCAAAACAGTTTGACAGAAGTGCGGAGCTGGACTTGTTCCAAATTCCATTACTTCCTTTCTCTTGAGTGGCGTAACTTTTCTGTCCTATTAGCCTTGTACCACTACCTTTCGCTCTCACCCTGTGTTATTGTTATATACGCACTTAGTTGAATTTGTGGCTGATTAAAGAATAGTCAAGCTGAAAACATCTCTCAATCGTGGTATTATTTGTTTGATATTTGAACTTTAGAATTCAAACGAAAGGAATTCTGCAGTGCATTTTATTTGTTAAAGTTATTATATTAAGAAAATTCAAATACTTTTCAGTAAACTGTATTTTTATGTCATTTATATGACATAACCAACCAAGTCTTGTTACTGTGTTCTTATCTTCTTTGGTGGGGAAGAAAAGACCATTGTCTTTACTGCAAGTAAGTATATAATTCACACTGTCTGACAGTAGGGGACTCCAATAAAATTCTGGAAAAAAAAAAGTAGGCAGAAAACATTACCACTTTTCCTCTGGGAACTTTTAAAAAGTGCTGTCATTTAAATTAACAGTAGACTTTGAAGTTTTGAATATGCAGTTGTATGTAGTGTTCATTTTAAAGCAGAAGCAGTATTTTTTATAAAAGCAACAGCTGCAATTTTAAAAGATGCTGTGGGGATTTTTCTAGTGTGGCAGCTAGGCTGATGAGCTTTTTCAAATTTCTTGTGTAGAATTTGACAGCTGTTCAAAAGTTACTTTTAGTCATATGTACATTTTATTTTTAAGAAACTCAAATACTTCATTAAAAAGTTATTACTAAATTGCACGCATAGAAGTTGTTTAAATTCTTTTGTTATTGTTGCATTTGGTTGTTGAATTTTTGTTGTTGAATATGGTTGAGTTTTTGCTGACAAACCCTAGCATTTTTTTCCAGGTTTTCTTAAAGTTGATCTATCTTTTTTTTTTTTTTTTTATTTCAACAGCTTGATCAAGTTGTCCGTCAGAGAAATCTTTGTAGTTTGGAACTTTTCCTCTCATGTGCACAGAAGCAGTTAAGCGTTTTATTAAAGGAAGAGCCGACCACTGCGGAGGAAAACAGAGATTGACATTCTCGGTACCGCTTATACTGCGTGACTTGTGAAGCTGCAAATCTCAATCCAGCAAATGACAAATATATTCTAATCATTTGGGATTGTATAATTGATTAAAGATTGATCTGAAGCTATGCTTGATAGAAGAAGTATTTGTAGATTATGTTCTTTTATTTATTTATTTATTTTACTACTATTATCAGATTGCAAATATGGGAGGGAAAAAATCCCTGGAAAAAAATGTTTCTATTTATGATTTTTCTTTCATTATATTTTCCAGTAGCCCATGATTGAAGTTCTAGATAACTGCAGCAATTATGAAAACATTTCCCTGTTATATCTGTTTTAAATTTGGCATCATGTGTTGATGTAATTTTTCAGTATTTTTGATATTTTAAAAAATGGAGAGAAACATTTAATTGAATATAGATACAAATCCATCTCTATTTCCCAAGTATATGCCCAAGTGTATTTCTTCAGGTGAGCCTGAGGAGCTGCTTATTTCTTACTTCTTTTGATGTATAACAGCAGAATCAGTACTGAATAAGAGCGTTGACATAAGAGCATTTCTTTAGTCATTTATAAACAACTCCAGCTCTAGTAATAGAAAAGTTTAAAAACTAAACAGTGCGTCTGTTTAGCGTAGTGCAAAACGTTGCCATAACCGATGTATAGTATGTATTTTGTTTCTGTTTTACAAAGCTAGTTTGATTCCAGAGGTCATTTTCTCATGAAAGTACGATTAATGTGACTGACCTCAGTTTCAGGAAGAAGATGTATGTAATTATGTGGAGACTGATACTGCACTGCCTCAGTGGAATTTCTGACAGAATAAGGAGTGCAGCTTGCTGACCTCAGATGCCCTTTCTAAGCCCATTGAAGGAAGTAGGAAAACTTCCCACTGGCATTACTGGACTTTGGATCAAGTCGTAGGTCTTTCTACTCTTGCTAATGGCAGCATGGAGGGGAATTTCTGTGCCTACACTCTATTGATTGTAGATTTGGGGCCTTAGTTGTGAGAGTTCTGAATGAAATAAGGGAAAATAAAGGTTCATGCTTAGCAATGTAAATAAACTGAGAATTATATCTCTTATGGTGAGCTTGTGATTCAGTGAGGGACTTATGGACATTTTTAGTGTGGTTCTTGTTATTCAGTGGTGTGGGGTTTTTTTGTTTGGCTGTTTTTTTTGCGTCAGCAGTCACTTTTCATAAATTGCTTTTTCATAGCAATAAGGAAATACCAAATGGTTGTATACATATTTTCCAGTATGAAATATGTACTGCAGAGAGTTTAGGTTTTTATTTAAATCTTTTTCTGTGCTTCATTTTTGTAATCAAAACCAAAGGTTTTGTCTTCTGTATGCAAAGTTTCACCGAAGGAGTAAAGAATGCTGGTTTTACTAGATGATGACCTCACCCCACAAATGGGTGAAAATCATAGAATCATAGAATCATAGAATGTTTTGGGTTGGAAGGGACCTCTAGAGGTCATCTAGTCCAACCCCCAATCAAGTCTTCCTTTAGGTATTTCATGATTGGCTCATCAGTTTCCATTTCTTCTGGCAGACAAAAAAATACTTTAGTGTTATTGAGTCACCTACTTATTTATTGTTCCTAAGCCAGTGAAACTTGTATTTGTCAACTGCGCCAAAGATGACACAGATGTCCATGTGGGTTTTTTTTAAAAGTAGAGGCAGGGTGAAATGAAATTGATTGTCTAGTGGTGTCTCACAATCTGTGTTTAATTGTGGAAATGTGGCATGAGCAGATTCCTAGATGAACTTCAACATTCTCGCTTTTACTACTAGGCCTGTACATGGAATAGTATTGCCTGGTGTCAGTCAGGCCTGTTCTATTTTAACACTTCTACTTGACGATCTACAACAGAAGATCAGAACAGTGGGATTTGTAACATAGTTTACTAAGTTAATACTGAATATTGTGATATCATACAGTCCTACGCAGTTGTGTTATATTTCTGTGTGTTTCTATTGGCTCCCTGTCTGCTTCTGTTACAGAATTCTAGATTAGCTCTGAGACTATGTGTATACAAGTCGTTAACAAAGAAGAAGTCATTTGACCCATACTTTTTGTATGCTGTCTATAGTTAAGATATAGGAATATTTGAATTTTTGCCTTGCTCTAAGAATCTCATTGACAAATAACACTTCAATTCCTTGAAACATTGAATTCCTTCACTCCATTATAAGAAAAAGCAGTAGTCATTCCAGAGGCTGAGATCGCATTAGTGTTTTGAGATTTTTGTGCATCTTTACATTGGCGTCTGATCAAAAGTTGCCTCATGTCCTGCCAGCTCAGTAAATGGCAATGTTAATTCCTGACTGTCTGAAATGATCCATGTAGACATGACCTTAAAGAGCCTAATTCCTGTTCACACTGAAACTCCTTTATAGCACTGTAAGGGACTAGAAACTTGTCTCAACATTGGTGGCAGGCAAGCTTAACTACCGAAGCTTAATCACCACGGCAACTGAGTGGGGCAGTTTAATCCCCAGTTTCAGCCCATTGAGTCCCACCCCACCGTAATGGCCTAATCACCACGGCAATTGAGTGGGGCAGTTTCAGCCCATTGAGTCCCACCCCACAGGAATGTGTGGCCGGTTGTCATCCTCTGCGCGTTCGCCCGGGCCCAGAGTTAACTGACAATGGGGAGGGGGCTCGGACCCCCTAGAACTTTCGAGCATACTCTAGTGACGGTACTGGGCATGCGCCCCACTGCCGAGTGGGAGGCGTGGGTATGCAAAAGAGTCATCGACTATGCAAGAAGACAACCCTATGAAAGGGGAAACAGCGGAGACCACGAGGGAGCAGCCAGGAACATCTACCCTCCACCAGATTCGAAGATACATCAGGTGCATCGGACCGCTCGGGCCGCACCAGCCGCAGGGACCGCATGGATTGCTCCGGCCGCACGGACAGCACATAGACCCGTGGTGGCAGCTATCGCAACACTCCCGTGCCGTTTGTTTCTCCCCCTCTCTTTCCTTTTCTCGCTTTTCCTCTCTTTCTCTGCTTTTCTCGCGCGCATTTGTTGTTGGCCGAATAAAGTGACTTGGCACTTGACTCCGTTTTGAGTCTTAATTCTGTTCCCGAGAATGTAAAAGGAACCATGTCACGATAAAATATTGGAGTTAATCAGAAGTTAAGCCCAGCCGCCCCCAACCTCCCAGAATTATCTGAGGTCGGTTGGAAAGCAAGGGGGTTTAACCTCTGCCAAATTCTTCAACCCAATAGTGGATCATGACAAGCACTCTAGACCCTCCTCTTCCACTGTGTATTTTTTACATCCTCATATTTGAGCTTACAGATTTTTCCCCATCCTTTGCATGGAGGGAATATGTGATAAGATTTCATCTTGTTTCCTAGCGGGAAATAGCCACTGATAAAAATTGTTCATCAAGAGGACATATACAATTTATGCTCAGTTTCAGATCCTGTATATTGTCAGTGCAGTTATCAAATGGACTTAGTGCAAAATGAGCTAGCAAATGTAAAATTGGGCATACCCAATCTACCTTACAGCTAGTTAGCTTTCTTTGTGCCAGATGGGTAGGTGTTAAAAGCATAGAGCACAGCACAGTCTAACTAGCCATTTACATCTTCCTGCTTCCCCAGCTGCATTGCAGCCTACACTGAGCTACCTGAAAGACTCAGGTTGCTTCAGCTAGTTTAGGTATTGTAAACTCTGTTGCAGGAGTGACTAACCCGTGGATGAGATTGTTTAAAAAAATTTTGCATCACCATTCTGAATACTGTCTAGAAAGATTTTATAACATATGTGCATTCTTTTTCCAGCAATATACCAAAGAAACATTGGTCCTTTAATTCAATTCATTGTGCTTGCAGGAACTGATGAAAAAAATATTTTCTGTGATCTGTCTAAGAATATTCTTCTTCTAAGGCTTCAAGAATCAATGGCTAACCTGCTAGTACAGCTTAAGCACAGATTTCTTTATTAATTTTTAAGCCTACATAAAACTAATAATACTGCGGCTGAATTAGAGTCACATTTGAACAGTTGAACATCATGGGGAAACCATCTGAGTTGCACTCTCTTTAGCTCAATTTGAAATCAACTTTGAAAGCGTAGGCTTTGGTAGCTAAAGGAAAGCACTGAGGTGTGTAGGCTTCTCACTGCAGACATTACATAAGCAGATCACTTGCCATGGTGATGTAGCAGCTAAAAATGTCCTCATCAAGCTCTCTCGTACATGGAGCAAAAGGTCAGTCTTGCTTTATGCCATTTGCCACAGAGACATATGTGCAACTTGCCACATGGTAGGTTATGGTGTTTATATTTCTGTGGGAAGCATTGCTAGCATTACATTATAAAGACCTATAGTAACGTCATGCAAGCAGTGAGAGTCAACTGTAGGTGCTGGTGACAGAATAGTATTTAGCAACACAAGATAAAGGTGATTAATTTTTTTCTGATTGATCTTGTTTATTGTATAGTGTGTATTTTAAACTTGTGACAGCTTTCAGTGATACGACATTCCTGTGATGATGATGATAATGATTAATAATAATCATCATCATCCTGTAGGATAGCAATAATAGTAACAACAATAATTTCCTGTGATAGATGTCATATCAGTATTTTATTCACGTCTTATGTACTGTGTAATTATAACAATTCTAATATGCGTCAGAGATTCACATTTGTTTATATTGCCTGTAATTCCTCACATTTCAGACTTACAAAACCAGCATTTTTTAGATGCTTTCCATTGTCCAGCATGGATAATACAATACACAAAGGAAGTATTCTTGAATAAACACTCTTGACTATTCTTCTTTTCTCAGATGGCATTTTTAAACAGTTTGACAGCAAACTCTAGTAAAAATTGAGATGTTTATTAATACACATATCCTAAAAATGCAATTATCAACAAAATGCTACAAATTAATCTCTCTTTATTCAGATTTGGTAATAAATCTGTATCAATAGATATAGATCGCCATCAGATGGAAAGTCATTGGCATTCATTCTCTTTCTTCAAGTTAAAGTATTTTGTCATCTCACAAAGGCCAAAGGGATTTGCACCTCTTTGAGTTTAAAAAGAAGTTTGTCTTAAGTGATCTGCTCTACAGTATAATGGTAGGAGGCCCTTTAGCCAAGGGAGAAATAGAATTGGTTTTGCTGAGTGAACTTTGAAGGATGTTTCAGTTCTTGTACTGCTACCAAATTAGGACATCATTTAAGACTTCATGTTGATCTTGCTACATAAATTTTCTGAAAGATAGCTGGTCGTGATGATACATGGTCAGTCTCTGTATTTGTGGCAATAATTTTTAAAATTCCATTACTTAAACATCCTACTCTTTTATTGTGACCATAGATTACATACT
>NW_009259318.1:2372545-2381179 GCF_000687185.1 Egretta garzetta | reverse complement strand
TTTCCGGCTCAAAATTTCATCCTTCCTCACATTTTTTGTAATTGAGACTACAATGAATGTAACATGTACACAGCTTTGTCTTTGTATGGTTCTGAAAATGTACTGTGAAGTTACTCCAAGAGCAGATTTCATGATCAGTTCTTTGAAGAAAATGTCAGCATTTGTTCTGTTCGTGGTATAGTGGGGAAGGGGGATAAGCTGTTAGCTGAGGCCTTGGTGAAGTGATACGTCTGTCTCAGTATTACTATACTACTGCTAAGAAGAATGTATTTTCGTATTCTCCTTGAAATAAGTTGCTTCTGCCTTGGTACATCAGAACTAATAGCAACTCTGTAGCATTCCCTACAGAAATGCCTAGAAAAAACACATTCAGTTGCATCAACAAAATCACTGTCACAAAGATGTAAGTCAGTCCATTTTAGTATCAGGCTTGACAGTAGTGGAAACATGAAGGTAAATGTAAGGTGCTACTATTTGTTATATACCCCTTTGACTACTAGTTTTACTTGACAAAGAAAATGGGGTCATTATGAAGTGCTCGTTATCTCCTGCAAATTCAACAGACGGATGAAGTTTACAGCTAGATAGCAGTTTGATAAAAAGCTGGATAAATCTTGGTAAGTTTGTAAGGGTCAAAGAGTCATACAAATGAGAGCATCTTGCTTTTTTTATGGATTATTGTGAGAATGAGTCAAAATCTGTCCTGGAGTGCCAGCGACCAAGGATTTCAGCGGTTGCCTGAATACAGCAGAACTGCGTTTGGTCTGTTTGAAACAATAACATTGACATTGGAAAGCATGATTATTTCAGAAAACTGTCCATATACAGTTTCCCAACTCTTGTGTCTTTAAGGGTTTCTTGCGTGTTTTTCATATGTTCCTTGCCCTAGGGCAAAAGCAACAGTGTTTTCATAAATATTTATGAGCATGATGATGGAACAAAAGGAGGAGTTGTAAGTTAGGTGGAATTTATTTTCTCCATATTCTTTTGGCAGCGAGGGCAGGGATATTTGAAAGAACAGTTCTCTAGATGCAGAAAACACAAAATAATAGTATTGTGGTTTACAAATTGAGAGGGACTTGGTGAGGAAGAAGAGACAAAGAGGTGTTCTTTTATCATGTGAACTTTGTGCTATATCAAGAGAAAGAAAAGATGTGACTTCATAGGATAGAGGGGAACGATTGGTTCAAATGAGAAGTGCAGGCAGGGGGTTCTGAACCCTTTAGAAAGTACTCATCTGAGCCTACAGACTTCTCAGATGTAAACAGCAAAATGAGTCAAGAAAAAAGAAAGGTGAAGATTCATATATTTCCTTTGCAGTTCCATGAGTAATTGCTTTCAGGATTCGGAACTTCTCAAGCTTAACAGTGGTTTCTGTCAGGACCTAGAAAATTTAACCAGAAAGTCTCATCTCTCAGAAAATAGTACTACATGAGAATCTGTACTTCAAAATGACATCCAAAACCTTAAAGTAAAATAAAAGTTTATGCTCTGTAAACCTTAAATGCATTGCAAGGCTGACATGTTGAGAACCAAATACATTAGTCTGACAAGTGTCAGTAGAGAGTCCTGGGCATCCTGGACAGAATATTTTGGGAGCTTCTCTGGAGGGATGGTGCTCAGTGTATCAGGATGATGAACACATTCTTGCTTGATTGTTACATTAATATTAAAAACAAAGTTATATACACAATGGAGACGTCTTTAAATGCCTGCCAAATAAATGGGAAGGGATCCAGGTTGTTGTGTTCAAAGTTAATATATCATCTATTCACCTTCTTGGGAATAAGAAATATTTTTAGGTCTTGGTTGAAATAATTTTTCATTTACAGAGATTGGAATAAAAATTCCTGTAAACTCAAGACAGCAAGGGAGAAGGTCTACAAAATACTGATAGTTACACAGTTCATGAATGACAAGACTACGCAGAAGAATACGAATAACTACAAGCAGGATCAGCATCAAATTGCACTCAAGTTGATTATATCAGTATGTAATATAAATATTGTAGCCATAATGTATATGAGAACAAGTGAGTTGAAGGAAAGGATGACAAGGTCATCCTCCACTGTATTTAAGAAGGATCCAAATGGGTGGTTGATTGGTTTAGTGTATGTTGGGGCCAATTATTAATACCTATTCTGATGCAAAAGCATCCAGAATTGCATGCTGGTTTTCACAGAGCAATCATATAGCATAATTGTCTGTACCAATTAGACACTTTAATCATATTTTTCCTGTTGGTTGAGCTTCAATAGATCAAGCTGATAAGTAGATTAAAGTCTTTTATGTGGCTTGTATACTGTCGGTGTCATGAATAATTTAATTATGGCTGCCTCCAGGACAAAGCTCTGAAATGTCAATTAAAAACTTTGAAAAGGGTTTTCTACATTATAGTGAGCGTTGATTCACAATGTCTAGACTTCCTGTTGTTGAGCTCGGTGAGATGGATACTGTTTTCCTTTAAAGAAGACAAAACTGGGGTGCCAAATTTTCTTGGTTTTATTAATTAAGAAAGCCTGTTGGTCAGTAATGTTTTTTATAGTGCTCTGAAAAATGCATATTATTGTGAAAGAGCACAGCAATCAGCCAGAATAGATGTATTCTTTGCTGACTTGCAAGTCAAAGTTTGTTAGTGGATTTTACTCCTGCTGTTAACCAACAAGGCTAGGATTTTGTTCATTGTTTCTAGCTGACGCCTTGCCTTCTTGACAATGGAGCTTTGAGGGAAAATCAGCTATACCACCCTCAGAAAGGACTCTGTGACAAAGAAAGAGAGAAACACTAAAAAGCATCACAGCCTGGAGTCCAGCTGGGAACATGGTGCTTCCATCTCCAAAGACCTCATCCTGTCAATTTCTCTCACCAAATCTATCAGCCTACTCAAAATTAGCAGGGAGAACTCCCCCTCTTACAGAGGCTATAATGTGTTCTGAGTCTTGAAGGGAAATGTTTTATTACACTTTCACATTGACAATATATCTTCTACTCAGCAGTGGTTCCTGACATGCTGTGCTACCGTATTGGCCTGTTAATGCTGAATTTTGCATAGCTGCCTGTTGTGCATTGTATTAAAGACACTTCAGATACTGTACTGAAAGGACACTGACTGTATGAAAAGGTCGTGAATTTTGTTTCCTGTTTTATTGGTGAAAACTGCTGATATCTCTCTGTGTAGAGGAGGAGATTGCTAGTACAGGAAGACTTGGCATTCTTTTAATGAAGGGAATTGTATGTATCTTACTGTGTGTCTTCAAGCAAGAGTCCAGTGCCCTTAGCACTTAAAATTGGCTGATGAGATGGAATTACTCAGAAGACTGATTTGCATCCTCCTCCTCCTCCTCAATTTAGGGATTTGTTCCATTTCAAAGGCAAGTCTGATTACCTCTAAAGCATATGAAACGAGTACCTTTTTTAATAGGCACAAATAACACGGTAACAGAACAAATAATGCAACGACTTCCAGGTTCACACAGAGGAGACAGTGAAGTAATATCATTCCTTTCCTTATGGAAGTCCTGAGGATCAGGGCTGACCCAGAAGTGTAAGTAAAACAAGGTCTTTGCTCACTTTTGCACATGCAGATACAATGCAATCCCTATGTAACCAGTTCTCCTCCCTTCATGCTTTCCCATGCCATATTGTCCCAGACTCCTACAAACAGGGAGCAGGATGCTAAGAAGGTACTCGTGCATACCTGCAAAATGAGCTAAATATTAGTTGTTGTCATCACTACCAAGCTTTGGTCACTTTTTTCTAGCATGTACCAGCGTATCTTGCAGAAATGACATCATGTATCATTCAGCTTTCGGTTCAGCTTCAGAAGAGAGGTGATGCATGCAGTCCTTTTGACGTGTTTGAGGAACTGACTGCCATCAACCCTTGCATTTGCCTCTCATTAAATGGCCAGTAAACTAGTGCCCCAGTATGCGCATGCTTGACAGTGCTATAAAATCCTAAATAGTCAACCATTATCATCAAATATTCCAAGATCTTCAGATATTTTTTGAAGTCATAGAGTGTTTTTTAGTAATTTTAATAATAAATAATTATGCTCTTTTAGTGCGCCTTATAGTTTTGAAATCCTTAATGTTCAAGCTTTCCCCTAGAAATGCAAACGCTAGAAAGCCTTTTTTCCCCTTTATGAGAGCCAAGATTTACAGGTTCCCAGGAGGTAAGATGTTAAGGAAAACATAAAATATTGTGAAGCATATGATAAAATCACCAGGGGAGCAGCCGTGCATGGGGTGGATCAGTGGTTCAGCTGAAGGAGGGTGTCATACTTCTGCCCTGCTTCAGTCCTGCTGTTAACCTCAGTGACATGGTTATAACTTCACTTGCTCCTCGAGTGAAGGTTTGGGCTTCACTCTAACGCTGGCTTCATTTGTGATCTTAGTCTTCTGTTACTAATGAGAAAACATAAGCATCATGCCATTCCATCGGGTTGTCCTACTTCATATAACCTCAGAACTCTTGACAGACATTTTTTATTTACATTATTCAGGAGAAAATGAATTGTTCTCCTTCCCTGAACAAATGTCACAGCTGTCGGATACACTAGAAAACTGAGGGACTTAACTTTGTGTAACAAATGTAAGTCCTGATGCAATCTGAGTTGGTAGACTGCTTCTGGTGCAGTTACTGGAGCAGTAGCCTCTGTTTCAATAAAGTACAGAGTCCTCACTAGTTCTTGTTGACAGTCTACTACAAATGTGAATAAAATCCTGTAGGCTCTGAATTAATCATTCCCACATTATTTGGCTTATTATATACCAAACTGACAGGCTGCTAGGCAGCTTGGATACAGATAAGGCAAAAATGTGGAAAGCGACAACTGCTCCATGTGTCAAAATTCTGTCGATGATCCTGTTTACAGGAAAATTTCTTCACATTAGAAAGTTCAAGTCTTACCTCATTCAGATACACAATAAAGCCTGATAAAATGTGCAGAGCTGATATGATCAAAACATATATTTGCAGAAATTATATTTTAAATATGGTTGCCAACAAGTAGAAGAGATCTTGGTACTGATGAAGAAAGAGTAATTCTTTTCCCTATTGATGACCCTGTGGATATATCTAAACTAAGGTTAAAGATAAAGAACATAAATAAAAGTGGCTAATCACAGGTTCTCAGTGGAGACAGAGTTTTTTCAAGCATGTTGGGTCCTCACAGAAGTTCATAAAAGCAAAGACAATGCAATGGATTTTGACCCATCAGAGCACACTGAATACTGCGTCTTTCCCTCAGTTGACTGGAAAATTAGTAGAAAATGACTGGTTCTCATTTACAAATCAAGACCAAAATGCAGCTTGTGTCTGTACATGGAAAAGGGGGAAAATCTGTAGAAGAATAATGATCCATCAGCATTGTAAGAAGTTCTCATTTAGTACTGTAAATAAATAATTATTTAATATCGGAATAAGACTGAGTTAATAATATTAAGTACGGAGACTCTTTTTTTCCACCCTATGATGTTTGACATGTAAAGCATTGCAAATGAATAAATGACCATGCCAGAGAGTCACTTCTATTGTCATGTCAAAAAGCTCTGCTGCTCTGTGTTTTTAAAGGGAAGCAGCATTGCAGAGAGCAGGAGAGTGGGGCAAACGGCCCATCGTCATTAGCAATCTTACAGGGACATTAAAAAAAAATAGATAAACTTTCTCAGATCAGACTTTCAGTGTCCCCTAGCAAAGGCCTGTCTTCACCCCTTCCAGACCAGACTATGGAGGTCCACTCATTTCAAAGTGAATTCGGTGCCTGAGGGTTACCCGCTAAACAAGGCAAAAAGCAATGATTGCAAAGAGTGGTCTTGAGTTATCAATGTACAGGGTGTGCTTTCAGGGCTAGTGAAAACTGCGTTTATTTTCCATGAGACAGTAATATCAAGCAGTAAAGAGAAATGAAGAGCATCCAAGAAAAAAATCTGCCTAGACATAAAGACAATCCAAGACTAAAAAAATGGCACGGGCCAAAACTGTTTGCAATAAATGTGAAATAAAAACAGCAAGTTAGACAATTGTAGCCAAGATAAGAAACATGCTGCTAGGCTTCCAAAAAAAAAAAAAAAAAAAAAAAACCCAACAAAAAAAAAGCCCTCAATATTTTGCAATTCTGCAAATTCTTCTCTGTTCTGTGAATTCTCCTCCAATCTGTTGGTAACGTGCAGAGAAATAGATCAGCGAATCTACCTCCAGAAAACATAGCTGGTGATTCAGAAAAAAAGATGAACTTCGAGATGCTGGAACTTAGGGCTTTGTAACAATAGAATACCAGTAAATGCATACGGTGTTGGGCGTTGGTGTCAAGGTTTTGGTGACGGGGGATTGTGGGGGCAGTGTCTGTGAGGAGGGGGCTCTGCAGGGGCTGCCCCATGCTGGACACAGCTGGTTCCAGCCGGCTCCAATGGACCCACCACAGGGCACGGCTGAGCCCCTCAGCCAAGATGGTGGCGCCTTGGGGAAAGCACAGTTAAGAAAGGGCAAAATGCTGCACCGGTGTGAGGTGCAATGAGGAGTAAGGAAAAGAAGTGTGAGAAACAGCCCTGCAGGCATCAAGGTCAGAAGAAGGAAGGGGAGGAGAAGCTCCAGGCACTGAAGCAGAGATTTCTCTGCAGCTCTGGAGGCACCCACACAGGAGCAGATACCCACACTGCAGCCGTCGGAGGACCCCATGCTGGAGCAGATGGATATTTCCCAATGGAACTGAGTCCTGTGGAGAGCCCACACTGGAACAGATTTTTCCTGAAGGACTGCAGCCCATAAAGAGGACCTACACTGGAGCAGTGGAACAGTGTGAGGGGGAAGGGGCAGCAGAGAGGAGTCATTATGGACTGACTCCACAGCCTGCTGTTCCCAATCCTCCTGCACTGCTTTGTAGGGAAGGGGTAGAGGAGTTGGGAATGAAGGGGTGAAGTTGAGCCTGAAGAAAAAAAGTGGGGAGAGGGAGGGGAAGAAGTTCTTTTAATTTTTGTCTTTGTTTCTCACCACCCAACTTCATTTTAATTGGCAATAAATTAAATTCATTTTCCCCAAGTTGAGTTGACATTAAGATGATCTCCCTGTCTTTACCTTGACCCATGAGCTTTTTCATTTTATTTTTCTCCCCCTGTCCTGTTAAGGAAGGAGAGCGAGTGAGCAGCTCGGGGGGCATCTGGCAACCAGCCAAGGTCAACCCACCAGACATGCACTGACATTGGAGCCTCAGTGATAACTTGTTTAAGTGGGTACTGCTTCGGCCATGTTAACAGGGCTGGAAAAATAGTGTGAGTCTGCCATGGGTCTTTTTCACCTCACAGTGTTGTTACATTGTCAGCAAGAGCTAGAAGAGTAAGAACAGAGGAAAGATGGAGAAAGAGCATAGTCTAGAGGAAGAGGTTGGTATGCAGTGCCAGTGGTGAGGAGAGACTCTCTTAGGAAAGGAGGAAATCTTTCCTTCCTAAGCACGCATTTGCTTATGAGAGTCCTGGCAGTGCAAATGAATGGCAAACAGAAAGTTGGGTGAACTCAACTAGGAACGAGATGCTCCATCCTGAAGGTTAGAAGACTGCATGAGAGAAGATAGAATAAGGGAATAGCAAAGCAGCTGATAAGAGGAATGAGTAGCATTGGGAGCTGGCACCAGAGAAGTCAGCAAAGCAGGGACTGAACTGAACACGAGAGTGCAAGGGTGTGATAATGCAGATTACAAACAGATATCAGAGTGACTAATGCTGAAAAGAATGAAAATGGTGGTTAGCAAGAGAAAGTCTTGACAAGACTAATCAGAAAGAAAAAACAAATAGTGACCATTCAGATGTAGAGCTAGGGTTGGGGCGGGGGCAGGGAGGCAGGGGACCAGGAGGGGAGAATGAACTTCTGTGTAATATTTGCTTCCACACATGCACTATTAAAGTTGGAGAGTGGTGCTGAAAGAGATTTAAATAGAGTTGATTTCCTGAGCTTGTAATGAGTCCATGCACTTTGGGTTTGGCTGAATTTTTTTCCATTTTTGTTTCTTTTTTTTTTTTCCACAGGAAGAAGTAATAACATTTTTCAAACCAACTGTAGTTCTGGTCCAAATCAGTTTCAAGATTCAAGTTTGAGAATGACAGGATCAAATTCTCAGCAAACCTTCTCAGGAGATTATGGCCCAGCAAAGATTAAGATATTTCTGCTGTCTTGATCTGGATCCAGAAATTCTTTCCACTTCTGAGTCTGCTTTCCAGCCAGTGCTGCTAAGGTGTATTTGCATCAGAAGATTAGACTCCAAGCAGTTGTTTTTCTCTCTTCTTTGTCCTCTTCTCTCCTCCCATGTCCTAACCCCCACCACTCGCCAAAGTTTCACTCCCTCCTGTCTCTACCTTGCTGCCAAAAAAAAAGGAAAACAAAAACCTCACAGCTCACCCTCCTTTTTTTAATAAGATCAGATTTTGAGGCTTTGGTTTTGACTCATGTCTATATGAGGTAAAAACCACTCAGCTTTTTTTTTCCCCCAGTCTTAAAACCTGATGTTGCTTTGGGTTTGTGGTAAAAAGGAGATTAATGTCCTTGTGTATTTCCAATAACAAACACTTTCATTTCTTTTTCTTTTGCATTTATTTTTTGCATTGATTCTGCAGAATCACACAGCCTACTGGGCTAGATTGATAG
>NW_009259318.1:2363101-2372489 GCF_000687185.1 Egretta garzetta | reverse complement strand
GGATTGCCGTGGTGCAATGCTGTCAAGCAGAAATATAATTGTTTGTTTGATTTTTTTTCATCTAATGTCAAAATACTTCACGAGGTGGCCATCAGCTTTAAAGGCAGGAAGCACACATATACACACACACACATGCAGAGATACACATTCATCTGTCACAGATGTCACATCGAGCTAATCATGCAGTCCATTTAGGAAGTTGTAGCTGAAGGCAGAGGAGGAGTTTTGCAAATCAAAGCTTGACTGCAGAGTCGCTTGAGCAGTGACTCACTGAGTAGTCATTGTAAACAAATTAATTAGTGCCTCAGTTTACTGAACTGTAAAAATAAAGTGTCACTAAAGTGTTTAGAAGTTGAAACACCATTCTGACCACATACCGAGGTGCTTTCCAATTCAGGTGACTATTGATAAGCGTCATTTTGATTTTATCTCCCCTGGGAAATAAACTGGTGTTTGGAAATCTGCCATTCCCAGCAGCCATGCACTCAGAACATTCCACCTTCTCCATCGTCTGAGTTTGTTTGTGAGGGACTTTTTGGTTGTTTTCTTTCTACTGGGAAATGTGAAGCACAAAACAAGCATGAAGCAAAAAAAATTTGCTATTAAGTGCTAAGAAAGGTATAACTGTCAGGATGTTTTTGAGGAAACGTTTTCTGTATCAGAAAATCTGTGCCTTCTTTTTACAGGGGGAGGTAAAAAGCAAGGAGATGGGGGGGGGAGTGGGTTGTATGTGGATGTAATGATTAAATGTTAGCTTTGTGTCTTTTTTTTTGGCTTGCTAGGAGCTATGTACCATGGTGATACGTAAACAAGAAGTGACCAATTATTCATGTGAAAAGAGGTTTCATGAATCACAGGAAAACAGCAAATTATGTGGAAAAGCACATTTCACACTCCTTTCAGGATATAATTATGACAACATGGAATCGCTATAATAACTATGCACATTCTGTTTAATAAGATTTGGGGAGTGGGGGAGAAGGGGTTCTGATAGTACTAGAGGAATGATTTGCAACAAACCTTTTCTTCTGTTTCTGAGGAGCAAAATAGCCTACTTTAGCTGTCTGCTCTGGTATGGCTCATTGATGTATGTGCCAAGTATTTAAACGAAACCCTGGCAGAACGGGCAAGCCTGCAGAATGTCAAGCCCTGAAGTACATGCTGTTTGTTAGCAAAAGCTCTAGCAGAACACTAAGGGAATGGTGGGTGCAATGCCACCAATTAGCTGAAGATAAAATAACTATTTAAACAATACAGCATCTCTGTCCACAGGAGTGCATTTTTTCTTCTTTAGTGGTACATTGTAAGGAAGGAGTTTTTCCAAGTACAGAGGAGGAATCTACTCCTAATAGACACCCTGCATTGCATGGGTTGTTCCTTGCTTGAGGGACTTAAGTTCCGACCTCCTGCACTGAAAGTCCACTGGCATAAACACCCCACCATGCTTTTGGCCTGATCTTGCAATTGGCTCTGCCTGAGGACCAATTTGTGCTGAAGGAGAATTCCTTTGACTTAGTCTCTAAGATGGCACATATATCCACTAGCCCCAGAGAAGGCAGTAGGGCTGGGGAGCTAATGCTGGCAAAGAGCTTTTAGGTAGCAAGTAAATGTTGTCCCTTCCGCTTTCAATGAAATCATGTCAATCAAAATCCATACTTGCCCTCATTGCCCAGTGCTGCTTGGCTTCATGATCTACTACAGAAATCAATCATCTCTTTTGTCCCTTGTATACATCTAGCTAGTAACAGCAGGTAGCCTCACCAAACTGTGCAGCAGAAGGGAGAATGCAGTGTCTCCAGCCACGTCAGAGCTGTTTGGTTCTCAGGCGCTTTGCCGGTTTAGTGTTGTGTTAGCCACCGAGGCCACTGTGCCTGCCTGAAGCGCTTTGTTGCAGAATGCAATGTCTATCCGCAGCTTGGAAAGCCGGGCAGTGAATCTGACACAAGAGAGTTCATGATTCTGAAACTGTCACTCCACTGACTTGATGAGAAAAAACAGATACCCCATAGCAAGGGCTTAAATAATACTTTTCCATTAGCACCTAAAATCCCTAAAAATGAGGTCAGAAGGAACGTGGAATATGTAAGACTTGAATCACATCTCTTGGCATAAGTGGTAAAGAGAAAAGGAATTATTTTAGTCCTAGATCAGAATGTCAAGAGTTAGTAACACCCAGTTTCTGGATCTGGAAGCCCCTCTTGGTGAAGAATTCATGTGCAGAGATGAAGGCATGGAGAACTATGTGTAGACAGGATAATCAGAAAGCGGCCAAAGTACATGGGTCTTGCTTTCAACCTGCCATCAGAGGCTGCACTTCTTTCTCATTGCTTTGTGCGTTGGACGGCCAGCCATGGTTTTGAACAGCAGGGATAATGTTCCTCCTATCAAAGGAAATGAATTGACAGTTTTCACTGATTTTGTTTTATTTTGTTTTAGTGACTTTGCCCAGGATGAAATGACTGTACAGGGTGCCAGTGACTAGGCCTGGGACATGACCTCCTTTGAGCTGAAAGCGGGTGATGAGAAGGAGCGAGAGGAGGGGCTGGCTGACGCTGGATGGGAGGAGTGCTCCTGCCTAAGAATACTCCCCACATCAGTGGTGATGGCCATTTTGTTATGTCACAAGTAGGATGAAAAGGAGCCAAGATGCCCACCAGTCCCCACTTTACTTTTTGTTCTTATCACCATTCATCAGATGCCATGTCACATTTAATATTTTCCATCTGCTTTTGGCCAATATGGTCTGGTACTGCTCAACAGCAGAAACCTGTTGATTCTGGACTGCTAACTACTACTGGCTGGCACACCAAACTGTAGGGTGACTTAACTGTGGTGGAAGACAGACAGAATTGTTTCCAATGTACACCTAAGGAGGCCCTCAGTAAAGCAAACATTGATTTTGGAGAAGGGTTTTTTTATTTTTTTTAACTTGTCTGCTGCCAGCAGGCTGTAAATAGGATCCCTATATTTTTCCCTGTTGATACTAACCCACATTGGAGCTCATCAGCAATCTTTAAGCCAATAGAAGTTGCTGAGCACTGCTAGAAGCCGCACACACCTCAGAACAGATGAGGTCCAGTACGTTGTCACGGACCGGTTACAAGGAGCGAAGGCACTGCAGGCAACACTGCAGCCCATGGGTGGCCTGTGACTGCTGGTTTGCTGGATTCATCTTGCCTTCGTGGACGAACTCCCATTATTATAAATCATATATGTATGAGTTTCTTCCTGGAGCAACTTGTTTGCTTTATTTATTTGGAAAATTTCAGTAACTGCACTCACCACAGCTTCTTTTTCTGCTGCTGAACTTGCCATAACTGAGGCTCGCTCAAGAATGTTTAGTCTTAACAGTGTGTGATTTCCCCTCGTGATTTCTGAACGACATACTGGATAGATGTGCTGGTAAAGTGTGGTAAACACATTTCCAGATAAACTAGTGGTACCTCAGAAATGACCCGCTTCCCTAGAGACAGAATGCCATGGATTTGAGGCACCCTCAGACTAAAAAAGACCTGGACATCTCATCCCATTCCTCCCCGCCTCCAATTTTAAATCAGTGAAACATTTAGAACAGAAAGCAATCTATTTTTAGAACAATCACACAGTCACTCCTCATATTATTTATATTTAAACTAAAAACAGCTTTTAGGCCTTCAGCTAACACAGAACTCTAATGTTATTTGGGGGCAGGGGAAGAAAAGGTTTAAAATAGCAGATTAATTAATTCAAACCTGGCATCACACACTGAGAGGAAACAACAGCAGGCTGTGATGGCTACTTGCTTTAGAAAGTTGGGAGAAAAAACAGTCAGATGTGCTATGCATTTACACAAAAGTGGCTACCAGGGCATGGTTTAAAGAAGTCACGTGTAGGCTTTGTGGCAAAGCAATAGTTAAAACGTTGCTTGGGCTGAGTCAAATGCCCAGCGGTGCCTGTTTGGAACATTTTCCTTTGAGTCACTTTGTTTGAAATGTAATAGATGGCTGGTCAATCTGTTGTTAGAGCCTCTGTAGTTGTTTCCTGGAATATTATTCCAAAATGTTTACTCCACAGAGGTGTCTCATGAGTGGTACCTCTTACTCATATCTGTCACTTTTTTAGGAGGGGTAATTTGAACTTGCTCTGCTTTTTGCTCACATCTCGCAGATGTTCAAACAACCAGGGGTGTTTCTTTCAGTCACCCTGTCACTGCATATGCTTCCAAGGTGAATTCAGGGCCAGATTTAAAAGCGACTGAAGGGAACAGAAAGGCAGAGTCACGTATATTCAGAATAAAAAAGTGTTTCCAGTACAACCAAAATCCCTGTACAAAAGTGAAAGGATCAATGCTTCTGGCTGACTGGTCAAAGGAAGGGGTCAGTGAGAGGTCCAGGTCTATTGTAGGAGACATTCTCATGGAAGTGAGTAAAGAGCCTTGATGTAACAATCTCTGATATTCCCAAAATCCCAGATTCATGAGGTGTAAACATGTTTCAGTGGAGTTTTGGAAAAGCCTGGTATATGTCTGAGGCAAAAGAGTCTCCATGTGATTTATCACTTGCCAGATCTTTACAGGGCTGTCCTTAAACAGCTGATGTACTTGTGCCATGAACTCCATGCAGTCTGAAACCAAAGGGGAGTTGGAAGGAACATGGGGCTGGTACGTTTGACCTAAAACTTCAGAGCGCCTGCGCTGCCAAATCCTTTTTGTAAGTGATGGTGAACTGGGGCTTGCGCTGGTGCACAACCCCTGTTTGAACTGAGGAAGAGAAAAGCTCCAGCATCAAGACCTGGGATGTTCTTTGACATACACAGAGGTAGGTAGCATCCTGAGCTAGCTGGCAGCTTCTGAGACTCAGACTCCTCCTATAAAGACTAACATAGATGCCTCACTGCCTCCTGGACAGCTTTAGGACTGAAGAGTGGGCTGTAGTAGTCCTACCAGGCCTCTGTTATTTCTGCCTTCAGAGTGAGGTTGGATTCACGATCTCCTCTTCAACATATGGAACTGAGTCCGGTAGCTGTTTTGGGAATGAGATTAATTGTCTGCAAAGCTGTCTGCTGCAGGGGACTCTGAGGGACTGTACTGCATTGCTATCCCTCACAGCATAAACAACACTTGATTCTTCTGATTGCTTAGAAAGCTCCTTGGCTTCATTCTTGCAAAGACCATTGTTGTAGAAGGAATGAAGGAGAATGTGATTTAAGCTTTCCTGCCCAAAGGCAGATGCTGATGCTGATGCTGAGCAATGATGCTGCAAAGGTTTTTTTCAAGATTAAATGCTATACCTGCAGAGACCGGATAGGAAACCTTCTGTCTCCACAACAGCATCCAACAAAATCTCATCTGGTTGGATTGAATTGGATCAGGTGGTCACCTAATTAGTTTGTGCTATTTCCATTCACTTGCTGGCTTACACAGTTTTCACTGGGAGGTTATTTCAGGTTATATTAGATGTAGAATTGATCTGATAGCTGTTCCTTTCAGAGAAGCGTTGATTTGTGCTTTATACCAGGAGACGTGTTTGATTAACTGTCCTTTTCAGATAGTAAAGCACTGGGGAAAGAAATAGTCCCTTTCCCAGTGAAAACAATGTAAATTGCTTTAAGGGACTATTTTTTTCTTGTGTCTTTTAAAAATGCTATTTCTTTATGCTGTTGACCAGCATCTAATCTTGATGGCTCAGATAATTTAAAGCACTGTGTCAACCTTTGCAGGTGTAGCGGATGCCAGTATCACACTTAACCTAACCTTGTCAGAGTTACAGCGTGGGCTTGATGGGGGATATCAGCTGATTCAGCTGGCAAATGCTCTCATACCGCTCTCTCCCAGGCCTGTTAGAGTTATGAGCTGCCTGTATTACAGGAGATCATGAGTTAGTGTTGGTTTACACAAGGACTCTGGAGAATAAACAGAAGGTCCTCACGTGAAAAGATCCTGGAAAGTATCAGTGGGAAAAGACTGGGATCTCTCCTGCTGTCCACTCTGAGAGTAATGGGGTGCTGCAGCCTTGCTGGGAAGGGGAGATACGAGTCCCCTGGCAGTATCCCAGCGTCATGTCACTTGCAGCACAGGACTACAACATTTCTCTGGTACTTTTGCCTCCGGGCATAAAGTTGGGAATTATAGAGGAGTCTGAAACCGGAGGAAGAACTTGTGTGAAGCCTGCCCTGTTGCAAGGGCTATCATTGGTGATAAAGCACCCTGACATCCTGAAAAATCCACGCCTGAAGTGAAAGGATTGCTTGGGAAGATGGAGTGCCTGAAATTGTCTTGTGTTGGAGGGACTGCTTAGAGGATGAACATTTCCCAATCTCTTGATCAACATCCCCCTGGCTCCCCTGCTCCCTTCCCCCTCCCTTACCTCTTCTTAAATCAAACAATCAAGCAAACAACAGAAAACGTGTGCTTTCAATGCTTTTAGTAAAATGTCTAGCAATTAACAGGAAGCAGTTGTGACCTCATCTGGCAATGTATAAAAGCCAGTTCTAAAAATGGTGTTTAAAACAGTGACATTTAATTGGTAGCTGCCAGAGAAGGACACACACAAACTTTGTTTAAGTATAACCTGATTTTCAGCATGAAGGAATCTGGGGATGTTTTGACATATTTACATTATGTAATGGAATTGTTAAATAGGAAGTGAGAAGTCAGATTTTTTTCTTAAAAAACCCTATTTATGTTTACATACCCAGACAAAATTTAACACTACAGTAATGCCCTACTCCTCTTTTCCTTTCCATAGTTTTGTCCCAAGTCTCTGTTGTTTACATTCCAGTTAATCTGAGCTATCTGATGGTTGAAGTCAATTACCTCATTGTCCTTTTTGTGTAAAAGCAGCCGTATAACTGTAAATTAAAGATTTATTAATGAAACATCTGAAGCTTCCAAGAGTCATAGCAGGCAGGATGGAAAGATGTATCCTACGCATGCTGCAGGATTACTTACCGTCTTCTGTATACTTAGGAAAAAACGTCAGAAAACATGGGCAGCGTCATTTAAAGCATAAATCTAACATTCTGGAAGAACATGCAATGGAGATAACAGCTTGGGGATTGGCTGAGTTATACTCAAGGCTGAGCTTGAGATGTTGGAGTGGGAAGAAGGTGGCTCTCCTTCATCGTTATGTCCTTCCAGCTTTAACTGGTGCTTACTTGGAGGTAGGAAGGAGTTTGTGTGACATTTACAGCAGCTTAAATAAATGTTTTGTTAGATTATTCTGGCCCAAATGCTCTTTTGAACTGATGTCTTTGCTAAGGATAATCAGAAGGCAATGCGCTTTAACACTCTCTGCTTCTAGTCTCACCCACTGCTGTCTCCATATGAGTCCACATAGGTGGCAGATTCAATAGGTACTTCATTAATGGCATTATACTTGGGAAGGTCTTTGATTTCCTTAGAGGAACTACTGTCCATCTTGTCTGAGAAAGAGGAACAGTGAAAAGGGACGGTTCTGGTATGTCATTTAGGGAACGCTTCAGAGTCTGATATGCTTGCATTTGAAATCAGCAATGGTAAAGAGCAGTAGTAAAAGCTTATCTGTTTTTCTTATCTGTATCTGCATCTTATCTGTATCTTATTCTTGTTTCTGACTAATATCTCCATAACTAATTTTGATATTTGTATTGCTATCAATGTTTTTTTAAGACAGGCTTCTAAAGAATGTTCTTGTGAACAGAGATGAACTCAGATCTCTTTGACTAATGGTTCCCAAACTGTTGACAGGTTCAAAGCTCCATAGAAAGTGCATGAAACCACCTTGCCTTTATGCTATAGAAAATACAGAAACAAATGAAGGTCTCACAGTTGTTCAAAACTGTCAGCAAGACATAAAATGGTTGAGGGAGTTGTACAGGCAAGGGAGAACCCCCCCCGTTGGAAGCAGAGAGAAAACACTTAGCATGCAAGATAGTGAGGTAGTAAAAAACTGAAGTCAATGGTGGAACTCCCATTCGCTTCTAGGGAACAGGCTTTAACCTCTCATCTTCCCAGCATTAGAAGAAAGTAGGGGAATTTAGAATTAGACAAAATATACTCCCACTTATAGGGAATAATTTAATAAGATGTTTCATTTTAAGGACCTTTGCTGCAGTGCCTAGATTTTTACACAGTTTAAAAATGAATACAATTGGCCAAAGACAGAAAGTGCAAGTATGACAGGCTATGGATTATATTATGAAATGGTGCCCAAAACCTGCCTACCAAAAGATCTGCCTGCTTTGTAAAAACATGTTTTCAGCTTTAACTTTCAGCTGAGGTTTTCAGTGTTGAACACAATTACGTTATGAAACAGTTTCTAAAGGCACGCCCTACACCATTGCATCTCTGTTCCTAGGTTTTGTTTGAAATTTTTTTGACTCTTGGAGGCTGTCTGAGAGTAGAACTTTTAAGAATCCAGTAGAGATTTCTCAGCAATTCCTATGGAGAGGTATTCTCCTGGGGTTTGTTTGAAAGAGGGGGTGAATGCTGAGGAACAATTGTAAATTTACCCATAGCGACAGTGAAGGGAGTATGAAGCTTGCTTTTCTCTTTTTTTACAGAGGACTCGGGTCTTTTCTTGGTCTGATTAAGCTGATTCAGCTTGATTCAGCTATTACTGAAAAGATTGAGAATCTCCTAAAAACATCACCAGAGTGTAAACATCCAGTTACAGCACTTCACACACTTACTTAAAAATTAATGTGGGGTAAACCCTGGCAGTTAGATTTCAAAGATGTCTTCCATTTTGCCTGAAAGAAACTGGAAAATTGCTTGCCATTATTTGACCACTCTTATGGTAAAAATATTGTTTTCTAATGTATTTCTGGAATTTCCCACATTCCAACTCGTGCCCATTGCCCTTGTCCTACCACTGTGCACCTCCAAGAAAAGTCTGTCTCCATCTTTCTCATCCCTGTGATCAGATAGTTGCAGACAGCAACAAGGTCTCCCGTTCACTTTTTCTTCTCCAGGCTGGACAGACGCAGCTCTCTCAGCCTCTCCTTCTATACTGTGTGCTCCAGCCCTTTTGCCAGCTTTGTAGCCCCCCACTGAACTTGAGCTCATATATCTGTATCTTTCTTGTACTGGGGATCCCCAAACTGGACAGAGTAGTCCAGATATGGTCTTTCAAGTGTCAAATAGAGGGAAAGGACTCTTCTGGACCTGCTGGCTACATTCCTCCTAATAAAGCCCAGGATGCTGCTGGCTTTCTTTGCCTCAAGGGCACAATGCTCCTTCATGTTCAACCTGCTGTCTGCTATGACTCCCGGATGCTTTTCTGCAGAGCTGTTTCATAGCAGTCAGCCACCAGTCTGTATCATTGCATAAAGCTATTCCACCCAAAATGCAAGACCTTGTGCTTGTTCTTGCTGAACCTCATCAGCTTCTTGTCAGCCCATATATTCAGCCTGTTCCTGCTATTCCAGT
>NW_009259318.1:2360418-2363064 GCF_000687185.1 Egretta garzetta | reverse complement strand
TTTCTGAGAGTCACTCCAGCCCATCATCCAGGTCATTAATGAAGGCACTAAGCAGTATGGTCCCAGTACTGATCCCTGACAGATGGCCCTAATTACCAGTCACCAGCTGGACTTTGAATCACTGATCACAACTCTTTGAGCCTGAAAACCCAGCCAAATTTTCACCCCACTGATCCAGCTCATCTGGATTTCTCACCAATGATGATGATTAGGAGACTACAGGAGACTGTGTCAAAGGCCTTATGAAAATCAAGACATTCAACATCTCCCTCTCCCTCCCCTTGTCTGCAATGTCAGGCACCTCGTCACAGAAAGCAATGAAGTTGGTCAGGCATCATCTTCCCTTGGTAAATCCATGCTGGTTCCCTCTAATCACCTTCTCACCCTTCATGTATTTAGAAGTGGTTCTAAGAGCATTTACGCCACTACCTTCCCAAGGACTGAGGTTATGAGGTTATATTCAGCTACAAGTTTCCTGGATCCTTCTTATCTTTTTTTGGAGTTGGTGCAACATCTGCCTTTTTCCAGGCATTGGGAATCTTCCCCAGTTGCCATAACCTTTCAAAGGTGATAGAAGTTAGCCCATCAATGACATCAGCCAGCTCCTTTAGCACCCTCATCTGCTCCCTATCTGGTCAAATGGACTTGTGCACACCCAGTTGGGTGAAGTGATCCCCAGCTCTTTTTCCTGTGTGTACTGCTTCATACCCACAGACTGTATTAGGAGGCTCAGAAACTTGGGAGGCCTAAGGACAAGCCTTACATATGCAATATGAGCTACAAAATGCATCTTTTTCCCTATAAGCTTGTCGCCAGGTCCCTTAACCCACTGAGCAATGGATCCACATGGTCTTTGGCCTTCCTTCTACCAGTGTACATATAGAAAGTGCTGATTTTTACCTTCTTTTCTAGTTTTAACTCCAGCTGAGCTTTGGCTTTGGCCTGACTGCATTCCTACTCATGCAGCTCATGCAGACATGGCATTACCAATGCCATGGTCTTACCAACATCTTGCCATTTTGCTATTTACCATTTCCAGCTTTTGCTGTTTACATTACCAGTGCTATCAAGCCACAACGAGTCTCCAAAAATAGAAGAAACAAGCCTGTTCTGATTTAGTTAATTCAGGCATGGTTAAATGGCAGCCCATTTAAAACTGTAAACTAGTTTCATTGGGCTTAGTCTCATGTCTTCCACCTCCATTGACTGGAGGAATTGAATCTATTCATCAGTCAAGCCACATGGAAGGCTTTTCTCTGTATGACTGATGGAAAGGATTAACATGCAGATCCTAATTGGTGCTGTCAGAGTGTTTTAATTTACATGAGATGCTGTGAAAAGTGTGGCTTTACTAGTTTGGCCCCTGAGCCACCTGGGTAAAGCCTGAGGTGGGCCTGAGCATACAGAAGCTGACCACCTTTAACAAAATACCTCTTCTGGCCTGCAGTCCCTAATCCAGTGTCCTTTGCAGTCTGGTTCTCAGTCAGTCAAACAAAGAAGTTCGCCCTGCTGTGGTGGATGTCCTACCTTGAAACAGCTCAGCAAGGTCTTTGGAAGGGAGAGGGATTTACATGCTCTCTCTCGGAGGGAGTGAGCTGCTTGACAGAACAAGGAACTGGCTTGGAATAGCAGATGAAAGGATATTACAATGTGTCAGTAAGGCAAAGGAGACCCCAGGCAGATCT
This sequence comes from Egretta garzetta, assembly GCF_000687185.1. Classification (NCBI taxonomy): domain Eukaryota; kingdom Metazoa; phylum Chordata; class Aves; order Pelecaniformes; family Ardeidae; genus Egretta; species Egretta garzetta. The sequence goes on along the minus strand of NW_009259318.1, from coordinate 2,361,379 downwards.
GATTTAGGCTCAGCTGTTAATCAAAAATTCTGGGGGAAATCCAAGCCTCCAGAGCTTGAACAGAAATAGAAAAGGCTGTTTCATATTATACGAGCACATAAAGCTGTGCTAAAGGGGAAATCCAACTGGAAAAGGGCTTTTCTCCCTATCCAGCTTGTAGCTTGTGCTGGAGCGCTAAAAGGCACAGAGTGCTGGGCACTCTTCCGCAGTAGCTTACATATTAACCTGTGGTGAGAGTATAGAGGCAGAAGTACTCCGTGAGCATTCTGCTTGAAAATCCCTTCACATGATGGTCACTTTCTAATGACTTTCTATCAGTCATGCGCTGGCTAATTGTCACTTAAGACCCCTCCATACCCATAGGCCTCATCCAAAGCCCATCAAAGATAATGTAAAGATTCTCGTTGACTTTAATGGGTTTTGAATCAAGCCTATAAAACAACTTGACATCTGCAGTACATATTCAGGCCTTAATGACCCTTTTTCCCTAATGACCTTTTTTCACCATTCCAACATCTGGGAACCTTCCCTTTCCTGGTGTTTCCCATTTGATATATGTTTTTTAACAGATTAAAAAGCATAAGCTGCAAGCCAATTGGATCCTCACTTGCTGAGTTAGTTCAGGTTCTGCTGGAAATCCGGACGTCAAATAATTCTTTCCAGACCTTACTCTCGTGCTGAGATACTGGGACAGACTGAGTAGCAAGGAGTGGGTAAGTTAGGCCTTTTATGGTTGAAGGAAGCAGTATTGGATATTCCAGAGAATAAAGAAAGGGAGATACCATTATTATCTTTCCAGCTTATCTCTTCGAGCAAATATGAAAAAAAAGGTCTGTTGCTGAGTCAATGCACCTGACACCAACCAAAAGGCTGAGATGGTTTGCCTAGCATAAACACTGCATGTCATTTTGGGTTGTCATCCTTTTTTACTCTGCACTCCAACAAATCTAAGAATAGGAAA
>NW_009259318.1:2324278-2360408 GCF_000687185.1 Egretta garzetta | reverse complement strand
GTTTGTCTTTCAGGGAAGCAGCAAATGCTGTGTCCTTACATAACAGCAATGGTGAAAGGGAAAAGGAAGGAGCCTAAACCATTTGGACAAGCCTGGGCTGAATCTCACAGACTGAAAGTGACCATTGAAACATAAAATGTCCACGTGGAGAAGAAGACGGGATGCTGAAGGTGTGGTCAGTAGCAGCAGGGAGGGGGAAAAGGAAGGGAGATGCAAAGAGAAAGCGAGTTTCCCCAGCCCCAAAACTGCAGTGGTTGAGGCTGAGGAGAATTGAAAGATAATTGGAAAGCAAGTTTAAAGCCTGGGGAGAGGAGAATACCTGTATAGCCCATTCCCTTATTAATACTGTGGTCTGCATGCTATGAACCTTTTGGCGAAGTGTGACTGGCTTGGTTTTTTTTATCCAATGGTGCTCACAAGTCTTAAGAGGGAAATGGCTTGCAGGTTGGAAAATGGGATCGCTATCATGAAATCATGACCAGCCCCAAAATATTTGGTCCTTAAGTTTCCATTCATGGTCTCTAAGACAGCACTCAGACCACAGGAAAAAAAAGATCTGAAGTGTGGTTTACCACAAACACTCCTTGAAATCCCAACTAGCAGTCTGGCACTTTCTCTAGCTCACTTCTTATGTCTCCAAGCCACTCATCTATCTGCTGATCATGTTAGGCATGAACAGCATCCAGAACTCTCTCCATCTGGATTCTTGCATATGATTTTTAGAAAGGCTCCAAAACAGACTCTGTTTCTTTTCTTTGTTTTTGTTTCTACTTTGTTATTTTTTCCATGTCCAGATTCAGAGCTTAGATGTTACTGTGGTTGCCTTTCTCACAGTGACACTCTCATAATTAATCTCTACACTTCAGAAGCATCAGTGCCTGGTTTAGGATTCGTCAAGATCTCAGATTTAGAATATTTGTGTGCAAAACTGTGCCTGCAGTTAAGGAGGCAACATAGAAATTCCTGTCCTAAACTTCTCTTTATCCAGGGATTTGCACAGAGTGCCAAGCCAGAATCAGATGAGTTTCTTTAATACTTAGATTTTCCCATGTTTTCTGTTACTGAAAGGTCATGATGTTTTTTAAAGGCCTCTGCTGTTCCTGGGTTAGTTTCTTCTTCTGCAGCAACCTGTAGGGAAGTCATAATGCAGTGTTTATGATGACATCCCTTTCGTGCTGTGGAAAGAATTTTAATGTCATGAATTCCACCTTATTATTGGAGAGATGGGCTTGAACTGGAATCTCACAATCACACTACCCCAAACTAGGAGGAATTTGAATCCCCAGCTGAACTTACATTTTGGGAGCCAAAACTCTGTTTTCATCCTCCATCTTCCAGTCTTTGAAGAAGTTTAGATCTGGGATTCTCTGGCTCAAATGCCTGTCTAATGGTGGCTTCATGCCAGAAAAAATGGGAAGGAGAAGGCAGGAAACATGGAGATAAATAGAACCCCTAAGTGGAAAAAGTGGTAAGAAAATCTATGAAATAACAATCAACAATGAAGGAGCTAGTTTTCTATCTGTCCAATCTGTCCAAGCACCTTCCTCTGCAAAGTTCACTAGTAAAGAATTTGCCTTCTGTGTAGACTGTCATTTTACCTACCCACTTGGGCCATTCTTTGTGGCGTAGCTTTTAACACCTCACCATGCTATTTTTTAGGCTCAGGAAATGCCTGTGAGTTAAAGGGCTGTAGCATCTCTCCTTTACAAATGGGAAAAACACATTGTGCAGAAATTTAACAACAGACCTCAGGTCTGTGGCAGAGGAGAGGCTCACTATCCCAGTCTCTGATATGTCTGAACGATGACGCCAGCCTTTACTGGCCTCTAAGAGATACCCTGCTGCTCACAGGGAGAGTAACTTGCTTCCCACCGTAAGAAGTACCAAGCAGTCCTGAGAGCTAGGCAAGTCCAGAGTGGAAAATTATAGTATACCACACTGAGAGAGAAAATATTTTTTCTGACTTTAGGTATTTAAAGGGTAGCTTTTAATCCTGAAGACTGAAACTCTGTAGTCTTAATATCTTGTTCTTTTTATTTTTGGCTCTTTGGTAACTGCTTATCCTCAACAATAAACTGTGACTCTGCGCTGCCCAAGGGAGTGTGCTGTATTTAACAGCAAAAAGTTTCATTTCATATTCAATGGATGTCTTCTTGTCCCTGTATTCTGAGAATAGCTCAGCATTATTCTTGCCCATTCAGTTTTTGACTGTATACATGTGTGCCTACCCTATATTTACAGACCTTCTCTCTAGACCAGCCTCTCTCACAGTCCACCCAGCAGCTGGTCCTGGATCCTCCATCTCCCCTGTTGCCTTCTGCATACAGAAGGGATGTTCTGATAGCCAGCTCCTCGGGGTGCCTCCTCCTCCTCCACTCAGACACGCATACACTCCCCTGTCTCCCAGGCCGCTTCACCCATGTGATGCCTAATCTAGTTTGTGATACTCCCTATCGATCACACACTGACATGCATGCCCTCACCAGCTGTGCTTGCCAGCACCATGGGTACACAGGCCCTCTGAGCCACAGTCTTCTCTCCAGTAACTGGCACTTGGACCTCCATACATATACGTGCACACTTAATAGTCTGTCACACAGAAGTGGCGTTTATTAAGAAGACAGGACAGGTTGTGCTGATCAGGCAGAGGGCATGACCAGACAAGTGTACTGACAAGCAACAGTTTTCACATTACCAGCTTCTTTTGTCCCCTTTTCTCCCTGTTTTCTACACTTCCTCTTTCCCAAACCACCCTGATCTTCCCCTTTCCCAGCTTTTGTTTCCTCCACTAAACATCCCATAGTAAATTTTCTACAATCTCAAGATGCTCTTCCCCTGCATCCTGTAAAGTGTCCCATACCCTCAGGCAGTGACCCCCTCTCAGTCTGTGAGGTTACCTGGAGGCATGTTCCAGTGGGTTTTCTTAATGGGTGTCACTGGTGGACTATGGGGCTGGTGGTCCCCTGTGGCAGCCCTGGGAGGGGCCAAGATGGGGGATCATTTCTCTGAATAGGTTTTTGGGGTGCCCCCACCTGCCATTGTGCCTCTCTGCTCCTTCATGTGTGTTGAGATTAGCCACTGATGGGCTGATGACTCCTGGAATAGCAGCCATATCAGGGTATTAGTGGGGTTCCCCTACCTGCCTTTGCCTCTTTGTGTGCCTTTGGGTGTGTGGAGATGAGCTTTTATCATGTAAGCCAACAGGAGGAATAAAACATTTATAGTGTTACCACTCGCTTTAAAGCAGCTTACAGCTCTAGTGGGTGAAATGCATCCCTGAATTTAGATCCTGCTCTGTCTCTTGAGGAACCCTGTCTCTTTGCCCAGTGGTACGGAGGCCATCATCATATTGTACATAGCTAAACTGCTGGTAGCTTGTGCCAGGGTAAGGCCATTACAGAGAGGCATGGCACTGTCTCTCCTCTGATATTTCTCTCCTAAACCCAAACAATGGCTCTCCAGCCCAGCCATTGTCAGCAGTGTTCTTCCATGCCTCTGGATTTGTTAATCACAACATAGCAATACAGCTGGGACAGGGCAAAGAGTGTATAGTGTTTGCACTTCACTTGTTTCCCTGGTGTATGTGCTGCTTCACAGTCAAAGATATAGGGCCAGATTCTTGTCCTAACAGCACTACACGTCTCTTGCACAATGAAAACATGTTTTGGTATACATCTTTGTTTTATCCCATCTAATTTTTTTGCATTGCTGGAATGGGGCACTGGGACCCTCTTCTTTATCTAAAATTTCACTTTCCCAATGTGCCTGCACTGTAGTGTAGTTTTCTAATTCCTGGATATTACGATCATTGAAACAGGGGTTAATTTTCAATCATGCTCACATGGCAATGACTTTCATGTTGCTTTAACTTTAATTTTTTTCCCTTCCCTGTTTTGTTTTTCTAAAAGATGTAATTCATATAGGACTCAAGCGACCTTTTGTTTATTGGGATATTTTTTTTTCTGTAAAATATCACACATTTCTGGTTTATTAAACTGTTTTTAGAAAAGTAGGTGATATATTCTGGTGTCCCTGGCATGTTACATAAGTTTCAGATCTGAGCACAAAGACTCCATTTTGCAAAAATAAATACATTCTCTTTCAACTCACGTCCATAGGATATCCCAAATGTGCAGTACTGTGTTTACTGTGCGCTAATATAATATGTAGCTGTGCAACCTATGAACATATTAGCAAAGCATTAAATGCTTCACACACGTTGTGGATGCATCAATTAGCTTCATTAGAGCTGGCCCCTCGAATGATTGTGAGTGCTTCCTTGTACAGAATGTTCCTTGCCTGCCTTTGGCGAGGGAGGCCAGCCAGAGGAACTTACTGTTTATTTTTGAACCAATGTAAAAGTAGACCAGGAGCAGACACCTCCTGCTGCAGGCTAGACCTGACAAAGAGGTCATCTTTGTTGCACATGGCTAAGGAATCACATCCCCTGCTGAAGATCCGGGCTATTTTTAGAAACAGGCTAGAACTCTTCATTCTTGAAATTGTTTTAATTTCCATCTGAAGAGTCAGACTGCATGGCTAGGGAAAATCAAAAAAAAAAAGTCTACTGGGCTGCAGGGCCAGTGCGAGCCGCAAGTCTGTGTAAAAAGAAACCTGACAAAATTGCTTCTTCTGGTGCTGACAGAATTTTGTCCTGGCAGCACCGATGTGCTAATCACTATAGGCTGACAAAGAGCCATTGCCCAAGAGCAGCTCATAATGATCATGTAAATTTTACTTAAGAATATATGATTACAAGAAATTGCTCAGAATTTTAACAGACATTGTGCTGCCCTGTTTATAGAACAGTATAGATTTACTGGCTCCATTTTTCTACTGTAAATGAAAGCCTTAGGGCTTGGGAGGGGGAAGGTTGAGGAAAGGAAATGTTTTGGCTTCACAGTATATAACTGCCTTCGGAATAATTTTAATGTATATTAAAACCTCATTCAGGTCTGCCACAGATATAAGTGAGTATAAACAATCCAGTGGGGCACCTTCCTCATCTAACTATTCCACATCTCATACTCTGCAGGCTGCACTTCAGGGGATGGCTGTATCTCTTCTGGAGAGAGAAGAACTCCGGTCCAGTTTTCCACAAGAAAACTGAGTTTTTCAGAGGTTTCAAAAAAACGCATGGGAAAATCATAAACTACTCTGACTCTTACATAGCGCAGGCTACAGCATCTCACCCAGAAATTTCTACTTCAGGCCCAGAGCTCTGGCTGACTGATCCCCCGTGTCCAGGTCTGGGTTGGATTTCAAGTTCTTAGCTGAGAGAGAAAGCACCATAATCCCAATGTCTGATTTGTCACCCTGTTAAAAAGGCAAACTCCTAGCCTGGATTATGTCTAACTGCAGCTTCTAGTCACTGACTCTTATTTGCATCTTCCTCTGCTAGATTAGAAAGCTATTATTATCTGAAATTACTTTCAGACTGTGATATTTCCAAACCAGTCTCACACTGCGAGACACGTTTTTGTCATCTCAGGTCATTCTCATAGCTCTTTCTAAACACTTTCCATTTTTTCTACATTCTTTTGGCATGGTAGATATCAAACTGGATAGATGACTCCCAAAAAGCTCTCCGTGGTGCCAGACAGAGAGAATTGTACTGCCAGTCTTTGAAATCTCTCATAAGGACACCAAGTAGCATTCAGCCAGGAAAAGGAGCCTATGGGATACCAGTAGAAACAGTACTGTATAATGATCAACTTTTGCACAAACCCTGATGTAATCTGTTAACTTTTGACATATTTAACATACTGAACATGAGCTACACTGATGTTCACTTTTGCTAGCATTATTTATTTGTTTTTCAGATGAAAAAACAAGTCACACAGGACTGTATTTATTGAAATGCCTTATAGAGTGCTGAAAATATTATGTCTACACAACTCTCTCTAATCATCAACCCTGTAGTCTTGAAAAGAAAGGAAAAAATCAGAAAACAAACCTAAGCCTTTTATGACAGCATATCTTTCATCTAGATGTTACAGTTTCTTCATTCCCTTTGGATAGTGTCGCATAGCAGCCTTTCTGTGATTTTGCCTAAGATCAGTGTCAGGCTCATCTTGCACTTACCCTGATTCCTCTCACTGACTTCTTAACCATTATCAGTGATTGTGTCCTATCAAGCCTCTAGAATTTCTTGGTGTTCTAGTCTTTGTTAAAAATCAATGTTATTAATGTTTCTGGGATCTCCTTGGACAATTGTTTTAACATTCTTAGGTGCAAATTATCTGTTCCTGCAAGTAAAGAAAATATGGTTTGCTTTAATGACCACAGTTTAATGATTGTTGTCTAAAGAAACGGTACAGTATATTTTCATTGAAAAAGAAAACTACATGAACCTGTTGCTTCCCTAGTGAAGAAAAACCAGGTACATTGTATATATTGTACACATCTGCTTTATCAGGCTTGGTAATTTACCAGCCCCATTCAACATTAGAATGTTTCAGATTCATCTCTGAGTGACCCACAGTGCTGTGGACCAAATAACTGGGTGTTATTTGCTCCGAACGACCCTGTAATGGAGCAGGAAGTGCCTTCATGTAGTTATATGAGAGTGCTATGCTGAATTAGCAGGAGGTAGATGGGATCTGGGAGACAGCCAGGACAGGAACAGCAGGCAGAAGAGATGAGCTGGGACTGAGGTACACTGCAAAGGCAACAGCAGACATGGTCAAAGTAACCTACAGAGAGGTGTTCGAGAATGAATGGAAAATCAGAGTCTGAAGTAGTTCTGGACTGGGTTACCCTGGCACAGCCTGGAGGGAGATGGTCCTCATCAGTAAGCCCAAATCACTTTATGACTTTAATTGGACATCTCAGCCATCACTTGCACTGGAACACAGTTGACCTAGTTAAAAATAAAATCCAGACAATCTATATGTCATCATGTACTATTTTAAGTAGGGTTCCTGTTTTGTCTTTGCCCAACGATGTGAACTGCCCTGCCAGAAGGGAATCCTGATGCTGGAAAATGTTTTCAGGTCAACAGCTTGACTGGTGAATTCATCAGAGGCAGCATGGATAGCCCAATGGCTCCCAGTGCCACTCATGTGCAAGAACATGCACTGGCCCAGTAAAGCAGTTAAGAAAGGAGATTTAAAAAGGTAAGCAATGTAAAAAAATAGGCAGAAAGATCTCTGTAGGAGAATAAGGATATTGCAAAATACACTAGTAGCAAAGAACAATGTGATTATTCTATAATTACATACTCCTGGAAAAAGTATGATTCTTTTCCATTCTCTCTAGAATTTAAACTGGAAGAATCACATTCTTCCTCAGTGCGTTTCTGCAGAAGTTTCCTCAAAGATTAATTTAATATTGATAGAATAGAAATTGTTTTTTGATGTTGCAACAGTTAGGCTTTTTCATTGCAAGTACTGTTATCAGTAGGTTCATCAGTTACTTTATGTTTGTAGACATTGTTTATTCTTTTGCTACATCTACACATGCATGTTGGTGCATGAACCTTGTATACTCATAGCCTGGTTCTCCTGCATAATATGTGTACCAATGTAATGCTGATCATTTAACTGGAAGGGTTTTTAAATTAGGTAGGAACCCTAACTGAAAGGAGAAGTAGATCTTTTTGTTTCCTGGGTTTATTTTAATAAATTATGTAAAGGTAGTGCTCAGAAATATCCAGGCGCTGTTTTGCTAGACATTAAACAGCATAATGATAAAATATTCCTGCTCTAATCATGCAGCTGAAAAAAGATTCTGAAGTGAAAAATGTCCTAAATCGACACATTAAAAAAGATGATGTTGAGTGAAAGCCAACCCGAGGATAAAAGAAATTACTGGAAAGTAAAAAGAATTTATAAGCAACTACTTCCTTTCATTTGCAGATCATCTGGCCTAAAAGACCTCTTTTACATTAGGCAGCAGCAGCAGCAGCTGGACACTGTAGTCCTGGTAAAAGGATGTAACACCTCATCTATTTACGAGTTTTGTTGTTCTTTCTCTGTATTGACAAGTGACAAACAGAAATTCCTGGAGAAAGAGAAGATTCCACAGCACAGTGTCTTTTCAAGGAAGATTCTGATTTTACTTCATGTTTATCAGTTTCTTTCATTACCTGACCAAAGAAGAAATATAATTTAGTGCTGATTAATAAAAAAGATTTTATTTTTATGAGGAATTTTAACTGTACATAGACACAAAAAGTGATATTTACATATAGGAAAATGTCTCCTGCATACGTTAAAGTTTTTGGAAGCTCCTTCATGATTTTTTTTTTTGCAAATCTAAGGAAATATATACAGATGAACATGTGATTGGAGCAAATCAGAGCAAAGAAATAGGAAGTTGCTTTAACTGCTCTACCTACATCTTAGGAAAAGCTTTGGAACTGGCACATACATAAGAAAAATAATGTTTGGGTTTTCTCTTGTGTCAAAGTCATGTATCTACTGTAAGTTCCTCTACAGTCAGTGAAGGGAGATAGGAGCTGCTAGAAAATGAGTCATCACACTTATTTTAGAAACCTGTCTCAGGAGGACTGAATCAGCATCTGGAAGGGTCCAATTCTCCCCTTTGATTAGAGAGATCATAGAGAAAAAATGACTCATTTATGTACACCCAACAGATGATTTCTTGCCAAAAGTGAGTTATTTGTAGTGATTAAACCCATTTGTTTTGGTTTTTCTGTCTTTCCTTTCCATTAATTTGATACCAACTCTTCTTTCCTTGCATTGGCCGAGGTCGATCACAGGCACACAAGACACTGACTGTTGCAGTTGGCTTCTTGTGTGTTGTTTTGGAAGGTGCAACAATTATATTCCTAAAATAAAAGAGACGGGATTTATAAGCCAGAACACACAAGGGAAATCCACTTTCCTTGAAAGGTTTGGCTGCTGTGTCTAAGTTGCCTCTTGACACAGTTACATAAAAGACCTACTTTATTTTTCCACTTTCTGAGTCAGAGGAGCTTTGGAGAAAATTTACAGTGGCCCTACTAAATGTATGGATCTGGACTCCCAGTAAGACTTGAAGTACACCCAGAAATTTAAATTCTAATATAAGATTTGTTTTGAAGGGAAAAAAAGTGGCTAAGATAGTAGCCAAGGATTCAGGAGACGTGGATTCATTTCCTTGCTCTGCCACAGACTTCCTATATGACTTTGGGAAAGTCATTTAATCTCTTTGTATCAGTTTCCTGTGGTAAAACTTTCTGGATGTCTGCGAAGATAAACAGATTAAGACAGATGCTCTGAAACCAGAGCCCATACGTCTGCTGAAGAAAAGTAGAGAGTTTCTGATCAAATGCTATTTCCACACAAAGATACTTGATTCATAACAAACCAATTTAAAAGGGTGCGTCTCCCAAACTTCCAATGCCATGGCAGAGATTAAAAATCTCACTTAAACAGTGCTCCCTGCACACCAATAGTTCCAGCTGCCATGGGTCACTTGAACAAAACAAACCATATAGCAAACCCTCCCTCTCCCTCACCTTCTACCCAACAGAGAAGACCCACTTACCTTTCCTGTATCCTGTGAGCAATATCCCATCACCCTGAAAACCTTTCTTAAAAGATGGCTGTTGCAATAAATCCAGGACACAGAAAAACACTAACTAGTCTGAATCAAAAGGACTAATGATTTCCCAAGCAAAACAGTTATTGCATAATCCTGTACCACCACTTCCTTTTCTTCTGGACAAATGAAGCTTGCAGTCAGGAACTTACGCTGATTTCAACAGCTTGGGAATGTAACAGAAAGATGCTGTCTCTCATGTGGGGACGTACAGGGCTGAATAGGATCTAATTAGCTCATTATGCTGAACAGAAAACTGTGGATACAGGCCAAAATCTGGTCAGCATTACTGAAATGCTCCCTTAGTTTTCACTCTCTTTCAACTCATATGTGAGGTGGACTCATTATATTTGAACAATTTTTATGGCATTTGAATATTTTGCATCAGTTAGCACTCCCCAACATAATATGCAATTTTTTTTTTTTTTCAGAAGAGACATATACTGGCTCTATCACTTACTCAGTTGGCTTTTTCCTTTTCCAAATACTGATAAAGCATTACCCTCTACAGAATAAAATCGATAATAATGTTTGAAGGTGAAATTAACCGTTTTTTGCTAGGCTTTCAGATTACATACTTATGGCAGTAAATGTGAATCTAAATAAAATGTATGCTTTTCCAAACCTGAAATCCACTTCTGTAAAATTAACTCCCTCCATACAAAAAGAGATATCTCACTTCTTCAGGTGATTGACTTTATTGAAACAAGTAGGACCGTGCCACTGGGACCAAGGGTGCTGAAGAACAGACAACATAACATGCAAAGCCCTTCTGATATGACTTCCTACCTCAGACTGAAAAATCAAGCTTGTCAAGTGACCTGGATTATGTGACTGAAGCTTTCATGCTTTTTACTTCAAGTTTCAATTAAACTTGAAGGTTGAGCTACTTCCGTGTCTCTCTTTCTAGCATGAGATCGTTTTCCTTCTCAATAAAAGGCAGAGGTAAGATCCAGAAAGATCTGAGCCCTGATGGAAAAGCTACTCTGTGGCAACCTTTGAATATACCAAGAGAATTGGCACTAAGGATAAAGTGAATCTTGTCTCAGGAAAATGTGTAGAATTGAAGGGTGCACTCTCAAGGCACTATCAACTGGTTAGAGGATGATGGGAGTGGGATGGGGTTGATGAAGCATCAGGGGTTGTGTATCTCCACACAGAGGGGTCAGAGCCTGAAGGCGCAACACAGTGGAAAGAACTGCTACTGGGCTGAGGATATGCTGGGAATGGAGCAATACACCTCCTTTCTAAGCCACTGATTTCCAAATTAGATGTGGTTTTGAACAACTGTTTGGACCAAACTGGACCACTCCACTTCCAACAGAACATGGGTAAACTTGGAGTTAAAACAGTTGTCCAAAAACTGGGAAACTGGGTTCTATTGCCTGATTTGGCTCAGATTCTTTGTAAGGTCTATGGCATGTCATATATTCATTTTATGCCATTTTACAAATGGGCATTAGTTATGTTCTCCTACTTTAGAGAGATGTAAGAAACTAGATTAAACAGTAATGAAATTAAGTAATATTTCTAAACACCAGGAAAATAAAAAGCATCAAGGTACTATGAACTATTAACTATGCAATGGTTTCCCAAGAGAAGCAATCAGGATTTTATTAACCAGGGAATTAACAGTTTCTCTCACCTAGTTTAGAGGCTACAGAGTGGGAGAAAAGTCCTCAGCTGGCAAACAGAAAGACCTGAGACATTTTAGTGTCTCTTTATATGTCTAACTTTGTTGACCTAATCCTGTAATTTATTAGGCATGGGAGAATGGATCTGGATACAATAAAGATTGACCTTCCCATAATTTCCAGTGAATCTAAAGCCTTTTCACAGAATTCTGGTTAACTGTTTCCCCTCTTATTTTAATTTCCCACGCCTCTTGACTTCCAGGCTATGCTTGTGACCGGAAGCCAAAATGCCATGAGAAAAAGCTCTTCCTGTGGTAATTTTAACACTGCCAAGTATAAGGCCTACAAACCACACGGGAAAGCTTGTTCACATACAATTCACTGCCCAAAAATATCCAGAAAGTTTGGGATACGAATCCAACCTTTAAACATTAATACAAACCAAACTTCTCAAATATTTCAGAGTCAGCCCTTTTAGTAGTTTTTATCCAGAAGTAAAGAGCACTTCCATTAACTATTTTAAATGTTTGTTGGGGATGCCAAAGCCATGAATCAAGTAATTCATCAAATGTGCTCATCTGCTTAGTGTAGTTCAGAATATTAAGTGTTTTAAGCAGCATATTTTTATCTATTTTGCACAGGACTGTGGCAGACTAGTGAAGCTCCTTGATGCCAGTGAGATCCTGCAGAATTGCACAATCTGAGGATGGTTCCTGCATGAACTCCACTCAGTCTCAAGCCAAATCCCATATCCCGGAGCATTTTCTATACAGTAATGTCACATCTTCCTTTCCAGAGAATACAAGTTGCTTTTCAAGTTTGTCTGACCACTTAATAATGACTGTACTAAAGGTCATCTGAGACAGTATAACAAGGTCTTAGTCTCCAACAGTGGCCATAAATAGATGCCAAACTTTAGCCAAGCCAAGATCAGTTGTACTATACTTTCTCCAAATGCTCTTCCAGTCTCTGACTATTTATTTCCAGCTTAAGATAGCTCCTGACTCTGATACACTTTGTCTGGTTAATAACAGAGGTCTCCTCTGTACTCTTGTCGAGTCTTCTTCTGAACCCATGAACTTTGAGTTCATTTGAACTCTTTGCATCAGCAACCCTCTTTGACAAGGAGTTCCACATGTCTATTACTCCCTGAATAAGGACTTGCACAGAAAGTAATCTCACTCTCCTCAGCAACTGGCTATGGTGAGTTGCTCGAGCCTGTTGCCTATCCTTGAGGTTTCCTGTACATTTCCAGTCACATTAAAAAAAAAAACCAACCTGAGCATCTAAGGGAACAGCTAAACAACATTCACTTCAAAGAATGTACCTATTGCAGATGCACTTTAGTTACCTTTAAATAGTCAGCATACATGCTGTTACCAGGGCATCTGCAATGGCAAGGGTTGTAGCACAGGCTGGGAAAAGTGAAGAGACAAACAAACCCCACTTTGTTCAAATAATCTGCTGATAGCTCATCAGGAGTGCTGGTATGACAGAGCTACATGACTAGATGTTCTCAAGCTAACTAGTTAAAGCTAGCTTACAGTTATATCAGAAACAATTCTGGTAGCACTGGCTCAGCAGTTGTGCTCTGAAATAGCTGGTTTAAGCAAGAGGTAGAGTTTTCTTGGAACCTACCCAAAGCCAGTGAATTAATCATCAGATGAACCAAATAACATGATTAACTTCGTTGTATCCTAGTTCAAGTGCAAACTGCCCCACTTTCATCTTTCTTCTCTAACAGCATCTCTGTATTGAAAACAAAAGGACAGAAAGTCCACAAGTTATTTCGGTTTTGCCTGTTCCTTGCTGGAGAGCACTGCATAATACCCTTCAGGATCACTTCTTCCCCATTTCCTTGCATAGGATGATGTCAACCCCTATCACTTCCTCTTTTATTTTAGCAGCCTAAACCCTGTACCCTCAGCCTCAGGTATCCCTATTTCCTAACTTATTCTTTGGTTGCGTAAATACAAAGGTTTCTCTTTCACACCAATTTACCTGGATTTCTGTGAAGATAATGTGCTTTGACTTGTCACATTTCAACTGGCTCCCCATTGTAGGAAACTGTAGCTGTTCCAAGGTCATAACTAATTAGGGAAAGCCGCTTAGAGCATTTCTGAGCTGAGTCTTCCACTGGGGATGGCATATCCTTTCTCTTCTCGCCCTCCTTTTCCCTTTCATAGTCTTTTACCAAAGGGATTCCAGCTTTAGGATTATGGAGTTCTTACACCAATGGTAGCGGTAAGAATTTAGTTTTCATTTCCTAGTTCTCTGTTATCATGCTTCGCATCCTACCCCAAAGTCACTTCTTGGGAATGTCCAGAACATTGACTCCCAGTCTATTCCTTAATCAATGCATTTTTTTCTGGTTCACTCTTTTCAAGATTTTCAGTATAATTTAAAAGCCATACATCACTTTCACTATTCATATTGCTGGACTCTTAACTTCCAGCCTTCTGTGAGCCTTCCACAGGGAAAACACATAACATATTTGATATTTCCAATACTTCTAAATACTTTCACCTACCTCCTTCCCTTCCCTCCACTACCACCTGTCAGGTTTTGGTGTGTATGTGTGTGGTAATAGTGATGGATTGCCACTATAGGAAGAATAAGAATGTATGTAAAAAAAAATGTATTCATTATATTACTGAAATCAGTGGGGTTTCATGAAGAGTTTACCCAATTGCAGTCAACATGAATGCAGTGTCTGGAAGCATATAGCAAAAACCATCTTATCCAGTTAAAGGCAAGCTGTCATGCAGCCAAGATGTCAGGGCAAGTACACCTAACTGCAGCTTCTAAAGGCTTGTAGCCATAGACGAGGACATGTGTCTGTAGATCGAAAGAGTGAGCTACCATTGGCCAAAGGCAACAACAATTTTGCTTTTTCAGAGAGTGTACTCTCAAGGTTTCATATTCACAGTTTGAAAATGAAAGAAACAAAAAATATTTTACGTATTGAAAGAATAAGAGGCCTGGATTGGCTTTTGTCACTTCAGTAGTTACTGGAAAATCAGGCAATGTTCCTGGGAGACTGCGTCAGTGAAGAGCCTCTTCACTCAGTCTCTCTGGGTTCTTGAATGAGAGGAGCAATCTAATTCAGTATTACAACTTTATCTGTGAGTGAGATTAGAAAGGGAGGCAAATCCCCACTTGCTAATACTCATGAACTCCGTGTGCCTTTAAAACATGTGACAACACCATGCCTTGCAGGCTGACAAGACCATGCCTCCAAGTGCCATGCTGAAACAGTGGGGAAGGGTGCCATCTGCTGAATGGCTAACCCTAATCCTTGCCTCATCTTTTTTGTGAAAGTCAAGTACCAGCCCAGTCCAACTATGCTGCACAGCTCTTAAAAAGATCCCTGTGCCACACTGAATGCTTGAAACAAAAGAAAACCCATAATTTCTGACAGCTACACCCCACAGAGAGCAGGGAAGGGGGACAAGTCATCAGCAGATCGCAGAGGTCTATCACATCTCTTCAAATGGAGCAACCAAAGTTTCCTATCTGTGCCTGGTCTTTCTGTAGCTCTCATTACTAATAGTCTGGGAGTACTGGTCAATTTGGAGTGCATTTCTTGTTGTAACACCCTTTGCAATAATGAAGACTTGTGTTCCTGTTTGAGAATGGGATCTGAGACTCTTGAGACCTGGCCTGAAGTGCAAGCTCCTGCCTCAGTCTTCCAACACCTCCATGTCAGGTGTCAGCTTCCTTCAGGGAAGAGGCCTGTTCAGTAAGCAATGGTTATGCCAAAAATTAAACCTAAGCCTGCCTGACCCTGCCTGGCCCTGCTCCTCATTACTCTCACTATATATTTTTTTTTGTTTATTTGTTTGGGGTTTTTTTACATCTTGGACCTATTGTCAAAAGGGGCTTAGGAGTGAGGGATAAGGTAGAAGGGTTAATTGCTGCAGCAATGACAGGTCCTTCCTGCTTTTTGTTTTGGTTTATTTTAGCTTTTTTTTAAAAAAAACCAAAACTGCTTGGGGCTTTCTTTTTTAATCTACTTTCTAAAATATCTAGTACTGAGAGATAGATATATTTATCCATAATGATGAACACATGGTTCATGCTGCTGAAGTATTATATATCCATGCATTTCACAGGGACACATTGTTTTAGGTAAGTTATGCAGGTTTGGGGTTTTTCCCAGTTTGGGGGAGTATCGTGAATCAAATACCCATGTCCCCAGGGGTTTCTGCTCATGGCCACATGCACTAAAAGAAGGCCACGCATCTAAAAGCGTTCCTGGCTATATGCCCTCTAACAGAATCATTGCGAGAACTCCGTTTGAAGTTACATGTTTTATTAATATTTAATGATAGTAAGACACCCTCTGTGACAGCCTTCATTCTGAACACGTGACAGGCATTTCCTGCTCTGCCCATGGACAACTTCTCAGTGTTGCAAAACAAGTCAGACAGCGTCACGCCTGGTAGATTATTCTGGATTGATGCAAGAAAAATGATTCCTAAAACAAAGGGTAACCCAGATAGGCAGGTGAATTAAACTGATCAGATGATTTCATATTTGATGCACTGTAAACATGAAAGTGATACAATCAGGCCCTTGAAAGCAAGACTTCAGTTTGACCAGTTCAGTAGCTTGTACGTTTCTTGGAGAATTCAAGTATTTTAATGGGTCATACTCTGAAAGTAGTTTTATCTTTTAAAATACTCCACATTCTGTTAAGGTCTTATCAGCCAAAGTGTGGATTTTGGTAGTGACAAGTGGAGGAAAGCTATAGTAATTTGTAAACGGCAATGTGCATTCTAGCCCAGAGTACCATGAAGTCCTTTCACCCAACTAAGAAGAAAGAAACCTGTGCTTCAATGAAATTAATAGCCTTGGTAAATTCAGCATGCACAGAATGGTTAAAAGTGGGGGGAAGCTTTACTCTTCTGGGTTGTCAGGTCTGTTTTGAGAAGGTGTTAAGAAGGTATCATTCTAAATTACTTGGCAACTGTCAAAAGTATTCTTGAATAATTTGGACTGGCGTCTAAAAGGGAGTGTTTCATTCTGTGTAGGTAAGCGTGGAAAAATAAATGAAAAGCTTAACAGTGATACCGCAGAATATATCTCCAAGCCCACATCAGAGGAGAGAAAGAACTGCTAAGGTGGGAAAAAAATCCACTATGGATGTTGCTGACTGTGATTTTTGTCATGTGTTCGAATGGCTTAAAGCTGTAGAACAAGGCTGCAGTTGTCAGAGTATGAGGTCCTGCTGCTTCAGAGGTGTCAAATTATTGCTCCTCAGCTGGAAGAAACAGAGCCGCAGTGCCAGAAGCCTGTAGACTTTGGCCCATGTCTTATCCACTGCTGGCACGTGTTCCTTGTTGTTCTTAAAATTAAAACAAAACAAAAAATTTTAAAGTCTGATTTAAAGAGGGGAAATTGTTCTTGATGTTGCTAATATCAAAGGGGAGAAAACCGAATGGTATGACACAAGTCATGAGACCGGCTATGAGATAAGGAGCTTGCCACCTCTAGGTTGCCTGGTTTTATTCTGGTTCAGGTGAGAGCAACCGAAAGTTGCTTCCATCTGATAGATGGGGTTGGCCTACCATCTTTGAAACGTCTCTATTCAGGTGATTCAGTAAAATGTACTGAAAAAAGAGAAGACTTGAGCAAGTGTTATCCCTACTTTGTCAGTTCTATAGGTAAGAGAAGGAGTTGGCTGTCCAGTTCAACAAGATGTATATTCAAATTAAAAGACCTGTTCTGAACTCAGCACAGGAATTGTCACTGTTTTAAACTCATGATGAAAGGAAGATTTCTGCACTGAATATTGTCATTCTGAGTCAGCCCCTGAGGTCATCTAGCCACATAGCAATAACAGCATTGATGACATTTATGGAAATCATTCCCAGTCATCCTCAAAAATCCATAGGCAAATGAACCTCTGATGAAATGAGTCCAGGTTTTGTTAAAGCACTTCTCACACTCTGTCTGTGCAATTTAGCTCACCGCCTAACCTAACCTTAAATCAATAAGAGGCCAGATAATCAAGGTTTTATACACCCAGTTCATTCAGTATCATTAAGAGAAGCTTTTATGAACTTTCTATTTTGTGATGGGTTGACCCCAGCTGGCAGATAAGCCCCCACCCAGTCACTCTCTCACTCCTCCACAACAGACTGAGGGAGAGAATCAGAAGGGCAAAAGTCAGAAAAAAACCCTTGTGGGTCAAGAGAAAAACAGTTTAATAAGTGAAGGGGGAAAAAAGTGGAAAAGGAAACAAGCGGTGCAAAAGTAATCACTCACCACCAGCAGACTGATACCCAGCCAGCCACATACACACACACACACACAGAGTTTTATTGCTGAGTATAATGTCATATAGTATGGACTATCCCTTTGGTCAATTTGGGTCACCTGTCCTGGCCATGTCACCTCCCAGGCTCTTGCCCACCCCCAGCTTCCTCACTGAGGGTGGAGATTAAGAAAGAGAGATTGCCATTGAGGCTGTGCAAGGACTGTTCAGGAACAGCTAAAACACTGGTGTGTTACCAACACTGTTTTGGTCACCAGTCTAAAACACAGCACCATACAGGCTGCTAGGAAGTAAATTAACTCACTCCCAACCAGACCCAGTACACATTTCTAAAAATGTATCTAGAGATCACTTGAGAGAACCCTAATTAAGTGGCAAATTTACAGTATTGCTCACTCTCACTGGGCTTTCAATATGAAGAACTTTCCAAAGAAGGGCTTTGTCTGGGAGCTTTGAGCTTTGACTTCTTGCTTCAGCCTGGAAATTCAGAGATATGACAGTGATATGGTGTCTGACTTTTAGGCTAAGGTTCAAGGCCTATACTTTTATTAACCAAACTGATGCACTCATTCCCAGCTATACTGAATAAAACAAGATGGCTTTCTTTTAACCAAATCCAAGGGCCAGCAGGCAGCAGTCTCTCTCTCTCTGTAACCTCTGCCACCCAGGCCTTTATGGCACATACCCCATTTAAAAAGTTGCTTCATCACACCAGCTGCAGGAAGGGCAGGGAATTCTCCACTGCAATGCATTGGTTTTACTGTTGGAAGGCAAATTAATTTAAAATTCCTTTGAGTTAGGTCTGCTAGAGTCATGAAGGTAATACCATATTACTATAGTGAAATTTTTGAGGCTTTTGCCTAAGTTTTACTCAGCGTGCCCTGTTGCAACTCTTACAGGCCTAGAATTGTCCAAAAGGGGCAATATTCAACAAATGAAGGTAAGGGGATTTTTGGTGTTTGACCTCATCTGAGTAAAAATTTTACTTAGAGAGTTTTGCCATCCTACACTTGTCTTAAAGTGTTGCAGCGAACAGGAATTTCTCTCCATTTATTACTTCTCTTCCCTCCAGCTTTCTTTCTTAATGAGATTTGGGCTTGAAAACAGGTGTTTAGGTCATACTTCGAACTTCCAAACTCAGGCTCCCTGTTTCTGACAGCTATGAATTCATTCCTCCTCACTCAGGAAATTCTTTGCTGCTTCCATTCATCTGTCCCTGTCTGAAAACTGGCCAGAGGGACCCCAATTGTTCTCATTGTTGGCATTCCACAGCTAGAAGACAGGCAAGTCCATTTGTAATGAAAGGGAGGTTTTTCACATCCTGTCCTCTTACAGGCTGCCTGTGCCAGCACCATTTCATGCTTGGAATAAGCCATAAATCCAGAGGTAAAGCCTTTTTTAGATGATAACCAACTGTGTTTTGTATTTTCTCGGAAATAGTTTATTATTTAAAAAAATCGAGTTTAAGAAATGCAGATAGCAGAGGCAGTGTTTCACTTGAAGTTGCACAGAGCACAGCTTCTACAGCTCCAAGTGATAGACTTATGGCTACTAAAGTGACATTAATAAATAAAAAACACAGACAGGGTAAGGCTTATTAAAAATTACATCTTCCACTGTCTAAACGTGAGTTTAATATGAGTCAATGGTGTTTTCACAGCTTTCACAGTTCATAGCTTGACCATGGTGGTGGTCCATTAAGGAAAGATATAAATAATTGACATGGCCCTTTAGGTTGCAAAAAGAAGGTCTGCTTTGTGTCATGCTGTGGCTCTGTGGCCAGGGAAGTGGATCCATTACAGTGTGTTCTATGAGCAGGAATATCTAGCTATACAGCCCTGAATGACAACAACTGCCTCTTTTGTCTATAAAAATGTGATTAGTTAAAAAAAACTCTAAAGAAATTATTCGTATTGGGTTCACAACCAGGATTTTTTTAAAAATATGCACAACTAAAAAATCAGCTCTGAAACAAAACAAAACAATTCTGAATTAATTCTTCATATTTGGACAATTCTGAATTGAAGTATACATCTTGCTGCCAGACTGAATTGGCTACTAGTTGAGCAAAGGATTGAATAATTTTAAAAACTATTCTATTTCTCAAGAGCAATTTTACTAAAAGTGGGAGCAGGGGAGGTTGAGAAAGGTGGTTCCAGGAATAATCCACATGTTTCCAAGTATATAAGTAAAATTTTGAGGCTGCGTGCCGACGGTTGTAGAGTGAGAGTCAGTTTCCTAGGAGATTATGTAAGATATCCCATACTACACACTTAAAGGGTTGACTTCAGTTCTCTAAGCAACCCCTTCAAAATAAAAGGTTGCTTGGAGGAAATAGGTGCCGATCCACCAGGGTCATCTCAAACTTTCATCTTTTAAAGAGTGAGAGAGAATGTGAGAGAAAAGAAGTAATCTGTTCAGTTGGCCACGTAGTCTGATTATTTTTTTTTTTAAATCTATACAAGGATTAAAAATCTTGGTACACCAACAATTTTGCCACAGTGCCCATGTCAAAACTCACACCAGCTAATACAGATAATCTGCCATCTCTTTGTGTGCTTATTTGTTGCCCTCCCACATCAGAAGCTGTTTCATTTTAATATATAAGTAAGTATTGCATAGTTGTTTATTGGCATAAGGAAACTTTTTGTCTGGGAACTTTACAGTTCCTGTAACAAGGATAACATTCCTATACATGGTTACCCCAGCAGCCTCATGCAAATGTGACTTGTGACACACAAAGTACCTGATGCCTTCTGGGTGTGAGGCAGAATGCTCTGTATTGCTCCATAGCCATGCAAACTCAAGGTACAGAACTACATAAGGCGTGGCACAGATGGGCTCCAGAGAACATGTGTGCTGTAGCATTCTTTGGCTGGAGAGGATGTTGGTTTGCATGAACACGTTTTGCAAAGGTGGGGGGCTATTAGCATGGAGGCTTATTTTGTTAATGTACTATCCCTTGCCAGCTGTTTCATTATTACAGCTGATAAACTGTACTTACAAGAAAAAGCTAGGAAAGTGTTCTTGAACTTCTGTTCATATTATGGTCCATTTGATGGATTGCTTGTCTGACCCTAAACTATTAGGACAAATGAATAGTAGTTCTTCTGAATGACAAATATCTCTCATTTTCAGTAAACAACTATTTTCTTCTCAGAGACGTGAAATGTGAAGATCCCTGATTTGAACTAGTCTATCCTTGCTTAGGAGCACAAAACAGATATCTTCCTGTAACACTTGGGCTGGTGTCAGGCTAAATAGTAAGATAATGCATTTAACACAAAATCCGTGCAAATACTCAGAGTTAATTCCATTTTTTGTTACAAAAGTGAGAATTTAAATCCTGTTTACAATGTCAATCAGTAAGAGGTATTATAAGTCATAGGCACTGATCTTACATTGAACAGAACACAGATGGAGAGGGGTCCATGTGTCACTGTGACTTGACCCATACCTTCTTATGTGTTCAAAACAGAAACCAGAAAACAACAAAAAGGCATCTGTGTTTATCACAGTAACTACTTAAATTAACCAACATGACCATCTAAAAGGCTTCTTACTTTTTTTTTAACTGAGATTTTTCTTCTTTTTTGTCTCCATAAATGTAAGCGAAAAAAATCAACCCAATTAGTTTTGTAGTAGCTTGAGGTTACTTCAATTTCTTAAGACTACAAGGTCTGGATTTCACATATGAGGAAGCCATTTTTTTATTTTAAGAACTACTGGAGTAAAAACAAAATCACAAAAATACTCCATTAGCTTTGTGGAAAAAAAATAGTTCTTTAAAAAATCTATCTTTGGTCATGTTTTGAGGCCAACCGCTTCCAGTTGTTCCAGCTGATCAATATGCAGTCAGTTGTCAGTCCACAATGAAACCTGAATAAATGGACATTGAATTGGTTCAAACAAAATTGATCATTTATTTGATAGCTGGATTGATAGTTCTTGAGATTGTTATCACTCTTCTTCCTCCAAAAAGGCTTTAAGAAGGTTTTATACCTCAACCATTCTTAGCAATACATGGAGCAGTACCAGAAACACACAGAGGATGAACTGCTTTCTTTGGAAGGGAGCTGCTTCTTTAACCATGACTTGCCAGACCACCAAGCTAACCAAGAGAGTCCATAGTTCATATCAGATGGCCAGACTGAAGCACAGCCCTAGTTCTTAAAAGCCCATTCACCTGGCCCTCAGTCTGCTGGCCATATGGCTCCCCAAACAAAAACCTTCATGGTTGGAAGAAGCAGAACTCAGGCTGCTCATCAGATGTATTTGGCAAGCCTTCTGTCATCTGTAACTTAGTGGGAGAAAGCACCCAACTCCACAGAGAGATGGGATCCACAGAACATCTGGAGGAACCACCCAGGAGGACACTGAGTCCAGTCTTCCATAGTTTCAAGTCACTATAGAACAGATAGCCAGAAAGCCTTTCTCTCTTTCCAGATTATAAGGTCTTCCATTCACATTTATTTAGTCAAATGACCCAGTTATTGCTACTGTTCCTCCAAGCACATTTTGAAGATAAATTGGGTGCCCAATGGATTTCCCTTTCATACTCTATGCACCTACTTGCTTCAGCATGCACCATTATAATTAAACACACATGCATGCTTTCTTTCTTTCTCATAATTAACTAGCTCTAGGCATTGATCAAGAGGTGCAGATTCCCTCCAGGTATCTGTGGCATTTTATCAGCATAAGTTCCAGCCTGCAGAAAGATGCAGTGTCCCATCCCAATATAAGGCAACATACAGACACTCTTATTCTCAGTACGGCCAAATGTAAATGTCAAAAACATCAGAAGTCCATCCTCCCAGAATCATAGGATAGAATTATGAATCATGAGATTCAAAAAATATTTTACCATTCTTTTATTTGTCTTTTAGCCCTTTGACCTTTAGTATTAATACCTTCAATTAACAGGGGAGGGGAGCAGGGATTGGAGTGCAGTAAACACAAAAAGTCTAACCTAGTTGCAGGAGCTAAAGTGCATCATAAAATCAAACACCACTGTATGCCCATCAGCTTCAGCCACAAGTCAAAAATATGAGCACTAAGAACCTATTTATCCATACCTGTGACACAAAATTAACATGTGTAAAAACTAGCAACACAATCACTTCATTTTTGTTCTTAAAATTTATTTTAATGCTCTGTCAACACATTATACTAAGAAAATATGTAGAATCTGGACTCACATAATTTAGTGGGCTCAGGATTATACTGCTTTGGAAATCAGTGCCCCAGTTTGAAGAGCCAGCACATGGTATCAGCCGTTTGCATTCAGCAGCAATTTTTCAGAAGAAAGCAAAGCGTAGAAATAAATTTTATTGAGCAGTATAAGTAGCATGAGACAATATTTATGGTGTCCCTTCCTGGTTGTACAATATGTCATACAATGGCATTCCCATACTGGTTAGCCCCTTTGCATAACATATAATCAAAATATTACCAGTGCTTATACTATTATTGCTACCAATAAACACAATAAACAAAAAAGTATTATGCTGTGAACTGTATCACCTAGCTGTTCAATTCCAACCTTTTTTATATTCATGTCAGTATTTTAGGTTTATTTTATGTTGTAATTTTTTTGTTTGCTTGTTTAAAGAAGCTGAAATTTTGGCTAGTAATTTGTTGAGTCCAGTGTTAAACTGTAAATTTTCAGCAAGCTTGGTCTTTCAATCCTTTCTGATTTATTTCTCTATGCTGTCAAATGGAGGGATTGGAGAAGTGATATAAACCACAAACTGAATCTGTGAGATTCCAAGTAAATAACAGCAGTGCCTCTTAGGTATCCTGGTTGGTAGCAGAGCTATTAGACGCTTGTCATATCTGAGGAACACAGCTGTGAATTTTGAAGCGTATGAAATATGCTTTCTGTTTTGTAGTTGCTTCTTTGCCTATTACTCTTCTGTGAAAATTGTTAAAGAACAAAACAAGCACAAACTGTTGTAGTGTTTGCATCTACCTTGTATCTAATGTTACATTTACCACTGGCTCCTTTTTTTAAGACTATGTATGTCAGGTATTTTATTTTTTCATCTTTTTTTTCCTTATTTCAAAGATATCTAAATAGTATGTAGTTGCATGATTCAGAGGGAGGAAAAAAAAGAAATAGCTTGACAGCAAACCTTATAATGTTCACAATCAGAATGTTTATATACTTAAATCAGGACCATGACTAGAAAATGACCTAACGTTGAACTCATTCTCAAATTATTTACCCCTCAGAAAGAAAATTTACCTGTTTCCTTGAGGCTTCTTCTCATTTGGTTAGACTTGCTGTTAAATTATAAATAACCAGTAAACATTTAATGCACAGAACATATTCAATTTACTCAACCAACAGAATAGTGATTTATAGCAATGAGTAAGAATATTAAGCATGTTTAAAAGTGGTGGGATAAAAATCATAAAGAATCAAGAGACTATGCTAGAAATAAGATACATCTAAATAAATTATTTGGGTTTATATTTAGGAAATGAGAGCAAAAGAGGATAAAGTAGTCAGTATATGATAATTATTTACAGTACAAAGGGAGATGATTGGTTCAACTATACTGCTGCATATTGCTAAAGGCCTGGGGGGGAACCAGAGGTTTCTCTGTAAATTGGAAAAGCCATCCTGAAAATGCATCAAAATCAGCAACATGGTTTGCAGTTCATAGTGCACTACTAACATTCCTATGAAGGGAGGTGGCCTGCATTCATTACAGCAGAGGTAACAAAGACCTAGTTTGCTTCACTAGAAAATACATATACTACAGTGAAGCCTTTCTATTCCTCAATGCAGCATATGAGGCTGAAGAGCTGTTCTAATGTGGATTTCTGAATATACTTACTTTTCTGACTGATAGGATGACTCTTCCTGCTGCCCCATTACCTGCTGCAAAAAAACCTGTTTTCCATTATTTTCTCTATTTGCCAGTGACAGGGAGACAAAGCGTTCCCCATAGGCTGTAAGAACTAGTGACTGGGGCAGATTAAGGAATATGTTTCCTTAGCCCAGCAAGAAAGACAGCAGTGAGACAAAAGAGCCCTCACTTCCAGCTGAGTTGAACTTCCCTTCTCCCTGGGGCTACTTATCCTACGATACATAATCGTCAGCACCTTCATGTGAGTCTCTTGTTACATTTTCAGTCAGGTTCCCATTTTTTTTTAAACATGATATGGCCCAGTTCCAGCACCACTACGGTCTTTAAAAGTAAATATGAACACAAATTTAAAGCTTAAATAAATACATTTTTTAATGAAGAACAAGAATCCCATTGTCTAAGTTAGGAAATTTACCCAAAGCCGGCTTTTTGATCCCTAATTGAAAAACTGAACGTCCAGTGGCCAAAACATACACTGAAATGCTAAAGACTTTGGGGCATTGGCATCTTCAGGAGCCCAGCAATGGTTACTCCAGCCATGGGGGGGTTTGCTTGAAGGCCTGCTTTTTATTTATTTCCATAATAAAGAGCAAATAGCTGTAGCATCATGATTTGAGATTTGTTTCTAGCTAACAGGCCTCTGGTGACCTTATAAATTTGTTATGGAAGCACATTTTAAAGAAAATGGAACCTGTCCGACAGGATACCCAGCGTGGCTCTGGTAGGTGGCATGTTTCTAACCACCTCCATGAGCAAAACGGAACCAGCACACCTCTCCAGAGCCCTTTCCATCATGCCCGCTCTTCTCTACACTTTTACGGGAAAGTATGTGGATGAATTCTGTGCGTTTTCATCTGGTAACACCCAGGCAGAGCATCGTGCCTGGCTGGAGACAGCTTTATGGGAGGCTGAGAGGAAGAGAGGGAACATGGAGGTGAGGGAGGGATTAACTGCCCTCCCAAGAAGCAACCAGCCTAATGAATAACTATGAAAGACTCTCCTGCCTGGAACATTAATGCTTAGAAATACCCAACAGAAAATCAACACTCACTCTCTCTCACAAGAGCAGTAATATCTCATTCCCAGGCTTGTGGTCATGCCAGCTGAGAGTTCAGATCCATAAATTTATCTCTTTGAAATACATGTATTTTATGCCTTAATTCAGCTCTTTCTTAGAATGAGTTGTACTTCTCAAAAAGAAATTTAACTAACATATGGAGGGTTCATGGATGACTGTATTTTGGCACAAATGAGAACTGCGTCAAGCAAATGCAGAGTAGCTGAAGTCTGCCTTGGCCCTAAGCATCCCTGAGAGGAATATCATTTAAACCATGTCTCTCCTATGCTGTGCACTATTCATTGGTGCATCTGAGTCCAGCTTCAAAAGTGTGTGTTTGTTTTCATCCATTGCATTCCCAGTGCTCTTTTAATTTGACTAAGAAACCACGAGCTGATCATAGACATGGAGTAGCAATCTTAACCATAGGAATTTCACACTGTTTCCTGACAATGATTAGAAAAAACCTCTCCGAGGAAAGGCAGGCATTATGAGCTCCTCCTTCTTTAAACTCCAAGAGCTTAATCATGAGATGCAAGGCTGCTGGAAGCCAGGATTTCTTTGTATTACTCTGCACAAATCTGCTTTTTTCTCAGTGGTCAATTCTCCTATTTGTCTGAATCAACAGCTTGCTCTAAAGTGTTTTATTATTCCTTTGTGAACAATACCTAATAATCTAATTTAGTCTCTCTTAATGTTTGTGGCACATCCATGAGAAACTTTGAATGTTCTTCAATTTATTTGTTGCTTAGTTGTTCTGTAAAGACATGTCTCTAAATGGCTTAGATAGTTGCCCCCTGTTAAAAACTGAAATTTGATCTTTGTTGTGCAGTTTTAATTGGATGCATGAGTCACATGGCACTGTTTGGTCTCAGGTAGGTCTGTACTGAATGAGCATTCTGAATTCATTCTGAATTCATTCAGCCTGTCTGAATTAGGAATTTACTTCTTCAAAATGCTCTCTTAGAGTTCTTTAAAATATATTGAGAACATTCCTGGCAGTAAATTGTGTTCATATGGGTACTCATGTGAAAGGAACAAAAATGGGCAGCACCACACCCAACAAAATAATTTTATCTACATAAGTACTCCTTGCTTCAGGTTTGAATTACCACGTTGTTTTATTACAGTCCAAAGGCTTCTACTCCCCACTACTGTACAGCATTAGACAATAACAAGATTCTTGCCCCAGAGATGTTACACATTCTGACATATATCTGTCAATCTGTTTTATTGCTTTTAGACCACAGGAACCCTGTCTACAATGACACTGTCGTAACAGAACAAGGAATCTGTCCAAGAAAGTTAGAAGCAAAGATCTCTGCCTGTATTGAATACTGGAGACACTACTCTTAGTTACCAAAGAGTTTCTCTTCATAGGACGTTGGCTAGAATAACTACAGAACAAAAAATGCTTCTTCAAAGACCATTTCTGAGCCATTCTGGCTTAGAGGTCTTTTCTTGTAAATAATTCTTCCATTTTAGAAGTATATTAATTATCCTGGGGTGCTACTGTCTTTTGTTTCAGAATGACATCTACTTTAAGATATTCTGGTATTATAGAATGATTTATGTCACATAGCTGACTAATTTTCCTCTGTAAATGACACTTCTTTGTTTATGTCAGAACTCAGCCTAAAGACTTCAAACCATTCCAGTTTTCCTCTTTCTGTAAATAAACTGTAATTGTAGATCGTCACTGAAAATCTTCCTTGAAGACCTGTCTGGTGGATTAGAGTGTTGGAAATTTGGAGAACAAGGAGGGAGAAGACCTAAATAAGGGTCAAATTCTACAGCCAGCTCTTCATACTCTGTTTGGTTCTGTGGAAGAAATAAGTGAGAAATGGATTAAATTACTTGGTACTAGTGACTTAATGACCTTTCCTCATACACAACACTTGATGCAACCACAGCAGTGGTTAGCTACAATACTGAGTGTTACCTTCCCATGAAAGTAGCAAATGTCAAAATGAAAATCACATGTGTATTGTTTTAGTGTAGTTTCTTGAATGCATTTCAGGGTTTTTTTCACCATTATTTACTATCTTTCTCAAATTTGCCTGGGTTTGAAAATTACATCACAACCAACACTGAAGCTAATTTCACTGCAAGCATACAAAAAGGCAAGCTGTATTCAATATTTCTCCCAGATCACAGTCAGAAATATGTTTTATTCTCATCAACACTTTCAACTAAACAGCAGCCAGCTGTCAGCTGTGTTCATTTTCATACTAATAGTGAGTGGCAGGTAACTTTTCTGCTCCAGACAAGGCTTTTGCTAGAATCTTTCTAACACTCTTCCCATATTCTGATTTGATTTCAGAACTTGACACCCTTAACTAGGGTTTACCATAACGTCATAAAAAAAATAGAATATTAATAACAGAACTTTTAAAAGAAAATCCTGAGTTAATCCATTTCTGAGAGTTACCATATTCTTTATAAATTCATCAGAACTATTTGAGGAATGTGCTGAAATGCATGAGAAGATGGATAGACACTCTAAGACAAGGCTGATCCTCCTCTCATTAAGATTAAAGATGTAGATTAGTTTTGGTATTTTGGGGGCCTGAATGTTACAATTGACAATTGTATTGTGTCCATGAGAAGGAATAAGTTATCCTGGCACCCACCAGGAGGGACTCAGAACTGCTTATTTTGCGAGAAAAGACAAAAAGATTTAATAAAGATCCTCAGGCAGAGAGGTGAGTGTGACCTGGGGTGTAATAACCTTAGGTCAAATTACAGAATGCAGCACAAAGCACAATCTCAGTCGCTGCTCGGAACCCTTTAGAAAGCAGAGAAAAATATAAACAGACACCAAGCAGCCAAAATACCCCACTAACATCAGTAGGTGCTCCATCTTTTGTCTAAAGTCAATATCAGGAACATGACTTGAATCCCAAGCTCTTTCTTTCTATTACTGGGTCCCTCCCACGCCAAGAAAAGGAAGGCAATTAAGTACTAAAAAAGTAGATTTAACTCTATTCTCTCAAACCTCTTTATTTCACATAAAAGTTTCGTTACACTTCTGGATAAGCCATAAAAAGTTGGCGTTAAGACTGTCATGCTGCCCTTTGAAATGCAGTATTATGCAAAGGCAGAAAAATGAAAAAGACAAGAATGAGACCTTTAGCGTGGCAGTAGGCAAGCTGTCAGCTTTAGCAGGAGCTTTGTGGCTTCTGTTGTTCTTGTGTCAATATCCCACTATTATTTAAATGTAAAATTGGTTTTTTCATATTGAAGAAAAATGGGGTTTGATTATCAGGCTTTTCATGCTGGTATTTGGAACTTGGAAAATTTGTTTTCCTCCTCATTCTGCCAGGCTAGTAAAGAAGAAGAATTAGGTGATCGGTACTGTATATTTGTTGGCAAAATATCTCAAGAATACTAAAGGAAACTACCACTGTTTTTCTGAACACTTTGCCTCAGCATGTAGAGCGCCATTTGTTTGGAGGCAGAAATATTAAAGTGGACTGTTAGACTGAGCATGGCTGCTAAAATGCTATCATGTTCCACAATCAAATATCTATGTCAGCTCTACTAGTGAAACATGTTTTGCTATCAAACCTCACAGCCCAAAGTGAGTGCAATTGTCAATCTTATGCACTGCAAGCATCATAGGTAACCAAATATTTTCAGTAACAGTACGTCAAGGTAATTAAGGTTAATTATCTGCAGCTACAGAGGTCTGCTATTGGCACAACAATCTGCTTCCATGACAACCTGAAATTAATTTGATCTCTCTGTGTTTTGAAAGCATGGATAATTTAGCTTTTCTCATGCCCAGACCCAGTGGAGTAAAAGATTTTACAGTTTTTAATTAAATAAAAACTATGAATACCTGGTGGCCTTACATCAGAAATCTTGGATTTGGACTGCTGTGCCTCAAAAAACTTCCGCAGTTGGTAAAATTATTATGATTTCTCATTGTAAGAAATTCTGTGGGTTTCCTGTTATTCTGCGGGATGAGTAATTAACTCTATTCCACTCAGGGGAAGGGATAACACTGGGTCTTTGGGCTCTAGGCCAGGCATTCAGTAAAAGCACAAAATTCAACTAGGTGCAGCAACTGGCAGTGAAAGAGGGGAAAGCAACCTTGGTCATCGTGTCTGGCAATATCAATGCTTTAAGCAAATCATGCCAGTTTCAAAACAAGATGGGAAAAAAAACCTGAAAGGGGTAAATGTAAAGCTGGGTAGAAAGTGGTATTCCTGTCCTGGCAAAATGCTCAAGATTTCCAAAGTATTCCTGAGAGAGACAAACAAACTTTTTTTTCATTAGATGTGAGAGCACAAAAGAATAGTAATCAAGGGGATAAAGAAATCTGCCAGGAGGGTGGGGAATTCAGATCAAATGCCAGTTCCACTCTAAAAGCATTTGCATGGCAGGCCTCTTGACTGCCATAGTCTCAGCTATCATGGGTGGAGAGGGCCACAATATGTTCACAATATTTGAAATAATTGTATTCTGGTATTCTAAATTCTATTCTGGTATTCTGTATTCTAAATAAATTTTTTAATTCATTAAATTAATGAACAAAGCAGCAATGCCGTTATTTTCCCCACACCGTATAAAAATTCTGATAGCAGAAGAGATATGACAAATCATCTCAGAGTTTTTTAAACACCTGCTAGGTAGCATCACTTTGGAAATTAAAATCTGTCTTAGCATTTTGTCTATAGTCAGTTCCTAGATGGTCTTAAATTCAGGCAGAGGAATGACATTTTTTCACAAATTGCGTGTCTAAAAATTAACTTGGAAAAGCAGATGCCTAAGCTGGAGCAGTAGCCCAGGTAGGGTCCAGGCGCTTAGAGCTTCAGCTTAAAAGCATCTCCCATAGCAAGGGGACCAGTCCCGACTGCTGCCTCCCAGCACAGTGGTCTGGGAGACCTCCTCAACATCACCCAGGGACAGGGACCGCCCTCAGCTGTACTGTCTCTAGGCTAGCTCTGATCCCTGGCAGGGGAGAAGCACTCTCAGCCCTTACACCTCTCTGGCTTGACCAGAAGCAACAGACTTTCTCCTGTAACAGCATTTATTGATAAACAGTGATTTTCATTTTTAAAATTAGTGGGCCTTTTGTCATTTGATTTAGTTTCATGCCAGAACAGACTGGCATTAGAATTTTAATTGTTTTTTTTTTTTTTTTTTTTTTTTTTAACAAAGAGAGACCCCTGAGTAACTGATAGCTAGGTAAACATAGAAATTACTATGACTGAGAAGAGGACTTTGTAGTCTGTTGGAGAGAACGATTTCACATGAGATCTAGTAGATCCTAGCTGATTCTCTGCTCCCCAGTAATTTGGGGGATCTTGTTTGACATTGGAATCTGACATTATGCCCTTGCCTGAAAACAGAACCTGAATCTGGGCTTGCATCTTCTAAATACTGGCTGGTTTTGTTCACTTACTAATTTTGTCCAGAAATTCTATTCTAGAATCTATGAAAATTTTCACCAAGGCTGATAAGGTTTCAATGTGTCAACAAAAAAAGTACTTAATTGCCAAATTCCTTGTTACTTCTGTTCAGGTACCTCTGAGAGGAGATTTTGGGGGCCTGACTCTTTCCAAGAGCAGTAATTTGTCTTTTGCCTTATTCTGAGTTCAGTCAAGAGTCACACGTCTTGTGTTGCTATTAAATATGGTTACAATATGATGTTCCAGATCATGTAAATACCTGCTGACAAACTATGATCCACTTCAGCAATGTGAAACATAGTTCCTTCCAGCCAACATAAAATAAACATTTCAGGGGCATTTTGCACAGTGGCTGGGCTCCAGCTGCATAGATCTCTATTCATATCCCTAGCTTGTCTGTCCTGATTCATATAATCTTTTCCAGGAGCTACAAATGGAAGTAAAACTTGCTGTTCTTGATCAGGTGTCTTCAGATTTGCTTCTTACACAATGCACTCTTGAAGGCAGTATTTATCCTTTAATTTAGCTCTTCTGAGTTATGCCATCAATAATCTTATATCAATATTATATAGCAATAATTGTTAAGAGATTATTCCTCTCCTTGTTCCTTTGATTTAGGCGTCTTTGTTTGAAAGTACTGTGGTCACCTGCCAGCAGGAGCTTATATGACAGTCTCCATTTGCTTGAAATACATGGTGATAATTTTGTCTCTGAAGGACAGGGAGGAGAATCTTTCTCATTCAAATCCAAGCAACTCTTAAAGTTGATAGCTATATCATGAGATAGCATTCAAGTTTTATTTAATAACAAATTAACTTATCATGCATCTAAAAATAGTGATAATTAAGGTGCAGCCCATTTTTCTGTTATCTGAAGAAACTTTAATGCCTATTCATAAGCATGAGAAAAAACTTAATTTTAAATCCAAATAATAGAAATGGTTGTCAAGTTTCATCAAATTACTATTTCATTAAACTGTACTTGACTTTAGTTTTATAAAAGAAAAAAAAGTACCAAATGCTAGAAGCTTGGACTAAATGCATAAAGTCCCTGTCTGCTGCTCCATGTCATTTATGTGCTGATTAACTAGGGAATGTGGTGCATAGCTTGAAACTAATGTGGTTTTAGCTGTGCCTACAATTTTCAAATTAACCTTTTTTTTTTTGTGTGTGTTACGTTTTTCTAAACTGTGAGTCTTTCAACAAAATTAGGAGCAGACCATCTTGGCCTTTCTGGAGAGAGACAGATTTTTAGAAGCATTGTTTTGTTGGCTTGCTTTAAGTTTGTGTCACAGTTTAATTTAAAAATTTTTCTATTGTTGCAACCCAAGTGTCCATGCCCTGAGGGCATCAAAAGGCATCAGTTTCCCTGAGCAGCTTCACCTGGGGCCCCCACCTGCCTCCCTCCCTGCTGCCCATGGCCCCAGAAGCTCCATTTAAACTCCTAGACCCATTTTGTGTCTAGCCCTGCCTGTGCTTGCTTAACTTGTGGGACTTCCTTGAAGGACTCTGGATGAATGCTGTAGGTAGCTTTGTCTCCATTGCTGCTTCTGGCCTTATCTTGCTATTTTTGACTGGGGATGGATGGACAGACCTGACTCATCGCCTTGCCTTGCCTTGCCTTAGGCTGTTGACAGACCCTGTTATGAGCACCCTGCTCTGACTTGGTTGTTCAGATGCTCTGGAACCATGCCCTCATTGGTAAGGGCACCATCACTGCCTGTGCTGGGGTTGTCCCTGGCTCCAGGCTTGTTCTCCCCTGCAGAGCAGCCCAGACTTGCTGTTCCCTGAGACCAAGAGGTCTGACTGCTGGTGATGTTTGGTGATAGAGGCAGAAGAGCACACAGCTGGCTGATGGAGGTCTCTCAATTTTTTTTTTTTTTTGTATGTATTTACTAGCTGTGTGCTACATAGAGACTTCTATTATTCATTATAATGTGATGTAACATGTCAGCTTTTTAGATCTTTTATGCTCTGAGACTATGCCAACATATGATCTCACCTTGTTAGTGGGAGGGGTTTTTTTTAATGTACTCCTTGAAAACCCACTGGGCTCCTGCACACCTGGTGTAAATCAGGTAACTCCATCGGAATTACTGGGGCTGTGCCAACCTGTGCCACTTAAGAATATGACCCAATGTAAGGACAAATTCCTTTTATGCCAGCTCCTTCTCTGAAGCATTCTTATGAAGAAATCCACAGCAGATCCTGAAGACCAGACTGGAAGGTTACTAGATTGCCAGGGGACTCCTTTGGACTCTGAGTCTCTTTGTCCTGTAGTTCTTGTAATACTTTGTAGAGGATAAGTGTAAAACAATATAAACGTGTGTGTGTGTGTGTTTTTAAAAAGTTCCCTTTCCAGCATTATAAAATATTGCATCAGAGGGAGAGCAACTGAAGCTAATAAATTCAGTGCTGGCTTGATGTAGAAGGTTAGAGTAGACAACAAACAAGCAGAGTCTTCTTTTGCAAATGATTCATCTGTTTGTTAGACATGAGTGATATGGGTCAGGAAAGTGTTTGTAAGCAGCTAAAACTACCACCTTGGTTTGAACAGGCTCTATATGCTGCAGGTTGAGGCATACCCTCTCACTGGCTTCTGGCTTTTCAATAGTCACAGTAAGGACAGAGCCCAACTATTCTTCTCAAGCTTAACTGTTCTTGGAGCATTCTCTGGGGGATTCCTCTGTTGCAGCTGCAAGTTTCCACTGTTCCAACAACACACTCCAAATCCTCTTATATCATGCTTGGAATAAATAAGGTCTGTCTGCCAACGTGAGTCAGCAGTAAACACCATCCCTGCACAATTTTGTGAGCAGCTGACTGGAGGGTGGCATGCCATAAACTCTCTCTATCTGTGCATAGGGTCCCAGAAACTGCTATGTTCTTGGCATTCCAGTTAACTCCCAAGAGTATCTGGAGTTTGTTATTGCTGTTTTTCATTTGCTGTGTGCTTCTGGGTTGAAAAACTGCCAAAATACCATAAGCAGCAATCCTCCTAGCTCTATTCTCATGAGATTTCCTTTTTTCTTCCCTGATCTCATGCAATTCCCCACCCAGTCTTTCCATGCCCAAATGATCCAGATAACTTGGACAAGAACTGACAGTTCAGAGTGCTTATCCAGAATCACAAGAGTGTTTTTCATGTTCATCCCTTATTACAGTATCATGTATGTTTACAGACTTAACTGAGTAAAACAAACCTTTATCTGTCATATAGCTACTCATGTAACTTCAAAAGTGTATTTCAGTTCCCTCATTTTATGTTTTTATGTACTTTTATGATTGAGATGCCCTAGAGGAATCCTCATGGAAAAAGTATTCTTTTTATCATAGCTTGAATTTTGAACTGTCCACCAGAATCTTTAACTGTAGAGCCAAAAGCAATGTGACTTTTTAATTTTCCATTCAACCACGTAGTTTGTAGTGTTTAATGTTACTAATTATCTGTGAAAGTGTACATGGAAGTGATGTATATTGCATGCAATACTCCACAGCAGGAAGAGCCTACTGATGATATTCACAAATGTTTTGAATTAAAGCAGAGATGAGGATTTTGTAAGCTGTTCAAAGGCATCTTGAAAAATGGAAAGAGGGAAATTAACTGTTTAAGGGTTTCTTGCAGTTTGCATAGTGAGCTCAAATGTATACTTTTACTTCTGTGACAAAATGGTAACATTTCTGACCCACTTAAGAAAACAAGGAGCTGTAGCTTTATCTTGAAAGTAGTGCCTGAAGTTGCAAACCTCGAAGAAGTCAACAATGCTTAGGCTTTTGTTTTGCAGTTCCACAGGCATTTTTCTCAGTGACAAAATCAACTGAGGCTGTTCCTCACCCTTCCTTCCAACACCAGCTGCTCACTCTACTCCCTAACTGCGCCCTCCATTGTTCTGGCATGATTACTTGTGGACTTTCCTCACTGATCCTTTTTAGTTAACTCTTTTTTTTTTTTTTTTCCTTCATGGATTATTGCCAATCTGCAGCTTTTCCCTAATTTAGTTCCTGTTTCATTGTGACCCAGCAGTAGTGGGAGGGTGGGTTTGAGGCAGCAGCATAAGGGCAGGAAGAAAAAGGGTGAAGTAGAGCTGAGCAAGAGCCTGGCTTTGCTGCAGAGAACAAGTCTGATGTGACGATAGCTTAAGGCACTAAGGAACTAATCTTTGGTAATTTCTATACACTTTGTGGGAAGGGTAGGTGCAATTTTAATATTCATCTGTATAAAATCATCACTAAACTTATGTTTTGGGTTTGGACATCACTTGTCAATATAAAGAAGGCAGTGAAAAAACAATGCTGCACTGGGTGGACTCTTTTGTAGAAGAACATAACCTTCAGTAGGGGTGCTTTGGATCTAACTCAGATGTGGACTGCTTCTGACACACAGTAAGTCTAACTCATGCCTGCTGCAAATGGCTCATAGTACTCAGTCATATTCAATCCTGCACCTAGAGTCAAAATGTTAGATGACTACTCTGGAATACAGGCAAGGATAAATTAAGAATTGCTGACGAGAACGTACTTCTACATTCAACAGTTCTTAGTCAAGTCTATGGCAAAATTCCTTTTGGCTTTGATATTAAAGGGAATAGAATTAGTGTTTTTCGTTGTTTTCTGCTGGATTTTGGTGGGGTTTTTTTACAGATTTTTTCCTTCATTGACTAAGCTCTTCCAGCTTTTCCTCATCTGACCCAGACTTCAGAGTCCTGAATTATCTGCCCAGGACAAAAAAGTCTTCTTCAGGGCTCCAGGGGACAAGTGAAATATTTCAAGTTTACCTTGTGGAGAAACGGGGTGGGTAAGAGCAATTCCTTTAAGATGAAGATATCTATCTGCCCAGGAGATCACTGGGTTGTGAATCTTTCCTGATGATAGGACAGGATTCCTACTGAATCAGTAATATTAATTTATTCAAGGTCACAGAATCCCATACACTCTCACAGTAGTATTTTATAACCATGGTGATCAAAGGATGAAATGTCGCAAGGCATCACAGAGCAGCAAAGACAGGCTGCTCTTCAAGGAGCCAAGAGTCACAGCAAGGTGGGCAGGGGCACAGACCTCACCAGCAAGGGAGCTGGCCCACAGTACCCAAGCAGGTCCAGTGACAGTAACCACAGTCAGGCAACGGTACTGATCAAGAAGTCCATAGTGACAAGGCAGGTCTGAGATCAAGCTGGAAAGTCAAATTAGTGAGCTGGGACAAGGGCCAAAATTATGAAGGTGTTAAACCAGGCACAGGTGTACCAGCAACATAACTCAGGTGAGTGGCAAGGGCCTGAGCGTAGAAGTGGCCCCCAAGCAAAGGAA
>NW_009259318.1:2312188-2324230 GCF_000687185.1 Egretta garzetta | reverse complement strand
CTGTCTGAACCAGCAGATAGCACGGCTCTGCCATATCAGGGACATGACTGTGGGCCCAGGCAACAAAACTCTTTGGGGTGTGGAGATGTGCTCAGGGACCTGATGCCTGGTTTGCTGGGAGCTGTGGCCTCCTTTGATCAAACCAAGTGATGATACAAAGAGAAAAAGTGTACAGGCTTTCAGGATCATCAGCTTTTCTGTCCACACACTGCGTTTCACATCACCTCATCACTTCTTCCTACTCATGTGATTAAGAATGGCAAAGTGAAATGTTTCCCACAGTCACGGAAGTGAGGACTAGCAGGCTTTGAACTTAAAAGCCCCAACACTGTTGTTATGTTGCTTATTGAATAGCATTTCAGTTCCTTAATGATGAGTGAGATTATTCCGGTGTGAGATTATTATGATATTATGAACATAATATTAAGATATTATGAGATCTCACAACATTTTGTGTTGAAGCTTGTATTTTAATCAAGAACCAAGAGATAGCTAATCCTGTAGAAGCTTTTGCATGTGAAAAGAATAAAGGAAATCATTCATCTCTCCCTTTCTCAATAAAAGGGTGTAATCAATGGGCAACATGCCAGTTGCCCAGTTGAAAGATATAACATTCCTGTTTATGATGGCAGGAGAGACATAAAAATCTTCACAGCCCTTGGCATGCCTTCCATGTGGGTCTTGGCACCCAGGGCAATGTCACTTCACCCAGAAAACTGCTGTCTGTTTCAGTGTGGTAACCATGCACACTAGCCAGGGATAATTTTGGAATAAATCCTTATTTCTTTCTCTTAAAAAAAAAGAAATCCTTTAAAAAGAGAGATAGATTTTTGTTTTCGTCAAATTAAAAAATGAAGGAGATGTACTTATTCACAGCGTAAATTCTTTGAGAAGCACAGAGTTCTAATTGTTGGAGTGGAAAAATCAACTATTTAAGAAATGTAAAAACCCACTTTTTATTTCAGGTTTGAAACATAGTGGTTCTCTGAGCCAGGACACACAAATTTTAGCTTTACCTTCTAGGGTTTGGCATCTTATGTATCCTGGCAATTAGTTTGGCCTCTACAGTAACATTCTGGGCCTGAACTTGATTAAGAGAACATTTATGAATAACATCCTCAGAAAAATTAAGGCCATGGCCAGGACCAGGCCACAGTGGCAGTGAAGTAGGTATGCTCTATGGCTAAGCTGTTCCATAAAACAGTAGAACCAGGCAGCTCATAACTCTTTACATCGATAGCAGTCATCACTCTTCTTTCACAACTTGCTAAGCCCAATTGGAAATTCCTGAAATTTTCATTTCACTTCTTTCTAAGTACATTTGCCAATTTCAGTGGAAAACACCAGACACTGTGGTATATTTATGAATATGATGCTATTGACATGATGGATGAAACATGGTTTTACATAGGGAGAGAAAGACCAACCTATTTAAATCCCCTAAAAAAATTTGGAAATTAAAATGGCTATTACCCATGTAGGGCCAGATCCTGCAGCCCTTACTCCCACTGATATGACTGAGAAGAAAAGAAGACTACCAGTCTTGTAAGTATTTGGATTTTTTCAAACTTTGATAGCTGTTTATTGCAAATGTTTTTTCAGTTACTAGTGCTCTTTTTAATTCTTCGGCAGTCTGGCTACTGAGCTGGTTACCTTGAAAGCAGGCAGGTTGAACTGAATTGTACCTTAAGAAGTTGGCTTATTTGATGAAAAGTCCCCAGAGTTCCCAGTGGGGTGCTCCCTGCACTCTGCACCAGTCTGCAAATCAGTGCAACTGCACAGATCATGGTAAGGGTGCTGATGCCCACCAAAGCCATGTGCTTAGAAAGCCTGTCACCTTAGATCAGGGGCCCTGGCAAATACCAT
Source organism: Egretta garzetta (assembly GCF_000687185.1). Taxonomy (NCBI): domain Eukaryota; kingdom Metazoa; phylum Chordata; class Aves; order Pelecaniformes; family Ardeidae; genus Egretta; species Egretta garzetta. The sequence goes on along the minus strand of NW_009259318.1, from coordinate 2,322,364 downwards.
CTAGAGGCAGTAGCAAGGTTGCTATTTCCACCCATTCATTTCCTCCTCCCGTTGGAGAGACCTTTGCTGCATCAGAGGTGAGGGAATACTTCTCAGGCACTATTGAATCATTAATTTCAGTGACCATTCTCACGCTGTGCCCTGGTCAGAGGTGCTCTGGCAGATGGCAGTACAAATCTTGATACTGCTCTCTTGGCAACATAAAATCCACCTAGAAAGAAATTACAGTTGTGCAAAAAATGCCACAGCCTCTTCCACCAGGAGATGAGCTATACTGTAATATATAATGCACAGCAACACTACGCTTTAAAGATGTGGTTAGTATGACCTAACTTTTGCCATTTTTATGTTAGGAATCTTTTCTAGAGTAGTTTTCTAGAGTCTTTCTATGCTCATTTGAGAGAAATGGTCACTGTCAAGAAGTTGTTAGAATACACACCTGGGATAAGAGGACTCTGGGATGTACGCATCTGTTAATTGACACAAAGGCATGGTGTTTCAACTAGGCACCTTGCTTTTAAAACCTGATGAAAAGAATCCCACCCTTGCTATGAAAGGTGGAATGCAGTCAGAGGTATCAGAAAGTATCCTTATAACAAACTGTATGGACTAGGATTTAAACAGGTAGGGGTTTTTCATCTGTTCTTCCAGTATCCCACAGAAAGGAAGGGCAGTATCTCAGTGTGGTATTAAACAGGAGGTGACAGGTGTCTGTGAGGATCCTCTACCATCCAGCAAGCAGAAGGTTTGTTTCCATAGCCAAAATATCTCAGGGCCATTCATGAGGTTTTACAAACTCACCCATACCTGAACCTTGTCTGCCAGAATTGCTTCCCTTCTTCAGGCATTCCCTTTTAGACTTCAAAGGATGGTTCTCAAATACTAGGGTCAAGTCCCTAGATATTTCTCCCATTGTCATGTGACCACTTGCAAGAAGAGTGAGAGGTGGCACACTTGTTCTGCACTTGTTAGCAAGGCAAAACTTTCTAGAAGCAGATGGAGTTCCTAGTAAGAACGTCTGACATGTGGCTCAGTCCTGATCTTGTGACTCTCTAGTGGCCACCAAAGGAGAGCAAGTGTGCCAGATGGAAGAGTTGACAAAGCTAGGGCAGGCAGTATGGGTGGAGTGTGTCAGAAATAAGGGACATTTTCAAGCTGTCTAGAAGACAGACTTGCTAAGGGGCCCTTATCCACAGCTCATTTCTAGACTGCCCAACAGCATTTCAAGGGGAACAACACAACCCTTTTTTACTGCAAAAGTGGTGAAGCAGAGTCTCAGAGAAGGATCATTCCAGACCATCATGAAGTCGTAATGTATGTCAAGGGAAAAAATGGGTAAGGCTTGCTGCAAATTTTTTCTTGTATACAACGGGGTAACAATATCCCTTCCCACACTCTGGCATGGCTCTGAGTATCGCATTAGGAATAGTGCAAACACAGGGAAAATGGTCAAACGTGAAAACCACATCTCTAAGGCTGAAACTGACACTTTTTCACTCGCATCTGCTAATAAATTTTGGCTGTCAACTAATTCATTATTTTGCTAGCTGTGAAGTGCTAGGAGAAAACTGTTCTAGGCAGTGTAGTTAAAAGCATGCCATTCTCTTCAGAAGGCACATATACTGCACAGTCCATCCAGTCAGCCTGCAATTCATCTCTTTTCATTATTTTCTCCTTCCTGTTTATAAGACTTTTGTGCAAGTGTTTTAAAAAATATTCACAAGTATTTTCTTCCACTTTAGATGAGATTTTCTAATTAAGTAAATATTGCTCTAATGATGTAGCACTTTTCAGTAGTTATTCTTGTAATCTTTTTCTTCTTATAACCCCAGACTCTAAGGCCATAGCTATCCACATTAGTATGACTTGCAATATTTCATACTAAATAATGGGAACGATGTTTTCAGGTCTTGAGTTAAGTCTGATGTATTTTTCAAATATACTTGGGACATTTATATGCCTGACTTAATAAAAATGAGTGTAAACTCTATGACAGTTTTCTGTGCAGCTTGCAAAAACTCATACTGGGTTTATATACACGTTTATGTACACATAACTCATTCAGGAGATATTTTTTTTTCAGAAAGTCCTTTTCTCATAAGGAACTTCTAGCTTCTTCAGAGCAGAGGTTTGAGATCAAAGATATTATGTACATCAGTTGTTGCCACCTATATAAACTAAGGCTTATTTGGGTACAACTCTGGTGTTATAAATGAAGTGGAAAATTTGGTCTCCTTACTGTTAAGACCAGTCACTGAAGTTGTTTCACACTCAAGCTGTATTTACCAAGATTTCTTTCCAACAAATGCTGATTATGACTTTTCATCAAAATAAAAGTTGCTGATAAATTGACCATTCAAAATTCAACAAAAATATGTTATAAAAAAAGTAGAATTGCCTGTATTTTATGAGGTTGCAAAGGATATTGTTAATGTTAATTATATTTTTTATTTTAAAAAATTTTAATTGAAAACTGTTTAAAATTCTAAATATCAATTGTTTTCAATAGAAAGTGTTTTAAGTAGTATAAAATTATTTTCAAGAGAGTGTACTGTGACAAATAAAGTATCTCCCTCACTTTTTTGATGTAATCCTTGATGAATGGGAAAGGCTTCAGTCTCTGAAGAAGACAGTGCAGTGTCAGGCACTCAGAAAGTAGTTCCTATTATAGAGGAATTAGGCAAGAATGCTACTTCCAGTGTCATCTGTTCTATTTTACGTATATATATATACACACACCTATATAAATGAGTACGTATTTAATTTTCATCATTAAAAAAATAGCTTGAAAAAATTAATTCACAAGGCTTAAATAGAAAAAGCAGTAATGTTGATCCCCAAACATACTATTAAAGGAATTTTTGAGAGTCAACTGTTTTTCAGCCAGGCTTGGGATTTAGGATTCTGGCTCAAGATTGTCCCTCCCCACAGCAGGGGGGTTGGACTAGATGATCTTTAAAGGTCCCAGACTTCCAACCCAAACTGTTCTGTGATTCTACTCCCACATGGACACAGCTTTTGAGTTGTGTCTCAGCATGGTTGCAATAAAGCACACAAAACTCTTTCAGGTAGCAGATAATTCTAGTCTAGTTCTAGTCCTAGTATTAACAATCCATTTCCCCTCACTGCTACCCTCACAGTAAACTCTTCTTGAAAGTACTTTTTTTTAAGTAGAAGAGGGATCAAGGTTTAAAAAATGCAGTACAAAGGCATCTTCAGCAGTTTTGCAGATCATAGATTAGATTAGTATGAGACCATGGTGCTTTCAAACATTTCTCTCCCTGCCTGTTAAGACAGCCTGGCATCGTCCCAGGTTCTGAAGGATGGCACCAGTTGCGCCAGTTCTGGCTAGGGGCTAAGAGAATGGTTGGGACGGGAAGTTGCTATTTTCAAGAACTTTAATTTCCTGCCTATGCCAAGCCTGGGTGGGAAAGATGGATGGGAAGCTACTATATGCAAATACTTTCATTTCCATGGAACATGAAATAACAGAACTACAGAATAAGAAAAAAATGATGATGCTTTCTTTTTTCCCAGTCTGGCACTAGTTTTTTCCTTTTCTCCCCTTTATGTGAGTGAAAAGCTTTGGAGAGATCCTTTTCTGGCTACAGTTTTGCTTCCAGCAAAAGTACCATTTCACCTTCTACTCCAAGGATAGGTGCTCTACTTCAGAAAGCAAAAAGAATCAGAAGCAGTCTGAAAAACTGGAAATTTAAGTGGAAGTTTGAGTCAAGAATTTGGAGAGTGTATGCTGGAAAACTGTTGGAATGTCTTCTTTGCAGAGGTTGGCTCCCATGGCCATCTTTCTCGTGAACATAGACTGGTTAGATGTTTCTGCTTACAACTTGTGACTTTGCCTGTTCCATTTGTTATTGCAGTCATAACTCCAGAATAATTCAGACTGGAAAGGAATCAGGAGATCATCTAATCCAACCTCCTGCTCAAAGCCAAATCAACACTGAATTCAGGTGAGGCTGCTTAAGACTTTGTCCAGTTGGATCTTGAAAACCTTCAAGGACAGATATTCCACAACATCTCTGGGCAGCTGTTCCAGTGATTAGTTGTCCTTACCATGATTTTTTTTTTCCTTATACACAATTTAAACCTCAGTTGTTTCAGTTTATGATCATTGTTGCTCATTCTCCTGCTGTGCACCTTCCTACAGTCTTGGCTCCATTTTCTGAATAACTTCCTTGTAGATATGGGAAGTATTAGGTCTCACATCCTCCCACCAAGCCTTCTCTTCTCCAGTCTAAGTAAGCCAGGCTCCCTCAGCCTCTCCTCATAGTTGATGGGTCTCGGCTCCATGACTATCTTGGTGGCCTTCAACTGGACATGCTCAAGTTTATCTTTCTTGTTTGAGGGAGTAGGGAGGTGTGGGGACAAATCTGGGTGCAGTATGTCTGATGTGGCCAAAGAGATGCTGAGTACAGGGAAATAATCACTTCCCTCAATCAACTGACTATGTTGCTGTCGGTCAGGACACTGTTAGCTTTCATTGCTGCCAGAGTGCAATGCTAACTCCTTGCCTAGCCTTCTGTCCATCAGTACTCCAGGACTTCTGGGTCCTTTTCAACAGAACTTCTACCCATCCAATCAGTCCTGTGGCTGTACAATCACATAGGGTTTGTCCATCTCACGTGCAGGACTTTGCAGTTGTCCCTCTTGAATTTCATAGGGTCCTGCCAGACCATTCCTCCAGATTCTCCAGCCCATTCTCCAGCTGAATGACCGCTCTGCCTGAAGACTATATCGACTGTCTTCAACCAGCTTGGTGAGGCTGCATTCCCTCTTCTCATCTAGGTCGCTGATAAATGGTGAAGTGCTGGGACTATAGCACCCACTTTTTTATGGATAAATGAGAATTTACACATTGCACTGGAATTTTAAGGGAACTGGAGACCTTTACATGTGCATCATGCCAGTTGTAAGGTTCTTACAGAGAACAAATTAAGGTATATGTATAGATATTTCCTTTATGAAACCAGAGGGCCTAAGTCCTTCATATAAATTTATTCCCCCTGCAGGTATTCTTGTTAGGAATCTTGACAGACTGAGTGGAATTTAAAGAGTTATATGTAATGAGGCCTTGGTATTGCTATCCCTAAATGCTTCCATATAGTAAGTCAAGCCTCCTTAAAGCATTGAGGTTTTCTTCAAATCAAGTTTTCTTATGTGGCAAAGGCTTGGCCCTTTTTCTGTCTCTTGAGTTTTGTACCATATCAAAGTTTCTCTACAAAAAAAAAAAAAAAAGTGAAAGTCAGAAAATGGCAAGTGTCCCCAAGACTATGAGCGAGAGAAACATTCTATTGTGAAATTTGATATAAAAGTGTGAAGGCTGAGAACTCCAAAATCCTCTAGGAAAATGAATTCTTCCTGAGTGAATTTAATCATACTAATGCCATCTTAAATATCTGTAAACCCTGTGCCATGAAGTTCTAGAAAGAAAAAAAAATACTCATCAACTAGTGGCAAAGGGGAAGGACAGCCACAAAAAGCGCTTTGTTCAGATAAGGTTTCTGACTGGAATTCCTCTGGTGACACATGCAGAGGTACTGCCACTTGACCAAAGCTTAGAATTTCTTGGATGATTAAACTATGGAAATGAGAGGTTCTTCGGTCTCTTTCTCTTTCTTATATTACCTTAACTAAAAAATGTTGATCTTTTTTGTTGTTGTTTTTATATTTTTTTAAAATAAAGAATAGACAAGTGGTGTGCAGAACCTAGGATATTTATTTATCAAGGTGAGGACTTTAGGCTGCAAAGTCACACATCTAAGCTCTGGTAAGAGACAAACTTCGATACACCGACCTTACTTTGCATTTCTTGTCCAGAATTTCTAGGTGACTCTCCACCAGCATGCAACCTTCTCTTCTTATGTGGAGGTGTCTAATTCTTTTCACTCAGTCTCGTGGAGGCCTAGGTGGCTAACAGCAACACCTGTGTTTCCCTTTAGGTGTCAATGTGCTGTAATTTAGACGCTTTGTTCTTTATTGGATTTAGGTCTTACACACTTGCTTGATTGTAAGAACATCCCTGATTCAGTTGAGACAGGAGTTTTACAAGTGCTATAGCTGAACTGGCATAAATCAATGCATGGAGATATGTCGCCTCTTCCACAGCTCTTAGGCAGAAATTTACCCTAGTACAGTAAATGAACATAGGTATGCAAGTCAGTCTTCGCACGGATAGGCTGTAAGGTAGTGGTAAAGGCATCCAGCATAAGTAGAGCTCAGTTTTGAGTCCTCACTAAACCCTTTCTGTATCAGTACAGCAGAAGAAGAGGCAATGAAGACTGACTTAAAGAAAATGCTCAAATTGTTCTCTTTTTGGCAGGAAGTTCTTCAATAGCCAACAGTTGTCATTGTAGACCTGTGCTATCCACTGAAACAAGCATGCTGGGCTGCTTCCTCCTTTCCAGATAAGCGTGCTGGTGTTCTCTCTCCTTCTTTCCTAGTTCACATATAAGGGTTGCTAAAGAGCGTAGCTTCTAATGGCAGTGTTAAAAACAGCAGCTGAGGCTACAAGGGAACATACTCAAAGAGTGAGGCAGGATGGGGGTTAGAAACAGGGTCTTAAGCAAGCTTCACATAAAATCCTGTTTCTCATCTTCCAGAAGCTATGGGTACGGTACACAAATAGTCGGCATCAAATCCCTACAAAATGTGTTTATCTTGAGAACTCTCCTAAGTTTGTAATAAATGCTGCATTTTTAGTAAAGAACATATATCTGATACATAGTATTCCCCAGACCACTTCCCCAGACCACTTGAACATTTTTGAAGGGTGAACACCCAAAGAGAAGATACCCACTGACATGCTTCAATCTTGTTGTTTAGAGCTTCAGCCACGCGTTTACGCAGTTTCACTCCTCAGCTCCTTGTCTTTGCAAGGGCCTCAGGCACTGGTGACAGTTCAGTCTCTCTTAGTCTCCACTCATAGTATTCAGACTGATCTCTTGGGAAGAGAAACTTGACAGCTCAAGTGTCTGGGTTTAGTATGAGGGGATTTGGGTGACACTTAATAAGCAACACCGTACAGGAGATGATGCAGTTGTCTCTTGTGGCTCTTAAATTTTCTAAATGTGTGAAAGCCTAATCAGGTTTATCCAGCTCTACAACCCCAAAATGATATAATTAACTGTTGTATCAATAAATAATAGTGATAGGGTTGTTTTTCATATATATATACCTAAACCTTTTTTACATCTTGCTAAATTCTTTGTTTCAAACACATCCTGTAGCAATGACCGATTATATGTTCTGCTAAAAGGTGTTTTCTTTCACCCTGTATAACTTCTAACTTCCCTGAATGTGACTATACTCCCTTTTAGAGAATCTGTGATGTTATATATGCTTCTCTTGCCCTTTGTTGTTTACTACTTATCTAAAGTGAAGAAATCCTTTCTCCAAACCTAGAAACTATGTAATATATTTTCTGAAGCATAACTGATTATAGATAAGACCACATGGGACATAAGTGGCTTATATCAATTTCTGCATTGTTTATTCCATGTGTCCTCAGGTTGCCCAGCTCTGTTGTCTAACAGCTAAACAATACCCTCTCTTGCCTTGAGGGAAAAAAAAACTAAAACCCCCCAAGTATTTCACATGTACTCATTTAAAAACAGAGCAAAGCAGATGGAATATTTGAATAGCCCTAACCATTATGCTTCAGTGTCAGAACTTTTGGTTTGTCTTTCATGGGGTGCACCCGTGGCTTTAGTGTCCCAATCTCTCAGCCTGCAAGCTCATGCCAACCCATAAAGAATGTGAAACATTACTTTTTAAATTTAATTTATGTTTCTTTGTTTGCAGAGAAACTTTTTTTTCCCCAGCTTCCAGCAGAGTTTGAAGCTGCTTCCACCCTTACAGCATGCTGCTTCCACTCCAGAAGATAGCACTATAGAAAAAATAATATTCTAATAGTGTTAATCTGGTTTATTTTGACACTTAAAAGCTAATTCTCATTAGAGCAGAGTATCTTTTAGATAGTAGTAGCTAGGGAGGGGTTGGGGATGCAAAAAGAGGTTTTGCATTCTTCAAGACCTCTCTAATTTACTAGGGTGATTTAAAGCATCAGCATGCAGTTGAGTTTAGACTATATGTAACACAGGACTGTAAAACTGTGCAAGTAAAATTGAAATCTTTATTTTATCTTTTTTCTATATATATTTGGTTTGGGGTTGGGGTTTTTTTTTTTTCACTCTCAGCTAATTACATTATAGGTCACTAAGGGATGGATGAAAGAGGATGGAACCAGGGCATTAATCTGGGATTTGGAACTACTTTCAGCTCCTTTCTTTTCTGTGAACTTCTGATAAATTCTCAGTTGAAGCCTGTCATCCCAATTTGTCAGATGTATGTAAGCAGTTAAATATTCCTGAAAACCACTGAAACTGGATGCTTTACGAGGATGCTGATCTTCAAGAGTCTTCAGCTCTTCACCAGAAAAACAGAAATAAAATTACTTTCCCACCTTTATGAGTAGAAAATATGGTTTATAGAAAACACATGAAAGATGGTGAAGAGCTTGGAGCTTGCAATTATGTGGAAATAAGGATGGAAGGTCCTACATGTACGCCTACATGAGGTGTATGTGTGTACCCGTTAATGTATTTCTAAATGGGAAATCCAGAGGAATCTAAACCTTTCTTCACGGATCACCCTGGAAGCCACCTCAGAAGACTCAGAGAAACTTAGATGAGACTTACACAGGTGAGTAACTTTTGTTATGTGAATCTTCTTAGGTGAAACCAAACCCCACTGTATCTGCAGAGTTGAGTCATCAGTGCATCCGTGGATAACTCTATAGTCTTGATTCATTTGCTACTGGTCTTAAAAGCTTCTGCGATAGGGTTATTTTTAGATTGATATTCTAAAGAAATAATGCTTCTGTGAACATAGGGTCTGTGCTTCCTAATAACTTTTGAACTTACTAGTCCATTTCAGCTCAATTTGGCAGCAGGATAGAAGTGAAGACAAGTGCCTATGAATTTTCATGAAAAGGGAAATCTGGGTAGAGGAAGAAGATTCAGATTAGTGCTTTCACTGAGGAAAAGGCAATTATAACTTAGTTCCTTATCCACCTGAAAAAGTAGCAACCAGCCGGGCAGGCAGCATTGCCCTAAAACAGCTGGGACCACTGCTCCAGCTGACTGGTAAGGCATATGGCATGCCACCATGGAGAGGGGAAGGAGGGGAGGTGCTGTGGATGTGATAAAGATGTTGGGAATAAGGAATATGGGAACAGGGGACAGGGCACAAATCCATAGGAACCCAGGCATCTACAGCTGTTCTGCTCACTTTTCTTTGTGGTCTCTTCTCTCGTGTTGGTGCTATCAAAACCTCTTTCTGTGAGGGCAAGGGCAAGGAGAGAGTAAAGCATGGCAGGTGCTAACTTAAAACTTATAAAACAGGAAAGCAGAGCCAAGACTGGCGCCTGTGGCAGTGAAGGTCCTGGACAGAAAGAAAGCAGCTGCCCTGCAAGCATGTGAGTTAGAGGTCTGGTTGTGTGGGAATGGGAGAGAGGATACGGTTGCAAGCCTCCTATTTAGTTTGTGGGACTTAATAGCTCTGCTGTGTATTTGGGGCCCACCAAAAAGCAGCCAATATTATCTATACGCTCTACTCTTTTCCTCAGGGGTGAAGTGAGGACAGGCTTTCAGTCAGACCTTACCGTGTTTCCCAGCTTTTGTGGGTTTCAGTCAGCCCCTTGTAGTTTAGTGGAGGGGATTTTTTTTCACTGTGGTTTGAATATTTAAGGAATATACTCTAACGTACCATTGTAATTTCAATTGGCTTGCCTGATTATATAAACCCCTTGATTTTGCCTTCCAAATGCAAGGCTTTTGTGTGAAGAAATAGGATTCTCAGTGAAATGTGGTGATGCATGTCACATTGTTAAAGGCAAGCAATGGGAGCCCTGGTCTGAAGCACATGAAAATCTTTGGATCCACTTGCGAGCCCCTTCTGCACCCTTTGCTCACTCAGGAGCCTGCATTTTTTGTGGGGCAGTTTGGCCAGGATATTTTGAATACCCAACACTTCATGCCAGCTGTTTATCTAACTCTGTGAATAGCATCAATTGGCTCCCCAACCGGGGCTCTCTCCTCTCTGGTGTTAGCATGCTGCTGCAGCTTAACAATGCAATTGTGCCTGTGCTTGCATTCAGCA
>NW_009259318.1:2309843-2311913 GCF_000687185.1 Egretta garzetta | reverse complement strand
AAGAGCTCTGTAAAATATATTCTGCTTTTCCTTCTTTTTTTAACATATGTTGTCTTGAATCAGTGAGAGGTCTCCTATGCCCAAACATGATTAAAAACCATCTAAGTTAAGTCTTTTTGAGCTGAGTGCATGTTATAAAAGCCGTTGTGAGTCAACGGCAATTTTACAGTCTTAGTTTTGTGTGGTCCTTGTTTGGAGAGTATTAGGCACGAAGTTGTCATACTGGAGCTCTAATGGGTGCACTCAGTAGGTGTGATTTATGGGACTTGTTGCTCTGTGAGAATGAAGTCATGATGTAGTGTATCAGGGTTGCCCTGCAAATGAAGCAATTAAATTTTGTCATCTTTCTTCCAAAGGTGTCCTGTGCAGGGGTAAGAGCAAGCATGGGGGAATGTAAAATGGGGGGTGGGAGAGAGAGGTGATTAGATTCCATCTGTTGATGAACATTCACAACACTTCAGAAAAAGTCTTTAATTGCATTTCATTTGCTGAAGCCTAGTGCCACGTCTGGAGGCAAACAGCACATCTTTTACTTGCCAGTTCTATTTATATGCCTGTGAAGTAGATCATTGTAATGAATACAGATGGGCAATAACTACAAAGTTATTGCATAATTTTTCAAAATTTTATGATTGCCTTTCCTACTTCCTCTTAGAATAATGGCTCCACTGTACAGCCTGCAGACCATTCACTGTATCTTTCGTACATTTTACCACTTCAGCAGATTTTAATTTATTGGAGACACACTAGAAGTGGTAGGTAAACAATCTACAGAAAGAATCCGATTTATAAGACAAGGAAGACTTGAACCAGTATTAAGTTGCTTTGGAGATCACTCAGTGAATGCAGTATATATGATTTTTCGTCTTTCTGACTTGGCAGCAAAGGGCAGCGAGTGTGTGTGTGTGGGAAGTCAACCGAAAGCCACCCACCGCCAGCTTTACAGAATATAGAACAGGTTTGTAATAGGATGTCTAGCCGGATGGAAAGTGTTTTTGTATAATTTGCAGGTTTAAACCTGCCTCAGGGCAAGTTTCAGACCTGCTACGAGAAATCCAGTTCTCTTTCACAGGGATGAAACAGGCTTGGTTTTGCCACCCTGGCACTAGCTGGAGTAGTCTTGACCTGTGACTGTCATTTTGCTTTCTCCCCCCTCCAGTCCAATCCATTCTACTTCCACTTCTGCAGTAATGAAGTGAAACACTTTTTCCTGAGCTCTGGTTATGAGTAAACTGACTTCTGAGAGTACAATCCCGCTCCCTTTTAAGTTAACGGAAGTCTTTGAGTTGATAAAATTAGCATTGGATGTGTCTCTAAAGCAGCTAGTTTTAAATCCTGGCCACAGTGAAGCTGATGGCAAAGAGAAATTGGAATTTCACCCCAGTGTCTATGCATTATCTGCTGTGTTGGTAAAGATTATCACAGTCTGCTTCCTCCTGAAAGCAGAGCTAAGTGCTTTTGAACCACATGCAGCTTTTCTTAGTCTCATTTCTGAAACAAGTCCCAGTTCAAGTCTGCAATCCTCAGGACCACCAATAATGAGCTGTATGAATGCCAGTTAAGCTGGTCTTTGAATCCCATTTTGGGACTGGCCTATGATTACATAATTGACTCTCAAAACCAAAGAGCTTTGACCTAAATATTCAGAAATTTATTGCATTTTGGGCGCCCAGCTAGAAATCTGTCAGAGATACTTGATTTTCAAAAGGGTCCCTGCATGTAAAAATCTTGACTTCTCAAATTGCTTCATGGTATGTAACAAAAAATTTGAATACCTCAGTCACTTTTGGTAACTAAATCATCCTTTCATTTATCAAATTTTTACAGCACACAACACCAATGAATGCTTACACCACAGAAGTATGCTTTGAGGTTGAATTCCCACTCATCTTTCTTTGGCTGATCTTTCTAAATAAAGCTATCAGGACTGATTACTGATTACAGTGGCAAAAGTGGTTCCATAAGCTGGTTTTGCCAGCACAGAGAACACTATAACCGTATCCAGCAATAATGGATTTTTGTCATTGTTATCTGCTTCTTGTTCAAACCTGGGATACAAAAGACCATTTG
>NW_009259318.1:2290449-2309779 GCF_000687185.1 Egretta garzetta | reverse complement strand
TAATTTTGTTATATTTCATTTATTATCTGCTATTATAATAAATTTGACCCTTGCTACCCACTCTGAATAAAGGGCAACTGTTGTGTTTTGTTCGCTTTTCCCTGAAGCATAAGGACTGACTTTGCTAGATGAATTGTCTCAAGAAACCACAAGCACATAGTTAGTACTGTGCCAGCAACTTTATAATACATTGTGAATAGAGCTAAAATGTCTTTTGATGGTTTTTTTTTTTCATTCTGATCAACAATTAAAATTGGAAAAAGAACTGAAGCTAGCAGTTTCACAGTCTCTCAGCAGCCTCCTGTCCTCCAACCGGCATCTTTCAGCCTTCAGCTTGAGTTTTGTGTAGAGCAGAGGAAGGTAAATGTGTCTAATCCTCACCCCTGCTCCAAGCACCAAAACCTGTTTTATCAGCATTTGAAATCATGTTTCACTTTTGCATGGAGGTCACAAACATTTTAGATTCCCGATCTCTTCAAAAGATTTTACTCTTGCTTTTCCCTCTTTCTATATTTTTTTAATACTTTGGCATAGTCAGTTCTTTCACCATATGGAACCACTTCTACCTCCTTATCCCCTGTACACACTTTCCCACTCAACATGATGACATGTGACCACTCAACTCATAAACAGGAGTTAGGGAAACAGAGGTTAAACCACGGGCACCAAAAGTGGTTTTGAGAATGCAAATGTGGAAAAAGTGGGATAATCCACAAGCATGTGGTTTGTTACCATCTGCCTCATGTTCTGAATGTATAAGCACATTCACCCAGAGTTTACAATTGAAGGCATACAATGTTTTTTTTTCCTGGTAAAATACTGTGCATTTTGGCTTGAAAAGCATGCTTGCTTCCCTTCCCGCGGTGAGATTACAGGTGCTGCACGCTGCTATTATGGTTGATCTTTTTTAATAAAGATCCCACACAGGCCAGGATACTAAACACGCAACTCGGCTTGATCCTGATGGATTGCCTATAATCCCACATCCATCTTCTTCCTCCTGTAGCCCCATCTAGCGGCTCACTACATCTGTACATCTGCCATATCACCTATCTACATACGCATGTGAATGAGGAATGTGTAAATAGAGGCACACATATGTGTAGAAATGCAAATAGACAAATGCATATCTTCACCCGCATGCATACAGTATGAGGCAGATTTCAAAAGGTGCTTAGCATCACTTGGGCATTGTTTAGGTGACCGGCAGCTGCCGTGCACAGACCACAAACTTGCCCTGAGGTAGTAGGGATGGTTATAGCTGAGGTAGCATAGTCTATAAGGTACATGAAAAATGCCATCCCCTGGGTGTACTTACTGGCACAGTTCCAGGGCTCTTGGGAAGTGCTGTCACCAGCTGGGGCTGCATCAGAACTGGCCAGTGAGGCTGGCAGGTCAGGGGCCATCTGCACTGCTGCTGCATTGGACTCACCTCAGAAAGGAGCTGTCTTTTCAGAAAGCTCATGCCCAGTAGATCAAGAGTGCCAAGGTGCCACAGGGATTATATATCTCTTAAAAGGAGTAAAATTTAATATGTACCAACATGGTATAATGCATATCAGCAGGGGAAAAGAGGGACAGCTAAGGTAGCCCCCCAGCTTTTGCACTTTGTCTTTTCTTTGCTGTAAATGTACATCCCAAAGATGAACACTCAAGGCTGAATGCTTCTTTCTTAACTTCTCTTGTTCTTTTATTCTTTCATTAATTTAGAGTTTCCATTGGGTAGGCTTAAGGTGGTTAAAGAAAGGAAGATGATCAGCTAACGGGGTGGGACAGCATAGGAACTGGTGGAACATCTGATGGGAGATGTTATGTCTAAGACAGGGCTTAAAAACAGATCATGAAACAGAGGTCATATGAGAAGCTGGTGAAACAGCCCCACTACCCTGCTTTTGAGAAGTGATGCTTGGTGCCTCTTTCCAAAGAGTCTGTCTTCAGCTTTAGATTTCACCTCCTTCGGCTGGGACTCACTGGCTAACAACAGATGGTCCTGGGAGCATCTCTCAGTACCAGCCCTCGGCTTCTGGCACTCAGCGAGCATTTCAGCTGAGACACTTCACCACAGCCACTTATTCAGAAGGAGGAGTTAACTGGAAGCAGGAGGGGAAAAGCTGTGTGAGGCACTTGAAACAGGTAGGGCCTTTTCAAAGAAACACTAGACCCCAAAATTTGTCAAAAGCCCAGAGCTGTCTTAAATACCTGACTTGTTTGTGAAATCTGGCACCAGAGGTGTTAACAAGAGAGTATCTGGGTAAATCAGAATCAGGGCTGTAATTAACTTCAGAGGCTTCGGTTAGTCAAGAGCTGCTCCAGGGTCTGGGGTATCCATCGCACAAGGCCATGTTAGCAGCACAGCCCAGGGAATCGCTCCTCCTGCCAGCCACGCTTGTGTCGTGTGGGTGACATGCTACACGGTTTCTGGGTCGGCTGTTCAAATTGTCACGTGCTTTCATCATGCTCCGTGAGGTAACCATGTCTTTTCACAATACAAAGGTCTAATGAAGCAGGGAGCTGGTGAGCTGAAATTTGTAGGCTTGAGGCTCAGGTCTGCTGCTGACAGACTTCATCCAGGTCATTTCACCCTCTGTGTCATAGTCTCCCACCTGCAGAAAACAGGGTTAATAATATATAACTACCTCATGGTACTAAATTGCAGCTTAATTAATGGTTTGCAAAGCACTTTGAAATGCTCACTTGACACAGGCAAAGGATAATTAACATCACGTATTTATTTAGTGAGCTTTCCTTGCCAGGCACAATCTTCCTAAAATTCCCCTTGCAATAACTGTTTGCACTGCTCTAGGAAAAACAAAGGGGTTCAGCCAGTATGTTTTCTGTGGGGAGACTTTTTGCTGCATGAATCAGATGGTTGAAACTTGAAGAAAGCGGCTGCCAAGACGAGGGGCAGACATGTTCCTGAACGGGGGGAGGAGATGAACAGATGTACAAGTGTTCACGCTCCCTCAGAGGCGTGTGCATTGTACCAGACAACCTTAATGACACAACTACAAGGCTGTTGTTCACTTTGGAGCTTGGCCAAAACAGGCCCCCGTTCTTCTGTAGGACTGCTGCTCACATCTTCCTTCTATAGGATTGCTGCTCATGGATGAATGCGGGCATCAGCTAGACAGCAACATCTTCAGAGCTGACCTGTTTCTATGAGAGATTTCATACCTCCCCTTCACCGTGCTTTCCAAATTTTTGCTAAATATGGGACAATGTCTTCAAGACCAGGGCAGGAAAAATCGTAAATCTGAATCAATCTTGCCATAGTGAAGCTTGTACCTCTGCCCGGGAAAAGTCACAGTTTCAGATAGCTGCCACACCAAGTTGCGCTCTATATTTATGCAATGGATGCAGCACAAGTGATGCAAGGTGGGATGCAGGCCCCAACGGCAAATGAGACAGCACACAAGAAAACAGAGCCTACCTGGGAGTCTTTTCAGGCTCCCGATTTCTAGATGTACATGCAGTGTTGGGGAGAAGACTACGAGTTAAGTTTGGCTTGAATGATGAACAAATAATTTCCAGTAAGAAGCGGCTTATTCTTGGATAGGACTGTGCCAACTGAATTTTAGGTCTAAATTTTGAATTGTCCATGGAGAGGTCACCGTCACTCCCCGAAGTAATGACTGACATTTTCATAATGCCCTGCTGATGCTCTGTCTTTTTTCACTCCCTTGCCCCTGAGGTGAGACTGGGAGAAAACACTCAAACAGTTCCTACAACTTTTCCCTGGCACTATGAGTAAGAAATGTAAGGTTCAAGGCAAACAGGGGTATTTGATGCCTAAACCAAACAGGCTTTGCTTAATTAATCTGTATAATAATGTATTGGGTTTGTGTGGCAAGATTTTGGTAGGGGGAAGGCTACAGGGGTGGCTTCTGTGAGAAGATGCCAGAAGCTTGCCCTATGTGTGATAGAACCAATGCCAGCTGGCTCCAAGATGGACCCACCGCTGGCCAAGACTTAGCCAGTCAATGATGGTGGTAGTGCCTCTGGGATAACATTTAAGAAGGGAGAAAAAACAAACCTGCGCAATGGCAGCCAAATTGAGGACTGAGAATATGTGAGAGGAGCAGCCCTGCAGACACCCAAGTTGGTGCAGCAGGAGGGGCAGGAGGTGCTCCAGGTGCCGGAGCAGAGATTCCCCTGCAGCCCCTGGTGAAGACCATGGTGAGGCTGGATGTCCCTCTGCAGCCCATGGAGGCCCACGCTGGAGCAGATCTCCACCTGCAATTTCTGGAGGACCCCAAAATGGAGCAGGTGGATGCTTGAAGGAGGCTGTGACCCTGTGGGAAGCCCACGCTGGAGGAGGCTCCTGGCAGGACCCGTGGACCCATGGACAGTGGAGCCCACACTGGAGCAGGTCTGCTGGCAGGGCTGGTGACCCCGCGGGGGACCCACACTGGAGCAGTCTGTTCCTGAGGGACTGCACCCACGCTGGAGCAGTTAATGAAGAACTGCAGCCTGGGGGAAGGACTCACATTGGAGCAGTTCACAGAGGACTGTCTGCTGTGGGAGGGACCCCACGCTGAAGCAGGGAAGAGTGTGAGGAGTCCTGCCCCTGAGGAGGAAGGAGTGGCAGAGAAAAACGTGTGATGGACTGACCCCAACCCCCGTTCCCCGTCCCCCTGCGCTGCTCAGGGGGAGAAAATCGGGAGTAAAGTTAGGCCTGGGAAGAAGGGAGGCATAGGGGAAGGTGTTTTAAGATTAGGTTTTTATCTCCTACTCTGATTGTCAAGTCTGTTTTGCCTGTGATGGTAATTGGTGAGCGATCTCTACCTATCCTTATCTCGACCCACAAGTGTTTCATTACATTTACTCTCCCCTATCCAGCTGAGGAGGGGGAATGATAGAGTGGCTTTGGTGGGCACCTTGTGTTCAGCCAGGGTCAGCTCACCACAAATAATAAACACTGAAGATTGCTCTTAAGGCACACTGTGAAATCCTGCCTCCTAATGGGGATAAAGGCTTAAGAAAAATCATAACTGCATTTCACCAGTAGTCTGGGTTCAGAAGCTCAGTTCCATGGGTCAGGCTTTGAAAATAAGGAATAAATAGGATAATAAGCCCAGTGAGCCCACTGATAATTTTGTGCAAGTCTTTCAAAGAGATCATGTCATTGAAGAAAAACACATACTGAAAAGCCTGCTTAGAGGTTTTCAGATAAACTAGGGCTATTTAATTACATTGATTTTTGTTTGCTTATGTCAGCATTGCTAACCTGAAACTTTCATAAAATGTGAGTCAGCACCCTCAAAATAAGGAAATTAGTTAAAAAATCATGGCATTTCTAAAATAATAAATAAATGTAGCTTGCGTTTTTACTTTCCCTCCCAATTACCTTCCGATTTTTAAGGTTTTAGTTCTCATTTTCAAGCTTTCCTCTATAATCATGCAGATTGGAAAGGGTTTTTTTGTTGGGGTTTTTTCAGCAAAAGCAAAGATTACAACTTAATCACCTGCTTTTGTCAACTGAAGCTGTAAAATCATCAAATGTAGAAAGACTCAAAACAAAATCATTGAAGCTGTAAAAACTGTAACATCTGCCTGTTGCACCCCACAATGCAGATCTCACACCTGCCTTTGATCCAGCACCCACAGCCCTGGGTGGGAGCTCACAAGGCCAGAGCCACTTTGGTGCAGGGACACCAGAATGTGGGGCAGGATAGCAGCCCGCTTTCAGCCTCATCTCCCCAGCCACTGGCCAACTCATAAAGCACCAGGTCCCACCTTCCCTCCCAGCAGGCCATGCCTTACTGCAGGATCATCTTTGATGAGATCAAAGAGGCTGCCTGCAGAATAAATTATTAATCTGAGTAAGGCTGGAGTAGATATCAGATTGCCTTGAATACAAGCGCGATTCAGCCGGTAAGGTCAGGCTTGTCCCTTTCTTTGACTTAAGGCTACCACAATGCAGAAGTGCCCTCTAATGTTGTTCATGAAATAGAAGGCCTGCATGCTCAAGCAACGGTCCTGATAGCTGCAGGTGTATTTTTCTTGGGAAGCTAAATTGCTAGAGAAACAAAAGTTTTGGTTAGTTTAATTTGGCAAGACAAAAATGTCGTCCTAGGGGAAGATTTTATTTAGAAACTTTATTTTCCCCTGTTAACTTAGATACTTTGTTGAAAAAACGTTTAAAGGTTCAAAAGTTCACAAGAGACTTTTTTCTGTTGTATTAAAAAAAAAAAAAATCCCAGTTGGCAGGACACTCCATAGATTAACTTGTTGTTACAGAACACGTTGAACTCAAAAGTGACATCTCATTAGTTTTTGTGCTATAGTTTTAAATCTTTTTCTGGATAACTCATTTGCCTAATATAAGATTCTATAGCCCCAGCGCAAAGGGAAAAGGGGACAGCTTGCTTCGCTAGCATGAGGTATGCAACATGTAATTCTACCAGCCATCCTTTTTCTTTAGTGGAATGAGGTCTAATGATTATAATTGCTGACATTTCCTTACTCTAATTAAGAAATACTCTTCACCATTGGAAGCCTGATCATGACATGAATGATTCTTCTCCAGACAAAGCCAAGAATGTTCAGCCAACTCAAGGTCAGCTACTAGGTGACAGCTGGCACTTGAAACCAGGAGACAAAAATAGTATAGGGTCTTCATGCATGCACAATGGGCAATAAGTCTGCAGGATGTTTTTGGTAGGAGAAATACGGAGGTCACCGTGGAGTGAAATATTAATCTCACTTTTTTTCTACACAGTCTGAGTTCACAGAAGCAAAAGAATTGCTGCATGCAGTGCCTTTTAATATTATACTAAAAATAAGATCCCCCTATCAAACACAGTATATCTTATTCTGGGTACTTTGGCTTTAGGAATACTGCAACACGGGCTTTGATGATCAAGAGAAGGCTGAGAAAAGACAAAAATAAGGTTCACTACAGTCTTAGAAAAAGAAAGAAGCAATAGGGGCACCATCATCATCCAACCATGTGGGACAGACCTGAAAAAAAGAAAGAAAACCTGGAGGAAATATGCAAGAACATAATACAGGATAATTAACAAAGAACTCCAAACAAAGCCGACCACTTGGGATTCAGTAAATATTGCACTGTGCTGCAGGTGCCTGCTAGGATGAGTGAAAACGCTGTATTTGAGCTTGCTGCTTCTGGCCTCCAGATGGCCAGTTCTGGGGGCAGGTTCATGGCGCAAAGAACTGCATGATGATTCATCAGAGCATCCGAAACTAAGCCTGTGTATAAAAATGTAGTGAGTTGTTTGAAGGACAGTTATGGGGAGTGCAGAATAGGACTTCTAGCTCATTACATGAATGGCAGGACATGTCTGTGTGTCCTTCTCTGATCAAACCAGGCAAATGTTAGAAGAAGGGGTGAATGACATTGGGTGCACAGGAAGCTGCTTACTTGTGACTTGGGAGAGCCTGGAGCTCTCTCACTGGAAGCCTTGACCTTCGGAGGGCAGCTGGGAGGTATTACTGTGGGTGGTTTCTTAGTTTATATTTCCTCAGAGGATCCTCAGACAATTCAAGCAGCTACAGCCAGGTTAGATGACCGGTCAGCCTTTTCAATTCCCACTGTATAGCAGGTGAAACAATAAAAAAAGTATTGAGTAAGGAACATTAATCTGTATTCAGAGCTTTTTAATAAATTATAAATAAATATATCTGCTTCGTTCCTTTGAATTCTACCCGCTTGTGTTTAGCTATGTGTTTTTAGTGGCAACACAATCTCTGTGAGCTGTAGGCCCAACGAAATCATGAGCTATTTTTAAAAAAATAAAAATAATCTGAGATGGAATTTAAAATAGGGTGTGGTGGAATGGCAAGGGTGAAAAGTTTGACAGTGTATCAATAGGCGGTTGGGACTCCTGGCAATCCCTTCACTTCCCCTTCAGTGAACACAAGATTTTCGCAGAGGTGCACTTTTGCTGCTACATTTTTGCAGCTTCCCGTTTCAGCCCTAGTTTATGCATTCCCCAGCAAGAAATCAAAAACTATCACAAGCTTCCTCTCATCCTCTCAGAAAACTTCTTCTTTCAGGCACTTTGGCTGAAACAGACAGTACACCACAGAATTTTAAATTTAAAATTGAACTGTTCCCTTTAGCATTATGTTTAACTTTTTGTGGGAGACGGGCTGGGAGGATGTTTCCCAAGTAGTTTCTGGTCTGCCTGAAGCACAAGCTGGGAGGAGAGATGTAGCCTCAGGAAGGCAGGAGGGGGAGAATGATAGAAGAGATGGAAAAGAAAGTTTTTATAGAAATTAAATGAAGTGAAAGCTTCAGAGGAGAGGGGAGAGAAGATAGGGCAGGGAAAAGAGGATAGAGGATCCAGGCAAGCTGTCCATCCAATGAGGAGGAGAGAATAAGAGTCATGAAAAGTAAAAAGCAATCTCAGTGTAGATGGTCACCTTCTTCCCCTGTTTTCATTGAACTCCATTTGGATAAGGGGAAGAACGAATGTTGTAAGAGCTATACAGGATAAAATGGGTTTAGCAAACCAGAGTAGCCATTCACTGCTTTGCTTGTGTCAATTTACAAATAGGTTTCATGACCAAGACTCTTGCCCTGTCTCCTTGAATACTACATTGGTGTGAAGAACTCTTTGCAAATAAGTATGTTCAGTAAAAATGTAGGTTTTGTTACTTTATTTCCTTGCAGTCTATCTTCCCTCTCCTCTTCCTCACCCCTTTCTACATACAGTTTTCTCTTGAGCCATATTTGTGAGGACATGGCCTCATACCTAGGCCTGGCAAAGAACAAAACAGAGGCAGGAGGAGTGATTGACAGGAGGACGACATTTTATGAGTGTGAAAGGTAAAATGAAATGTTCATTTCCATTTCATTGTTGTTGTGAGGAATGTTGCTGTGTTATTTTTATTTATGAAGCATTCCTAATGAGTTCAGTATTTTTGTGCTGGCTGATGTTGGTATCAGTGAAAAACAATGCTATTAATTAAAACACTGATTACTTCTTGGTGAACTGGGCATCATTATAGTTTTAGAAAAAAAGTGACAGTGGTTCCAGGCAGCTATTTTTCCTGAATTCCCTGTAGCAGATTCTTTTTCTCTAGGCAGGAAACTCTAACAACTCTAGGTGAATGGGCCAAAGGAAAGCAGTGGTTTTGTACACTTCCCTAACATTCATGTGGCTTGGGCTGTTCCAGAGGCTTGGAAGTCTTGCTTGGGGACTCTGAAACCTGCATTTTCAGAGTACTCGACAGACATTTTGGATAGATGACAAGTGCCTCTTTTTCCCTAAGGTCCTTCTTTCTAATTTTTCCATTAACATTTACTTTTTCCAGCCACCACATCTCACAGAAGGGTTGGGGATTTTCATTCACTGCTAAAGCTGCCAGTCAAAATTGCTGGTTTTCTTTTATTTCTTTAGGTTGTCTCTGAAGTCCATCTTCCCATCTCCACACATAGAATTAAAATTGGTGACAAAGCTTGTTTCATTCTAACACTGTGTCTTTCTTCTGTCATTCTGATACTAACACCTCACCTCACAGCAGTCAGGTCTTTTTTATCTCACCTTCAGCTTTCTTCATGGTTTCTTGCCTTCCACATCTAATTAGAGGTCATTGTCTTCTTTTTCATACACCTATGGCAGATAAGTGCTAACATACTTAAATCTGGGGTGAAGAGGCAAACACCAACAGTCTGTTGCTACCTTGGAAAGGAAGGTACTGGCCTAGTAGGGCAGATCAAAATGAACAGGAAGTCTTGGATACTCTTATTTAATACATCTGAATGCTATTCCAACTCTCCCTCTCCTAATGTAAAAAGTAATACACTTTTTCCCAGGTTCTTGCCTCATTTCTGCTGTCTGGCAAGCAACATTTCTTTCTTCTGAAACTGGTGATTTAAAGAAAATATATTTTGAGAACTAACTTTTTAAGGTTGTAGGACAATTAAGGATGCTTCCAGAATTTCTCTAGTTTTTCTTTATTAAGCTGTGATGGCCTGAAGAGAACTGATCTCAATTCAATTTAAGATTATCATGAGAAAACAAAGTGCTGAGCACCAAGCCTTTAAGTAAATCTTCTGTGAAGATGCGGTCTCAGGAGAGCTATGATGTTTGGCTATGATTTCTCCTTCATTTTGATTAACCCATTATTTATTCACCAGGGCACTACACTTCTTGGGTAACTTTCTCCTCCACCATCTCTTCAACCATATCCCCAGTGTGCATTCTTAAAAGGTGCTTTTGAAGTCAGAATCTTCTTCTTTCTATAACAAAATCAAGAACAATTTAGGAGTGTCAACACACGAAGCACTTCAAAAAATGTGACTAACAGACCAAAATGATTAGTCTTAGTTCTGTCACATTGCTTCACTCAACTGTACTTGAGGATGTTAGCTGGCACAGTGCAGCCTGTCTGGTTTGTGATTAGCACTCATTTGGGCACAACAGTCAAGTCTCTCTAGTAGGTGACCCCACCTTTGTTGAATGTGCTAATCCCTGAAAGGCCAGAGGATTGTGTAAAAGTGGAAAATCAAGGATCATCTTAAGACCATCTCACAAAAAGTACATTTATATGGTCCAGGAAAGGACTTATCTTCTCTCTGAAAATTATTCTAATGCAGATGTGTGGGAATACTTAAGCTACACGTGGCATCTGGTGAAAATAAAGATTTATTTTGGCTGAACTGGCTGTATTAGCAGATAGAGATCCGGCTTTGAACTAGATCTTAGTTCATAGCCTGCTGCTGCCTTGGGATTAACTTCAGAATTTCTGTTTGTTTTTAATACGGAGAAATTACTTGCAGCTGATTTTTTAAGGTCTTTGTATTCTCTAAACAGGCAAGCTACTGAAAAGAGATGGGAAAATCAGAAAAGACTGAAAATGACAGTAATTTTAGATTATATCAACTACAACTTTTTGCTTCCAGTTTTAAATAAGGGTTATCCTAATCTTGCAGAAATTAATAGCCACCTCAACAAGAGCTGGAGTTTCATGCGTTTATTCTTGCCACACTGTGTCTTCACTAGAGAATGCTGTCTTGCCTTGTGGACATGTTTGGGTTTCACCACTGCCTTCTGCTTAGAAGCACCACTGTAACAATGCACAGACACATTTTCTGTCTGTAATATAATGCAATGCCCATCACTGGATTAAAAAGAAACACCATGCTTTAAATCTATGAGAATGTCTTTACATATCGGGAACATACATTCTCATAGCCAGTCTGAGTTTCTGTCCCACAAAGCTACCATCTTCCCAGCACATCTGCTGTCATGCAAGCAAGACAAGATGAACTACTGGCACAGAAAAAAATAAATCTGTTCGCCTTCCCCTACTAGAAGGAGGGGATTGTGGATGGGAAGTTGCGGTGGGCAGTGAAAGATATTTCGATGTCTTCGCTCCATGTAGAATACTCAAACTGAAGTTTTTTCTTCTGTGATTCAAGTCAAAGATTCCAAAGTAATTTATTATGCATCTCACTTCACTGTGGGACATCTTCAGATCTGACAAAGCAACCAAATGTATGTCATCATCTGACCTTCTAGACAAACCACAGCACAGTGTAGAGAGGGTTTTGAGTGGGTGGTACTTACCACTAACGTTAATGCCCAGGGATGTTATTAAGAGAATAAAGCTTCCCTAGGGTTCTTGCTTTTGATTAAGATGTAATATTTCAAGTACTGACCACAATTCATAATATGACTTCATCAAAGAGACCAGGATGTTACCATTATAACTGTAATTTTTCTACCTAGAGTTCACTTGAAGTCTTAACTCAACTTGCTTGGTTCTGAATTTTCTGAGCTGATTTTCTGCAGTGCATGTACTCCCACTGAGCTCAATTATCTGCTGCAAAAAATTAAATAGAAGGAAACTTTAAAGAATTGCACAGATTCCTCTGCATTCATGCCATCATGTCTAATTGATAGTAAAATCTGACCTATACAGAAACAGCTTGCTGCTCGAGTCCGTCACAGAGATCGGACCAAGTGATTTCACCTGAAAGTATAAACCATAGAGCGCTATAGGATCCCTCAAAAGGAAAGGTAACATGTGGAAGAATACAATCCAGGATAGGGGGTTTTTAACCATTTTGCATACTCCTTCCAGTTCCCCAGCCAAAGATAAATGAATCTGCAGAGCCAACAGTCAATTGAATATTTCAAGGAGTAAGTGAACTCATACCCTTCTGAAAAAAATATGGCTATCAACTGTTAGACCTGTAGCCACCCCAAAAGAGTCTCTTGCCTTTTCTTACACTCTTCTAGCTCCTGAGGATTTATGAACCACATTTCTACTCTGCATTAGCTCTAAATAATTGAGATAAATCAATTTAGTGCCCCACCTGAGCTCTCACCCCTGTGACTTCACCAGTCCACACAATCCCAGCCATCCTGTAGCATACTTACAACTGGGCTAGGCAGGCAAGCAAGATTTCCATACTGTTGTAGAGTTATTCACCTTTAAACCTTACTTGAGGTCCTGCTTAGATTGTTCAAATGTTACTGGCTGATGACTGGTCTGTCTGAAATATTTTCTGTCTGGTCTATGTGAAATTAATTGGTGACCTCAGATTAGTCCTGGCTGAACAGATGCAGTTTCCTTCAAGCCACTGTCATGGACGGCTTCAATTGAAGAAATAAGAGGAATGATCAAACCTCTTCTTCAAAGATGAGGTGGTTACAGTTACAAAGCCACCTTTTGGAATGTGTGCAGCAAGGCTGTAATCTGAGGCTTAGACTCAGCTGTGACAAGTTTGTCTGCCCCTTTTCAGGGCACATTTGCTGAGGGGACAGAAAGGGCAAAAGAAGGATTTATGTAGAAAAGGATGAGAGAAGGGGGGTATATTCAGGCTATCATTTCAGGCAATCATCTTGAAATGCAAAAACTAGACATGGTCTTGCTACAGAACTGTCCTGCCTGTCCATGTCTCCTGACTTGGCATCTTTCATCAATAATGTATTAATAGTACATTAAATCTAAAAAGACATCAAAGAAGGAAATTGGACCCTAATGAAAAACAAGGCTTTCTGTTATACATAGTATTTAAATAACACTGTAGAGACAGGCAAGGTGAAGAACTTTGGGGAAGGTCAGGCTTTAGAAGATGTGGGAAGGGGGGATTATGTTTTGCTGCTTTAGATTCTTGGCTGCTTTGCTGCCCACGAGTTACTTCTAGATGGAGAATACAATGGAGTCTGGAATGGCAGAGAGGTGTCTTATTTTACTTTGCATTGAAATCTAAATATGTAAAGTAAGACATTTGCCATAGTCTTTTTCCCACTGAAAGAAATCTCACGGGCAAATATTTGAAGTGATCAAGCAGACAAAATAGTCTTATTGCAGACTGAAAATCACAGTAGTTCATAGTTTTTAAAACCAAGCACAAAACAGCTAAGGGACTTCACAATTTACTTTTTTATTCTCACTCCTAAAATGCTGAATCCATTTCAATCACAGCTGGGGACAAGGACAGCCAACAACAACACATCACTCCTAGCGTGAGACCTTTTTATGTCCTCTTTTGGGATGCATCGAATGTTGATGACCAAATTATGACCCTTTCCACCTCCCTTCCTGAAAGCATAGCATTTTTGCCAGTAGCCATCAGCCAAGGTTTTAAAAAATGTGAAGCATAGGATTATGCCTAAAATATTAAAGCGCCTTCCATACTATGAAACAGGTTGGCTCTTAAGCAGCTGCTGGTGACCTCAAAGTTATCAAGCACTTGGCACCTTAAAATAAGATGGCCAGTTAGGTATTGGTACAGGTTGAGTATCTCAGTGTAAGCAGCTGCTGGTGACCTCAAAGTTATCAAGCACTTGGCACCTTAAAGATAAGATGGCAGTTAGGTATTGGTACAGGTTGAGTATCTCAGTGTCAGGTTCCTTCTCTTTGAAAACTTCAGGCTGGTGGCCTTAGTGCTACCTTTGACTTTTCTTTTTTTTCTCTTTTTAATAAGTACCCCCTGTTTTCAACAGCAGTAAATCTGTATAGGAGGTGCAGAGTCAAATTTTAATGTTGTTATGGTACAGAGAAAATGTGGAGCACTCCTGTTTACTTTCCAAAATCATGGTGTACGCATGGCTTATCCAGTGATATATTCAATATTCCCTGAAGGAAAATGAGACAGAACGTGTCACTGAAGCTCATGTAATTTTGACTGAGCCATTGGGATCTGTTTCATTCTGTTCTCATAAGTGGGCAAGCTGTGATAATGAATGACCTGACAAAGATTTGTAGGTAGAGCTTAAAGAACCACTGAAACATTTGTTTCAACAACTTTTCAGTTTATTCAAGGCTTTCAGCCTTTCTGGTTCTGCAGAATTGAGTGGGATGGTTTATGGGAATAAACTTCCTTGTGAGGTGAGCATCAAATTCTTCTGTAGCAGCTCCAGAAAAATCTTCAAGCTTTCTTCTTCCCTCCACTTTCAAAAATAGCCTAAGCAAGGAGCAAGGCAGTGGTGGAAGGATATAACCCAAACCTTCCTGAAAGAGAAGGCATATCAGATTTTCTTCAATGTTCTTCATTCTCCCATTTGTTCTGCTCCAGTTGGTTGTGAGAGCATCTGTTTATAACCAGTAAGTGTAATTTTGTCTTCTCAAAAAGTAGATCTAAAAAGTTGCATTGAAAACTTGATGTGTGATCACTGAGGCAAAAAGTCTTTGAAGGACTTCAGAGGAGTATGATTCGCGTCATGGGGCAAAACCTGGAGTCCAGTAAAGTCAACGGGCTCTTGCCCTTTAACTTAAACAAAGTTTCACACTTCTGTCTGCCAACTTGATATGTTTTCCCTTTACTTTAGACTTTCCCAGAACAAATTACAAAAAAGAACTGCTACTCACCCGGGGACATTTTACAACCATCCAATAGGGGGAAAAAAGAAACAACAAAAGCCTGTTTAGTGTCTGGGTAGTGCAAAAACTCTTTTTAAATTAGAAGTTAGTGTAGGCTGGTCTTTTCACTTTTGACCACTTCTGAGTCTGAATAAAACCAGTAATGATGCCAGCAAAATTTCATCAGCCAGCATCACGAGGTGAATTTCCATGAATGCTAGTGATGTTTTGGCTACAAATCTTTTATTCATTAATGATGTATGGAATCATTCGAAGGCTTTTTGATTTATTCTTGATGAAATAGTTAATGATTTTTTTTTTCACCCTCAGCTGTTCTGTAACAGCCCTTGGGAATCCTGAAACTGAAAAATCTGTGTCTTTATAAACATGTTTTTATTTCAGTGGGGCATACATGTCAGTCTGTCATTGAAGTGTTGCTCCAGAAATAGTGAGTTGTTCCCAACTGACGTACTGTTCAAGGGCTGTTGTAACACTGTTCATGTGTGCTAGAGTGTGAAGATCAATTTGCTTTAGGGACTGGTTACATATCCTGAGCTACATGACACATTGGCTGGCACTGGTTTGGATTTAAAAATCATAACAGAGAAACCACTAACAACCTTTAAGCAATGCCTCAACTATTTAGAGTGCATAATAAGAAATTACAGAAAGTTTGTAAACTACACAAAACCCCACTAGAATGTCAAAATTTATTTCAGCTGTGGGACTAGAAGTCAACTAGTTGAACTGAAGGGACTTAAATTACCATGTTTTAATTAAGTTTAGATAACTAATGACTCAAAAGCAGCAATCTCTGATGGCTATCCAGTAAACTATCTGAAATAAATGTTGGCACAATCACCTTAAAGACAGGCTTCTTCCTTAGCATTAATATCATTAGTACAACAGATTGCACTGTCATAAGAAATCTGAAGAGACAGTGCAGGAATAAATAGATGACGTCTTAGCTACAGTCTTACTGTTGGAGGAGGACTCTCTGCTCACAAAGGAGGTAAATTGGCCAGTAGCATTCCTCATGATGCAGCTGAAAAACTAATGCCTGATACCTTGCTCTGTCAGTCAGATGCCCATCACTGGGCCATCAATCCAGCTTCTTTATCAAGCACTAAACCACTTCCTTGAAATAGAATTATTTAAAATAATTTGACACTTTCTATCCCTTTCATGTGTCCTCCCTTTGAATGTTGTGTGTAGTTCTGTGGTTTGCACGGTCAGACACACTTGCTTCTTCAATACATCCAGACACTGCAGAATGAGATTGATCTTCTGTTACCTGTGTTACCTGTACTACTGTACTTATGTATAGTGAAAAGGATTAAAAAGAGCAACAGAAGCAGATTGAGCTACCATCACCTCCAGTTCTGCTGCAGAACAACATAGTATCAAATCCATTTATGAGCATATATCAGAGTCAAGAAACTCAATATATAGGCCATGGCCTTAAAGTAGTATAGTCTACTGTCACCAGAGGAGAAACACAGCATAGAGCAATGGATCAGTCCTCTGTTTGGAGCATTTTACGGAAAACTATGGCACATTCCATTCCTTTCTGTAGGAGCTCACACAGACATTAATGTCTTTAGGGAAATTTTTGGACAGCTGAGCTATTTGACTCATTAAGCAAAAATTTCTGCACCCCGCTCCCCCCTGGTCTCCTCCTCTCTTCTACTCCACTCCCCCGCTTTCAAAATGGCATGCTGAACCACCTTCCAAAATGAAAGGCTACCTCTGATTAAAACACAGCAAAAGTGGGCAAGATTCCTGCAGAATCAGAAGTACCATAAAGTATTCCAGGCTGCTGTTGCCCGATTCATTTGTTTGCTTAGAAGGCGGTGCAAACACTTGTAAGCTTTTCCTCAGGTGCAAACAGAAGGAAAATAACTATTCACTCAAAATCTGATTAAGGATATAAAGTCATCCAGTCATCCCACGCTAGGCTGACTCAGCCTGGTCTGTAAAATCCATGTATGAGCTTAAGGAAGCCACAGACTTACTAACACCCTAGTCTAAAAGCTTTATCTAAAGAGAATGTTGTTTGGTTATTTCAGAACTGTTTCATCTTTTTTTCCTATTCCCTATGAAGTATGAATTTCAGAGGAGATGAAGGCATTTCAGGGTAAGTGTTTGATCTAAAGGCCAAATCTAAAAGACCTTTAATCCCCTAACATCCATTTGAATACTTTGCTTCCACTGGGAAATTACTATTCAACAAGCTATGAGTGGCATACCAGTAAGAATACCAGTAGGAGAATTTCAAGTGGCTTTTACATGTACAGTTAGAACCTTATATTGTTGTTTGTGTTAATTTTTTTTTGCTAAGCCGAACTTCAGTAGTCAGTTTCCTTTTCTCCTAATCTGCAGCTGCTTCATTGGCTATCCATCATGTTTATTACAGTGTCATTTCTATACGTCATTCTCTTACACTAATCAGAAGCAGACCAAGTGGGAAAGAAATTGCTCCACAGGGATGAGGTCTGTTGCTGTAAACGACATGTTGAATAAGAGTGGAATTCAATGCAAGAGACACTCTGCGTGCTTACAGAGGTTGAACTCATGTCTTTTATCTGTAGGACACATTGCAGCTCTTTGTTGTGGTCATTTATGGCCATAAACCAACAACGCTCTGCAGAAAGCCTGTAAGCAGTGAAGCAGTCCCACTGTTTCCACTATTGTCATTAAGTTGCATAAAGCCAATCACCCACCATAGTGCTGTGATGAACTGGGGCCCAGCAGCTTGAAAACAGAAGTTGGCCTATGAGCACTAGGACAGACGTAGTCTAGTTTCTTATGAATACATATTCTGTATGCCCTATATCCTCATGCTACAGTAACCCCAGTCTTCTCCACCACCCTGAAGAACTTTCCCAAATGTGGTATCAATTTGTTCCACCTTGCCCAAACCACCCACTCCTGTGACACCTTCAGCCCTTTTCACCTCCTACTTACCATTGGGAGCCTTGCTAGCTCAGCCAGAGATGGTCAGTACTGTGAGAGTTTCAGACTATGGCTTTCCTGATAGCTTGACTGACTGCTACTTCTGACTTCTTGCATACAGCAAAGGCAGCAAGCAAAGGTTGAGCCCTTCCTTCAGGGCTCTGTCAGGGTGTCTTGCTTCCTCCTACCCACAAGATATCAATTTTCACAAGTAATAGTATCTTACTTTCTTTGAGACCACTATTCCTCTGTCAGGTTTACTTGATGGATTCAGCCTGTGGGTTCAAAGGTTGTTTGAACGATACAGATGGTCAGCCATGTATCATGAGCAACGAGGTCCCATTTTCTTTAAAAAAAAAGGCTAGTTTGTATTCTTCAGCTAAAATAGCCTTTACTGGAGTTATTCTGTCACTTTTGCCATAGGGTAAAACTTTGTCATCTTATCAAATGCCTATTTTGCAAGGTAGGTATTATTAATGGAAGTGCTTGAAATATGCTTGAAATATGTAGTCATGGTGAACAGCAATACTTGGTATCGAGAGGATTTTAGGAACTCTGTTTCTTCACTTTTAAGTCATGATGTGGGTAAAAGCAAGAATCAGCATGACCAGATAGGACATTGCTGGGGAGCTGGAAAGAAAAATCAATAAGGATAAGGAAGTAAAATAAAAATAGGTTAAACCAAACATAAACAGAAAGACAGCCTTGGAAAAAAAGAATTCTTTAGATTGTGGTTTACCCCTTGGGGTCATTACTGGCCGCCTGTCAGTTGGACAGATTTTAAATATTAATGAGAATATTACTAATAACTAGGAGCTTAATATATATAAAACCTAAATGTACGTTTTCTTTGTGGTTTGTAGGCAATTTTCCACTGCAGAACAAATACACTGGTAATGTTTTTAGCTGTTGCCTCTGGTGTCTAAATCAAAGATATTCTGTGTAAATTTCCAGATGGTATTGGAGCTTTTACACCTTTATCAACTAGTGTGTGACTTCAAGAGCGTAGCAGCGGTTATGGGAAACTCCCAGTCACATCTGTAAACAAAAGTATGTAATTATACATAATTATACATGTCTAATTTTATAGTTATAAATACACATATAAACACAGATAAAATACATAATCAAACATATTATTCAATGCTGATGAAAAGCATGCTGTGATCCATGAATTAATTATGTATGTTTTGCCACCCACTACTGATGCCAAACCTTTGAAGTCTTCTTCTCACATACTAAGGCTTTAATTTTTCAGTAACTACCCAGCTGTTAAATGCTGATCTAGCATTCAGTTAAGTCCACTGGAGATTTGGATTGTTGATGCAGTTCAGCAGTTTAGTCCTTAAAAGCTGGATGCATTGGCAGTGATATCACTATGATGTTCTCACTTATTTGCAAGGCTATGATTTTATAAGTCAATTAATAAGTCAAAGACTAGGATAACTGCAGATTAATAGGAAGACATTGGAAGGGGAAAAGAACATAGCAACAAAAGATATACTATTTTGGTTGTCTGAAGTCACAGCTTTTTCCTTGGGTAGGAGTGATAACCTCATCCAAGATCATGTTGGGCACTTTGTCCAAAGCT
>NW_009259318.1:2287490-2290423 GCF_000687185.1 Egretta garzetta | reverse complement strand
ACTAATAACACATCTGCCAAGGGAAGGAGGTTCTTCCTTAAGCCTGAGAAATACCATGCCCTGAACCCTGGGAGGCATGACATTAGGCTTCACACAGTGAAGAAAAAGGGAAATTACATATGTGAAGTTCAGTAAAGCAAAACAAAAGGAAAGAGAGGGATGATTTCCCCTCCTCCCTCTCAGGTGATTCTGTGTTGTTTGCTTCAGAATCTGGGTAGACTTCTAGACATTTCCAAACCCATCTTATTCCTAAACAATGCCATCCTAGAGCTTATTTTCTACTATTAATCCCAATAAATACTGTTCTGAACTATCTAAAGTATTTTGACAAAGCTTAACTTTAACTTTCATAAGGAAGCTGAACAAAATCCCCAGGATGCCAGAGGCTTGATTTGTATAGAGTTGTTTGAGGCTTTTCTTTATTGTACAACGGTGCTCACTCTAAATTTCGTGAATCCACAACACTCTTCAAAGGACTAGGCCAACTCCGTGGGTCCCATTTTCCTAGCAGAGGCCAGGCCATTGTCTGTTGAGGCCACATCTTTTATTAACAGTACAAATGGTACCTGACCAGCAGCACAGCAAACTTCTTCTCTCCGTTTCCATCCCCAAATCGTTACCAAGTGACTCGCCTGAACCAGTGAGGGCTCACGTCAGTCCTTGCGCTGCAGCTGCCAAGAAGCCTGCGAATGGTTTCTGTAACGTGGACACCTGCCCCATAGGGTCTGACCTGAGACCACCTGACAGTAACACACAGCCATTCGCATTCCTTTCAAAGTGTGTGCATGTGTGTGTCAGTGTGTGCGTGTGAAAGGCCGTATTTCTTCTCTTTTATTGGTCTTTTTTTCACCTGCTGCCAGATAAACAGCATGGGATAAGAGTCTGCTTCATGCCAGACATAATTTTGAATTTATTAACTTGCCATTCTTTTTAGTCTTGATAGAATTTGACAGGCAAGCAGACAAGCACCTAAATTAACTTAGCTCCCAACCGGCACCTAGACAGGCCAAGAATAACACAGAGATAAATTGAAGGGGTTGAGGATGGCGATGGAGTCAAAAAGGAGGGGGGAAGAGCATGAGAGAAGGGAAAAAAGTGAACTTTGGACTGGAGAAGTTTTAAAAAAATAATTATTCAAAGCATAACAACATGACAGAAGGCTGCCAGAAAAACCTCATCTGTGTGAGGAGGGCAGCACATACGCAGTGGGAAAAACCCAGACACACATTTGCCTCTGGGACAACGTAGATTTAAACGCAAGACAACTTCGTAAATGGAAATGAATGCAATGACCTCAGCTCAGGTCGCAAGAGAGTAGAAGCCCACCAGGTTATGAAACTACTGCAGAATTAGGCATGTTTGGCAGCACGAGCATTTGGGAGAGGCCCAAGGATGAGCAAGTTCTGAGTATTTGATTTCATTTTGAAGGAGGGTGGTCTTTCCATTTCAAGGTCAGCAGCAGGACAGCGTAGTGGGTGTAGAGGTGGAAAGGGAAGCACACAATTTGGCTGACTGTCATGACCTCTTGATAATTGGAGATTTAACTTTCCATGTCTCAACACTCCCTAAATCTTCCCACACAAGCCAAGTCACCAAAAAAATAGATGCAGGAAAATCTTCCTAGGTGGAGGAAGGTACATAATAGATGTGTCATGACATTCTTCCTCATCAGCTGTTCTGTCGCAACAGACAATGGTTATCAAAGTCTATAATACAAGCTGGGGGGGGTGTGAGGTTATCTATTACAACTGAAGCTGTAATAGATAACGTGTCAGACTGGAAGTACTTGGAATGTGTGGGAAGAGAGTGCAGTGAGTATTGGTTAGACTTGTAAAGAACAGTGAGTTATGTCTGGAGCAAAGGGGTGTGTGCTTATATACACGTACTCAGAGATACAAGTTGTGTTTCAGATGCATCACATCTCCTTTAGAGCAGTGTTTACGACTTCATCACATGCCCCTTTACAATAAAGCAAGGCAAAAGCAGTGAAGTAAGGCAAAATCAGTTGCACAGCAGTGATTATAGGGTGCATGCACCTACATCTAAAGCAAAGAGAATGAAAAACTTGTCATGCGGATCAGAAGAAATACTCCCCAAAGCTCACAGAGGTTTGACAAGCAGGTCCAAGTCTGGGATGAAAAGAAGGTTTCAGAACAGTTCTCTTTGCTATACAAAAAATGTAATTTGGTAAGGTGGCTAGTGAAAAGTAATAAACTTTAGAAATGTAGATATATGTGAAATAAGAGGTGGAACTTTACTTTTATGAAGAATGAGAGAAAAATGTCCCAGCCAAACTTGTGAGTTTGCATTTTCAGGAATCGTATAAAGTACTGCCACTTTAAATGTTTTCTCAGGAGAAGTAAATATTTAATGTTATACTTAAATATCCTAAGTAATTACCCATGTTCCTCTAAAAAAGTGCCCCACAGGGTGTCTCAAGACTGTCTCTTTCTGATAGACAGTAGCTCTGAAGAGAGGCACCTCATGCTGACATCCTGTTTCAGGATCTGCCAGTGAGCTGAAGGGTGGAGCATGATTGCTACAGCAACAGCACGTCCAGATGCAAATGTACGTGCTACCAGGAGTTTAAGCAGAGGACACATAGGTAGGCAAAAATACCTGTGGTGATAAATTACGCATGAAAAAATAAGTGGCCTCCTTCCTGCGGATGCTATCAAACCTGCTTTGCCTGTGCCAGTGGCATATCAGGTATTTTAACATGCACAGAAGCAAAGAATTTACCAGTTGGACGCATGGTACTTGGCCTTCATTACTTGCCTAACTGTGGAACCAGTCTTAAAAGACTCCGTTGTGCGGTGTCAAAGTTTCAAGTCCCTTGAAATGTAAAAACTGGTATCAGCATAAAGATAGAACTTATAATAAATTAGGCATTTTCCTAAAGTATTCCATTTTGCATTAACTGCATTTTTTGT
>NW_009259318.1:2284980-2287462 GCF_000687185.1 Egretta garzetta | reverse complement strand
CCCTACCAAATAAATAAAAAAAAGAAAATCAACTGCTAGCTCTACAGAACTCTGCAAATTGGTTCAGTGTACTGAAGCCCAAGAGAGCCATCAAAGTTACGTGACACCGTAGCTGGAATGGTAGAATGTAATCCATATCAAAGTATTTGCTTGCTTATCTTCTGTCTCCCCATTCCCACAACATGGCTGTGCCTCAGAAGTAGGCTGCCAGTCAGTATTACATGGTATTTCCTATTCTAAGCACAATGCTCACAATATATCCCCTTCTAAATGTGACTTTGAAAGAGCCAAACAAATGATTGCCCCTCAAGAGAATTCCTCTCAAGTTTTCTACTAATTAAGTTCAAAGCATGCTTGGGCAGGTCTTCCAGAGTTGAATTGGTGTAATGTAATGTAAGAAAAGATACAGTGCAGACAGAATCATTTAATGCTTATGATAAAGTATCCGCTATTGAAGTTTTGATTTAAAGAGCTCTGAATAATCTAGGATATATATAATGTGGGAGGTTTGGGGAATTTTGCTTTACTCTTTAACAGCAAAATTGCTTACTTATACACCTGTGTATGGAGGTGTATAAGTAAGCATATGTATGAGCACCGATAAATTATCTGCACCTTGGTAGGTGCTAATGCAGCTTTAGGTCTTAGCTTCTGGCCTGCACAACAGATAAGGAAACCTCACTGATTCATTGTGATGTTTCCTGATTTCTTAAATTTCCTTTCTGAGAAAGATTTAAAGAAAACAACAAGTTTTAGGGGGTAAAGCTTAGTGGGACTGATATAGCCATTTTTGTATCATGACATCTATGTCCATGACTTTAAAGACAGTGAAAACATACTCACAGTGATGATTGACTGGTACTGAGCTTGGTTTGAGTAAGAGCTTGGGGTCCAATCAGCCAACCAGCTTCTCACAGAGAGTTTGGCTATTCAGGCAATGTCATCCTAAGGTGTTGTACCAAGGTGAGCCATGCCACGTAGAACAGCAACAAGGGTTTGTGTATATCCAGATTCCTACAACTGCTTGTTGGGAAACCTAGCATCCTGTTAGGTATTATTTTACTTATTGGGTGGTAGGAACCAAAGTGTTCTTGGCACAGTAGGAATAAGAAGACATTCCCCTTGCCCTCCTTAAACCTACCATCTGGATCTATTTATGCTTGGTGTAAAGTTCCTAGGAAATGATTCAGTATGACTGGAGGTTGAATGCGCCCTCCTAAAGAACCCAATGTAGACAGAAACAAGTGATAATAAGTTTGACTGTTCCTTTTTCTTGTTTCAGCAATTGATATATTAAAATGTTTTGAGCAAAGTTGTGGGTAGAGTTAAATTCTATATTAAATCTGACCCTGCATCCTAGACTGAAGTGTTAGCTTTTCTGCTGCTCACCTTGCTAAAACATTTGCCGCACGCTTGACAGCCAACTCAGCCAGGCCCTGAAAACTACTCACCCCCTATCAGAACAGGACAGAGCACCACCTATCCTGGTCTTGGCTTCGTCTCAAGTATTCTCTTTCAAGTTGCTGCAGTCTGCTTTTATGGGGAATTTTTTCCCCATCAAGCATATCTGTTTTGATGGGGAAAAGTCTCCATATAGCACTTAATTTTGCAAATTTAAGTGTTTGAAAATATCTGAAAATTAGGAACAACCTGCCTATCCAAGGCTACAGAGTAAACAAGGGGACTTAACACTTTATTGAAACTATTAAAGGGTTAGGTAAAACATTTGCTAGTTTCTCTTCTGCTTTTTCTAACCACGGCTGGCTGAACTTCTGAGCTCAGGGCACAGTCTACTAACATAACAAATAGATGAGTCCCATAGACCTGTGTTAGAAGGATACTAGCAGCATTTCTCAGGTACTTGTGGTTATTTCCATTAATTTACAAGAGTTTACTCCAGATGCTGACATTTTCTATTTCAATATAGACATGTAACAAGTGCAGCTTGGGACATGAAGCATCTTTTTCACATAACCGGTGAGTTAGAGCTAGAGTTTTGCCCTGGATCATTTAGAGTATCACACAGATTTGAAATTTTCCATGACTGCTTTTTTTACATCTGGAGCCAGGTGTTTATATTTGAAGGAGATGAACCCATGCAAGGTTCCACTTCATAATTCCGCTGAATGACCCTTCTCATGCCTTTGATCTAGTCTTCACACAGGCACATTGTATTACTTGCAAAAGACAATAAAAATTTTTTACTGTTCCGTGACATTGTGAAATAGAGGGAAAAACATGATGCAGATAAAGCACTGTTTAGGCAGGGAGAATGAAGTGCAATCCTTGTATGCTTAAAATATGTGAGTACACTTGCTCTTACATGTGAAGGTGCAGGAAAGATAAAATAAAATCTAGAATAGTTATGGAAAGAATCAATTACTTTATGTGTGAATATGCTAAAATATTAAACATCTCGTGGTGGAAATAAGGAATGCAAATTGGCTCAACCATTTCTCACATCTTTCCTGCTCATCTACCG
>NW_009259318.1:2244289-2284781 GCF_000687185.1 Egretta garzetta | reverse complement strand
GGCATCTGTTTTCCCTTCCTTACTTCACTCAGTGCTCACTTCCATTAGAGTGCCTGAGGAGTTGTGGTGCACCACTGTCACTTCTGCTGGCAGTCTCCCCGAGAGCAGCTGTGAGCTCCTGCATTCCCCACTGCCTCTGGCCCAGGAAAGCTCTGCGCCACAAATTGCTGGAGACATGGGAGAGTATTCTGAGGAAGTGTCACTGTATTTGTGCTATTATACTCTTCCTTAGGCATCCAGTTTGACTGCTGGTTGAGACAAGATACCAGGCCAGCTGGCTGAGCTGCTGTGCCTGCTCTTTTGTTCACCCAGATTTTGAACTCCACTAGAAACTCTTGGTTTATTGCTATTGCATACAGTAATGAACAAAGGGTAGGGCCCCCTGGCCAGCAAGATCTTCATCAGTATATGTTCATGAAATAGGACACACTTTCTGCTTGTCCCCCGACACCCTTACTGTGCTCTTCCAGAAGGGCTAAGAAAGGGACAACGGCAGCCATAAGAGCGCAGCTGCCTAGCTGAAAAGGGGCTGCGACACAGATAGATGGATTACAAAACCCTCGGGCAAGCCTAGGGCAAGCAGAAGAGCAATAATGCAGAGGACTTACTCCATGTCTCATGCATGTTTGAAAACATCTAGACCACAGAGCCTTTTTTGTGTGAGGTAAGAGATGGAGGCTAGCCAGTGTTTTTCCATAGATGGATTGACAGACAAATATGCCATGTGTAAAGGCTGGATGATGAAGCAAAGCTGGATGATGTAGCAGTTGCACAACTTCAGGACAGTAGTTTGACTGTGAGAAAGAAAGAGGCCTTGAATCTCTCCATTTCAACGTAGTTCTCCATAATTATAATAAAGGCTGTATAAGAAAATCAGGCAATCTGTTTTAACTGGCTTCATACTGTACATTTACTAACACTTTTGTCCAGAGCAGTTTGTAAATGTCATTTTAGTGACAGGAATACTTTCCTTATTTCTCATTCATTTTTCCCAGCTGAATTTAATCCTATTACTCCACAGCATAAACCCTCTAAGTAATTTCTTTCCCTTCTAGTGTTTATATTTTTCAAGCTTCTGTAGAGTCTTACCTTCCCCCCCTGCCCCGATCCCCCCGCTTTCCTCTGTCTTAGTTATTACTAAGCCAGGCTGCAGACAAATGGTTGGTTGAATCCCTAAAGCAAGTTATGACAGACATGCATAAAACAAATACACATATACACACCCTCAACCGCCCAGAGCGTAGACAGGATGCAGTCAAAGCTCAGCAATTACGGCTCCTCGCTGCTTCAGACTTTGACACATAATAACATGCTCTGACCTAGCTGGGAGTGTCCTGCTAATCCTAGAAATTTTTTAGTCTTTAAATTGCACAAATGCAAGAAGCTGACACATCTCCGGACTGGAGCGAAAAAAAACTTTAAAACTGTAATAAAATACATGTTTTGAAGCTTATTGGGTCTGATTAATTCCTTGTGCAACCTCTGTCAGCTCCATAAAGTATATCAGGGATGTATTAGGTTCAGTATTTTCTGAACAAGACTTCATAAATCTAGGTTACTGACATAGACAAATATATGCAGACAGATACACATACACACAAGTTTTTAAATATTCTGCTTTTTTGTCAGATACAATGTCAGGAAAGAAGACAACAACTGGTTGTGGACTTAGGAGTTTCCCTGTTCTCTTTTCCTTGTCCTGCTCAAGGTTTTCTGTACAATGGTAGCCAATTCATTTCAAACCAAGTTTTTTTTATAATACCCAGTCACATAAATAAGCACAGAATGCCCAGACACATTTTCAAAGGTGCCCATCTAACTTTCAAAGACGGACACTTCTGAAACATCCTATCCAAAATTTGGTCTGGATGTCTTTTGGAGGCATTTTCCTTTCTCCCAAATAGAAAATAGGAATCATAAATTCTTTCTTCAGAGTGTGGGGAGGATGATGCAGAAATTAAATGAGAAAGCTCACTGAGGCTTGAATCAAAACAGAGCAGCTTCTAGTAATGGGTTGGGATGGAGATATCTTGTATCAGGAGTGTTCTCTGTCATATTGGAAACATCACAGAGTGCTTTTATTCTGTATTTATTTTTAGTTGATCTCCATACAATTAGGACAATGTGTTAATCTTTTTTAACTAAAAAGTCTATGATTTCTTATATTACTTATGAAGAATAATTCGTATGACAGTGAAGGTCACCAGTGAAAGTTAACAGTGATGTACATGATATGATGCTTTGTTAAGTAAGAGTAAGAATTGCACAGGGAATTGTTTCTGGGGATGTGTTTGTGGAATGAGAAAACATTTCTCACCATGGCCATCCTTCCTGTTTGAAACGGAAATCTCTGTATTGAACCATTCCCTGCTTGATCCCTTGTCTAATCCTGAGACCATTCCCCTTCCTCTTTTCTGAGTGCACTCTGCTTAGAGATGGGAAGCTAGCTGGCCCTGTTTAAATACAAAACCAGGTTCATCTCAGATCATTCATCCCCTGTGACAAATGGGCCTTGAATGAATTACAGCATGCTAAAATTGCTAGATTGGTAAATTGCCTTGTTTGGGCCTGCCTTGCTGGCTACAGTCCTCAGAACTGCTAATAGCATTAACAAATCAACAGGGAACACATCTTTGAGCTTTCTCAGCAGGAAGACCTTTTAATAAATAGTATTCAGCTAAAATACTAAAGCAGGTTCTAGATTTCAAGTAAATTCTCATATCAAACACAGATAAAGCATGGAAGCAACTGGAATTAAAACTATTGTTGAATTAGTCCTCCTCTGGCAAACTATAAAAGACTTTACAGAAGAGCTGCCTGCAAAGAAGCCTTCACATAGATTTCACTTGCTTGCAAATACATAGAAATGCCTTTGCTGTTGTGCGACAATCTGTTTGATTTTCCCTTTGTTGCACATCTATTTCACAGCATCTGGGCACACAGTTTTCACCAATAGAAGTAGGACCCGTGCCAAAAAGAAGAAAGAAAAAATCAGAGTCAATGCACTCCAAGGACCAGTGAAAGTCTAGATGAGAAAGAAATCTCTATCCGCTGTAACCACAGGATTGTAGGTATCCTGGAGGAAGTTTCTAAGGTAAGCATGGTACTGATAAGGTTTATCAGCAAAAGTTTCATCAAACACCACAGTGTGCAAAACAGCCTTGCTGTGAATTTACCCACAGAGACTAGGAAATTTAATTCTTGCTCTGCAGCACTACCTGATGCTCTGTGCATTCTTGTGGCCCTCTGATATGAATGTGTGTCTTGCCCAAGGCTATATCTGCCTGTGCCTGCCCAAATGTACATGTTGGAGATGTACACCACTGTACCTACACAAATGCCCAAAAAGCTTCTTGCTAGAGATTACTCTTTTCTTGTGAAAAATGCAGATAAAAGATAATTTTTTTTTGTTTTCTCTGAAGAGTTTACTGGTTTTCAGCAATTATCTCAGAAGCTTTCATTTCTTGAAGTCCTATTTTTAAAAAAATGTATTTAAAAAAAAAAATACGACTTTCTGATGAACACTTTCATTTGCTTGACATAAAGTTTTCCCTAAAAGCCTAAACTGAATTGCTTGGCTGGAAAATATGTGATTTGTTCCACTCACTGGAGGTAAAGTCCTGTGAAAATACTGACTGATCATTTGCTCTCCCTGTCACCAGTAAAAAAACCTTATGATCAGAATTCTCCTTTTTTTTCTCCCTCTGTGCAATCTTTCCAATATTCTTAGTAAGACCTGGAAAACACTTGATGAAAATATAACTTTTATTTAGGCCTGATAGTAAGTGGGGGTTTTGTTAAAAAGAAAAAAAAATAAAGAAGAAAGAAAAAAGACGGATATTTGTTCCTCTGGAACTAGAAAACAATGACTGCTGTATAGGCAAGAAATTGGCTTGCACAGTGTCTGCAACCACCAAACCAAACTGGGGCAAAAGTTGTGTTTAAAATCTGAGACCTGAGCATGGCTGTTGACTAGAAGGAGTGAAGTTGCAACAGCACCAAAGTTAATGGAAATTCTGCCACTGACTTCTCAAAGAGCAAGCTTAAAGCTTTCTATGCAACAGCACTACATTTTTTTGTCCCAGAAGTATCCTGAGCTATGTGGTCCCTTTTTTGACTCACACTTCCAATGCTGCTGTTCTGTACTTCCGTTTTTCTCCTACATCCTACATCTACAATGACACAGAATAATCTCTAAATAGAAGCAGCAGGTAAATATAATACTTTAAAGTAAATATTGTTTTGTTAAATACAACAGGTGAAGGGAACATCTGCTCTGATTAAGTTCCAAAATCCATTCTAATATTAATTTTCAGATGGTCATACATTTCTTTTCTGACACTGAAATTTTCAAAACTTATACTCATCCCATAAAGAAATGCATTACCATCCCCTCATTCTTGAATTCTTACATCAAAAAAAAAAGCATAGAAAAGAGACTGTCCTTTCTCTGTGAGGTTTAAAAACGGCTGAAGCAAAAATCTTCAAGGTAAGTTGCTTTCTTAAGTCTAATTTTGTAAATAATGCCAAGTTTGAGAAAATGGTTCTGTTATTATCATATTAAGAGAGTTAAGGAAAATTATATGAATGCACACAGCAAGACATTTCTATATCCCTGATGCACTTTCTGAGGATGTTAATTAAGGGGTACAGGTGTTGAATATTTTTGACTTTGTTTTCTCACATAATTGTGTAGTAATTGAGACTAATTTTTCCAGACAATCTGATTTTAAAATCTCACTAACACTGATGAGCCAGATAGGTCTTTAAGTCATTCAGTTCAGCTGGTTTTGAGGTTTACCTTTCTAACTGAGCTAATAACAACTATATGTAAGAAAGCCACCATAAAGTGGACACATGGATACAGACTGGGGGGTCTCACTCAGTGTCTGAGCTATAGCTGTTCTTGTGTGCTAGGAGCCTTCTAAAGCTGCTTCCAAAAATTTCAGACCAATGCTTTGTGAAGATGCAGTGTCCTCACATACTCTTTTCCAGGCCAAACGTAACAAAAACAGTAATTAACAATCAAAATTAACATTATTTGACTTTCCAGATATTTATAACCAGTCAAGTAAGTAGCCAGCCAATACTGGTTAGTAAAGTTCCTGCAGTACCTTGTATTGTTGTGTCTCCCTAAAATATCAGCATCACCTTTGTCTGACAGAAGCAATTAGTAAATCTACTACTTCTATTTGCGCTGTTCAACTCTGGAAATATTCACAGGCAGTTCAGCTTTTGTGTTTTACTGCTACAGTGCCTCAATAGTGCTGCCCAAAAGTGGAACTTAATGTGCACGCAGGTGGATGCTCTGCTTTCCAAAGAATGGTAGCTAGCATAGAAATGCACAGCAGATAGAAAAACATGTGGCGCCAGAATTTTTTCCAAAGACATAGCTCCATATAGAGGGCAGCATTCTTAGGTTATTTGTATCTGTACATAAATTAAGGTTTCTGTTCTTTTTTACCAGGTTATGTATCAGGTCTGTAGATTCTTCCATTATTTTTCTCATTCCCAGAAAATGATCTTACCTGCAACAGTACCTTTCTTATATCTCCTTTACTCAAGGGGCATAATGTGGGTCACCTGAATTCTTTCTTGTCTGCACTCTTCAAAAAAAATCTTCCCTGTCCTTCTTCAGTAAATTCATGTGTGCACACCCCGCAACAAAAAGAAGCCTTGACACTTTATTTTTTAACTCATCATTAATTTTTTCCCCAAGCAATACTAGAAATGGTGGGCTTTTAAAGAAGTTACTTACTTTTAGTTGATATTATTCTTCAATGTGGCTTAGCCTATAATTTTGCCTATTTAACTTCTATTACCTTGTAGCTTTATTGCAAAGACAGAATGGCTTTCTGTCTGGACCATTAAAAAGAAATTAATTTCATCTGCAGGCTCATGGTCCATTCTGGCTATGAACAATTTGACAGAGGTGAATCTTTGAGAGACAAATCTCTCTGAGTCCTCTTGTCTCTCCAAATACTGATCGTTGTCTTGGACTATGATGTGTGTCACAGCTCTGTTACTGATTTTTGTGACTTCTGACAATCTCTGCAAGGCATTTTGCCATAAATCTCTGTTTTCAACACTCCCCCAGGCCCATTTTTTACAGCTTTAGAGCCTTCCTTAGAGGAGTCAAACAACATGTTTTATGGTTTTGTTTTTAAACCATTTTGCTTGTGCTTCCCTTTTTCATGCCTTTAATATTGTTTTGTAATGAAAAAAACAGAAACTACTGAAAATAGCAAGTACATCAAAAGTAATTACTGTCAACAGATTGTCATCTGAGGTTCTCTCTACGGTTGGTATTTTTTGTTTACAGATATAGACCAATGTGCTGTTCAAAATATTATCAGCTGTCCTGCATGTATCTTAGAGAGTCTGACTTGACCAGAGTTGCTCCATTCTCCAATTACTCAGTTAATTTTACTGTTGATATTATATATTACCCAACATCGAAATATGCTTCAAATGCTAGCTCGCTGGCAGCACGAAACATCTTTTTGCAAAACATAACTAACAAAATTAAGTCAGAGTCTCTGAAATATGCAGATCCCTGTGGTTGCTTGGTTGAATGGTGAACGTTAAAGGCTATAGCAGGAATCTTGATGAACAGCAAGAACTGAACTGTGAAACAGAAGAATTGCATTCCATGATCTCTAAAATGGCTGTAACATAGTTAAAACTGGATAGGTTTCCAAAAGGTTTAGGTAGAATTTCAAAAGACAAGGAATTGACGCAACTCAGGTAGGGGAGTAGGAGATTTTAATCTTTGCAACCTCTATTCCATATCATCTTCCTCCACTTCAGCTTCCAGGAAAAGGGACAGTTAGGGATGAGTCACTCT
This sequence comes from Egretta garzetta, assembly GCF_000687185.1. Taxonomy (NCBI): domain Eukaryota; kingdom Metazoa; phylum Chordata; class Aves; order Pelecaniformes; family Ardeidae; genus Egretta; species Egretta garzetta. The sequence continues at coordinate 2,277,934 of NW_009259318.1, read as the reverse complement.
CCAGGAGAGCACTTGCCACATTGTCCTTCTTTCGGCTGGGATAGAGTTGATTTTCTTCATAGTAGCTGGCATAGTGCTGTGTTTTGGATTTAGTACTAGAATAATGTTAGTAACACACTGATGTGTTAGGTGTTGCTGGGTAGTGCTTAGACTGGCCAAGGACTTCTCAGCTCTCAGCTCTGCCAGGTGCACAAGGAGCTGGGAGACGACACAGCCAGGACACATGACTCCAGCTGACCAAAGGGCTATTCCAGACATCATGCTCAGTATATAAGCTGAAGAAAGAAGGGGGGGATGTTTGGAGTGATGGTGTCTGTCTTCCCAAGTCACCATTACGCGTGATAGAGCCCTGCTTTTCTGGAGGTGGCTGAACACCTGCCTGCCCACGGGAAGTGGTGAATGAATTCCTTGCTTTGCTTTGCTTGTGTGCATGGCTTTTGCTTTACTTCTTAAACTGCCTTTATCTCAACCCATGAGTTTTTTCTCACTTTTACTCTTCCGATTCCCTTCCCCATCCCACTGTGGGGAGTGAGTGAGCGGCTGTGTGGGGCTTAGTTGCCAACCGGGGTTAAACTACGACACACATCAAGACCAACTTTCAAGAGCTTCATTTGTAGGCCAAAGGAACTGGCAGATTTCAGCCTGGTGTCATGCCTTTACCCTCCTCTCACTTCAGAACTACAGTTGTGGAATCACTAAATGACAATATCATAGTCACTACCATGCCAAACTGACTTTGGACAAGAAAGTGTTTTGTTATGCATTTAGAGCACCTTGAAGTGGTTTATGAAAGAGGTTGTTCATAAGATTTAACCCTCTTAGGTGTATGTATCAGAGCATGAGGAGTTCACATATTCCAAAAAGAAAAGAACAACACAAGCCTTAATCTCACTGACTTTCTGTATGCAAGATAGAAGGTAAGGCTTCATGCAAGCTTTTAAAATGCTCTTGCAATAATTTTTTTTTGCAGTTTGGGAGGAGAGGAAGGTGAGGAAAGAGGAGTTTAAATATATAATTTAAACAGCTTCCAAGAAGAAATGGAGCCTTTCAGTGATGTTTGAGATGGCAACTGCTTTTTTAATGCCATATTGGCATAGCAGTAATGGAAAATATGCCTCAGTGGAAAAAAAAAGGAGGAGGTTTCATCATAAAAGGTGTGGCAAAAGGTTTTGTAAATTAAATCATAAATCAGTCAACTTTTACTTCGATTAGTCCAGCCAAAAATACTCCTATTAAAAAAAGTCACTTCAGAGTTTAAAGAAAGCCATAAATCATTGCCTAATCATAGATTTTAATACCTTAGAATAAAGTACCCTCCCACTACTGCCCACCATGCTGGCATGTGAGTGGAGTTAATAGGGAGCTTGCCAAATATTTTGAAGTGAAAACCATAGGGGTATTACTCTTTCATTCAAAAAACACATTAGAGACCCTGTCTATAAATCTTAGCATGACCTGTGGCACTGTTTAATCAATTTACTTCATGCCCTCAGGGGAGATAGTGTGTATGTTAACCTGTGGTCCCTTTCTGAACATGTGCAGTAGACCCTACAACCTTCCTGACAAATGCAACTGCTAATCATTGAACAAATTCACTCTAGTGTTTTAATTAAAGCAGTATTTCTTATTTTAATTCGTGACACTGCATCAGGTTACTCAGGGCTCTGTGTACATTGTAGGGAACATGTGGAACAAGTCAAGATGTTATGGCAGTCAGCAAGCTCTGAGAAAGAAAAGTTGGTTTCCTTTCCAGTTTGCAGTAATGCTGTGTATTATGGACACCAGCCTTCTGCATTTGATTCAGGATAATACTTACATCCCACTTTTCAGAGGAAATCATCCATACCTGAGATGGTCTCTTGGAAGTGGACAGTGGATGTATGCCAGATAACGTAAAACACTTTTTCTGAATCCATCTGGTTCAGAGAGAAGAAAGTCGTAGAAACACTGCAGAAAAAGTGACTCTGCTGTGTACTGTACCTTTGATTAGTGACAGAGATCAGAGCATTTGAATCTCTTACTAATGGTGAATGTCAACTCCTCATTCAAGGAAGGATGCTTGCCACAGCTGTGCCTGCTCCTCATCCTCCAGAGCACCCAGCAATTCACTGTTGCTCATTATCACCCAGCATGTAACCTGCTGCTCTGCAAATCACTGCACAGCTTAACCATGGCCATCTCCATCTACAGCTCGGTATTGCCAGCACCCTAAAGCCCATACCTCTATCAGGACAAATGAGGAGCAAGAATGGGAGGACCTGTGGCTCAGAGTCACATCATGGTCTCTATGTTGCTGAGACTATCCTCAGCGTTTCATATAGGGCTTCTGCTGGCCTTCCTCAGTGGAATATGTTTTAATCAGGCTGAGAAAGCTGGTTATTTTATTTTCTTTGCCTAGATTTATGAATCACCAAACTCTCTTTCTCTCTCACGCGCCCTTCGGAGGTTAAAGTATGTATGTAATTCCACCACCTTGTTCTACAGTTAGAGGGTGTTCCTGATGGCAACATGAAACAGTAATGCAAAGATCCAGTATTCCCTATTACTTTCATAGCAGACATGAATAATTGGCTATCTCTAAGCTATCAAGAGATTTAGCTGATATTCATCTGAGCTCAGCAGTTAGTGAGGTGAATCTGTCTGGGGGAAAAGCAGCTCTTCAAAAAAACTGTCTTCTAATATGATGTGGTCTTCAACAAAATAAATCTGGTCTCAGAATTTTACGACCGTCTGCAACTTTGATTTTCTTCTGAAAGCCAAATATTTCTGACCACAAAAAACAAAACAAAACAAAAAACATCCTTTCCATTTGCAATTGGGAAAAAAAGACTAAGGCCAGCCTAATGGATTCAGGATTAGTCATTATGATTCACTTCATAAATAGCAGTCCTGGTTATTGTAAATTTCCTATATCTAGCTATCTAGTTTCCTTCAGGAAACCTATACTTAGTTGAAAACAGAAAAAATCTAAGGTCTCAGTCTTTATATTTTAGGCTTGATATCGAGTGACATTTTGTGGCCTTTTACTGGCTGACGATCCATAACTTGTTTTCTGTGGAAAATCCAACAAATCCTTTCTGACTTTAACAACCATTAATCTTCAAAGCCCTCCATTGTTCTGCATTCCCACCAGGCACAGAGCACTGTGGTCAGGACAAGCTCTGTGCTAGTAAAGAAGGCTGCAAAGTTATTGTTTGGGTTTTTTTAAAATCCTCTTTTAACATGTATGGTTTTCAGCATGCAGCCTCCTTTTGTTTCACCTCTAGGGTTGGGTTTTCTTTTAGTCATTAATTACTTGATTTAGTTTTCTTCATTTTTCTTATACTTTTCCCTCTTTATGATACTGTTGCCTGCTTCAAAGGGAATTGGATTTCTTTCATGGTATGTTTCCAACGCTGGCTTTCTTTCATAATATATTTTAAAATGTTTATCAGCTTTCACTTTTTATTCTTTTTAGTGGTTTGAAAAATGTATTTGCTGCTTACGAAAGGTACCAGACCATGACAGCACTGGAGACAGATATCTTCTCTTCCTGCTACCCTTAGAGTAGCTATTTGAATTCTACAGCATGAGGCACTTCTATAAAGTTTTCCATCTTCAGAACTACCTCAAATACTGTATAATCTTCCATGTGCTAAGAAAATGGTATCTTTTACCTTCATGAACAGAGTTTATGAAGGTCTTGATTAATTACAAAAAACCATTTAAAGTCTGCGTATGATTTTTAAAATTTTGCTGATACCCTCTCAGGGGAGGCAATGAAGCATAAAAGAAGGAACTTAAATAGGGAAACAGAGGCCATACCCAAGTAGCTTGCCAGCAGCAAAGGAGGAACCAGTGTTGTAGCCACAAAATGCAGTCAAAAGGATCTTGTCTTCTGTGGTAGTCATAGACAACAGGACTAACCATCCTTTGCCCAGTAAATAGTTCTTCCCATTACTCTGTGTGTAGCTTGGAAGAAAGTTCCCATTTTCCTTGCTACAATCAGTCCTTAAAGCCTTAATTACAGAGCTCTGAGAAGAGGCTGAGAAAACTCAAGGAGAAAACAGAAGAATGAATCACGATCAGTGTAACATAGCATGCTTCTGTTGGGAGACCTTGTATTATTATATTGGCCAACGTGCACTCGATGTACCTTGTGTGTCATTTCTCAGTAGAAAGACTCTTCTTTTCAGGGGGCTGAGACCACCCAGGTGAATGGGAAAGTACCTTGGGATATATGGTCACCTCAGGCAGGCCCACTGAACAGGAGTTTCCCTACTGCCGCTGAGAATTGAATTCATACTCATAAAAGGGTCTCAAGACAGCAGGTCTGGACACCCAAGATGGAGAGACGCCCTTTCCAGGAGTTTCTTAGGACTCTCTTGTATAATTCAAGTTTCTGCTTACATACCACCGGTGAGAGTAAAGAGCAGCTGTTAATTTTTTTTTTCTCCTGTGTGTGAGTAATAAAAAGTCCTGGTTTACCTTGAAGCCTCTCTAATTGATTCTCTAATACTGCCAGTGAATCCCGTATAATCCTGCACTCTGCCTGCTTGAAAGTCAGCAGCAGATTCAAGCATTGCAGGGCTTTCCAAGTCTGTGCGGTCACCCCATTCATTACTCATGAAAGAGACAGCAAAAGACCCAAATCTCAGGGGACCCTCTCATCTTTACTTTACTCTGTTTGTTTGTTTATTTTGCCATAACACAAGCAGTAGCCCAGGCAGTCTCAGAGGAGACCGCTGCTCTTAAGACCAGGTTTTCTAGAAAGAGCATTCAGCTTTTGGGTTACCATCAGCCTTGTTTTTGAACTAGTTAAGCCAAGATTTTTCTCCCCAACACCCCACCTCCTTTCTTAGCATGAAATCTAGTAGAGGTAAAGTAAAAGTATCTCTGTTTATTTGTTTAATAAATAAAAATAACAATAACACTGTACATAAATGAAAAGGAAAGGTACTTCCTGTAAATTTCTGAAAGCTTGTGAAAATAGTCTCAGGACTCAGCCAAAATTAATACTGTTATGTAGCCAGGGTTTCCATGAAAGCATCTGTACCTGGGTGCCTGTACAAGTAAAATTGTGCAAATAACTACAGCCTCTTTTCTGGCCAAAATTCTGTTACATCTCAACAAACGAACTCCTTTTTCCTCTTTCTGGAAAGATGGCAATACCCTTTTTTACTTTTCCCCAAAAGCTATTCAAAACTGTTCTAATATAAAGAAAAATGTGTTGTTTTATTAAAAGTTTTATTACTGTCATGGTGCTTTCAGTGCAATAGCCAGCTGCCACTGCTTGGTTATTCAAGGCACAGACTCACATGCACTGATGGCTGGCTGGCAGAGTTTGCTGCCAAGCAGAGGGAGTGGTGGGATAGGACATATGTCCATGGCTCAGACTACTCATTTCAATGTCCAAAATACTAGTGCAAGTTTTCCTTCTTCTGCAGCACAATACATTACTAATGAATATGATGCAAGGCACGAACTTGTAACCCATTCTTTTACCTCTGCCGCAGAGCAGCGATGCCCCATGTTGGGATGGGTCACCCCTAGGAGAATTAACATCTTAGACTGCCAGAGCTTGCTCCCAAAGGACTTTTCTGTTAGTGTCCAGAGACAGATGGGATGTTGAAACATTGCAGCATTAAGTGAACGGTGCAAAGTCAACAACAGAGCCTGTGGCACCCAGAATATTGAAAAAGGGGTAGCACAGCACTGCAACTGGTGATGTGCTGCCCTAGAAAGTGCTTTGTATTGAGAGAAGCCCTGCCAGAGGCTTGCTCTGCAGCCACTGTCCACCGAACCTCCCCTCCATCTTTTGAACTACCACAGTCCCTCACCATCAAATGACTTGACATCAGATATAGCCTGTGACATACAGCTCCCTGATGTGCTTTCCTGTGCTTTCCTCTGCTTGGAGAGATGCTGTGTGTTCCTGCTTCCAGTCTTCCCTGGTATCCTGGCTTGTGTCTTGGGAAAAAAATGGGCTCAGGGAAGGAAGAGGGCAAAAGAAGGAGAAAGTGTAATTTGTGAAGGCAGTTCCTTAGAGACTAAAAGTGGTGGGTCGTGTTTTGTTCTGAGTTCTTAGTGCCGTCACTGTCACTACTGTTGCTATACACTGCTCTTTGAAAGACTATTTTGATAACATCTGTTACCAGAAAAGTGATTTTTTCACATAATTTGTACTTATTTTTATAAATATGAGCAAATAAATAAATAAAATAACTCCCCAGTCGAATAGAAGCTCTTCCTCCCAACTGCTTTCATAAAAAGTTAAGTAAACAGGTGGGCTTCCTGGCATGTCTGAAGTGGATGCGTATATCATATTGCAGGCAATGGCTCTCTATATCATCCAGGCAGGATTCACATCTTTGATGTACGGAAGACAGCACTTAAGCCAAATCTCTAGGTAGCCCTGAAATTGCAGGCAGTTGGCTCAGAAATAGAGCCTGGGCTAACTGCTTCCTCTCATGCTATACTGGATGGTTTGCACTCAGGAGCCCCTCCTCAGTTTCTCTATATGTTGTCCAGGTCAAGCACATCTGGCAACATTCACTCTCCAGAAACAAGGAGCCCCAACCATGGTGAGCAAAGACAATTACTGCTCCTTCCAGCTGAGAGATCAACAGCTTGTGCAATGCTATCTTTCTCTTTACCACACAAGAAGAAGAAAAAAAAAAGTCAAATATCGAAACAATACCTTCAAAAATATTCCATGAAGACCAGACCTCTTGCGGTTCACCCTTGAGAGGGTATGAAGCAGGCTTCAGAGCCTAGGTGCAGGAAAGCAGCTTGCTATAGCAAGTCATTGTAATTTTTCATCTGACACTGGACAGGACAACACAGACACTAGTGCAGTTTTCTCACTTAAGAATTTCCTGATATATAAAACAGTTACCAGGCAGTTATCTTGCAAAGATCTGAATATTTAGAGTAAGATATATTGGTCAGAAGCTGAAGGAAGGGGGAGGGGACACCAAACTGGGTTCTACATAGAGTGAACTATTTTAAAAGAACAAAAAATGAGGATGTATTTTCTATCCTGTGACAGGAGTTTTCTGTTTTATTTGTTGGCAGCTTATTATTTCTGAGTACAAGATAGTCTTCCTTGGTAGACATCTTTAAGATGGAGTGGTTGGGCAATAGAAAGGAGAACTGCCTCTTTTCCTTGTCCTGACTGCTGGGCAAGAGAGAAAGTGGGAAGATTGCTCTTCCCCTGAGAGTATCTGAAAAGATGCATCCTAGGGTAGGGGGACTGTGAGCATCAACTCTGAGCAGGAGACTGATGAAAAGAGCAGGGATCAGACACAGAGCCAGGCCTCCCAGGTGATGGAAAGAGGGGGGCTGTTCCTAGGGATCCAGAGAAGTCTGTGCAGAGCTGCTGTATCCCAGGGAGGAGATGTTGCACATCAAAATGATGTTGCGCTGTGAGCAAACCTGAGGGAAACGGTCACCTTGCACAACTGGCAGGGAAAACTCTTGTCAAATTCCTTTATTTTTGTTCAAGTTAACCTGAAGATCTTATTTCTCTACATTGTAAAAAGATCCCTTCTTTAGTTTAGTTCCTCATAAGTCCCAGCTCCAGAGTTTTGAAATTCCTTCTGGTGTTCTGGGGGGATTCTTGCTTTAAAGAAAATATACAAGCTAGTCTCCCTCAAATTTTTGGCTGATTCAGGGTCCTGTCATAACCAGTTTAACCCTCACTTTGGTCAGGTCTAAGTCTAAAGTAAAAAATTGTGGTATTTTTTATTAAAAGAACAGTAAGAAATTGCTATCCTCCAAAAACACATTGGGGAAAATATATAGCACTGTATATAACTCTATTTTAGTTTTAATTCCTTCTTCTTTTATCAAAACTGACCTGAAAATTCACTTCCCTACTTTAACTGTTCAAATAAAAGTCTTCAGTGTAGGCCATTCCTGAAGATGGTAAAAAGCACTCTACAAAGACATGATAGAAGCTGAAGAGCAGTTATCAATTATTTTTTTTAAATTTTGTAAAACTTGAAAATGGTGTGAAGGAAGTATATGCTTAATAACTAAAAAAAACAATGCAGCTGACAGAAAAGCATGTTGCTGCTGACTAAAAAAAAAATAAATTACCAACCCCAAAACCACAAACAAACCAACCAAAAACAAAACAGAAAAAAGAATAAACACCCCCACCAGAGGATGAAATGATACTGAATACCAAATTCATACCAGGGTTTTCTTCCACAGCTGTTCAGTCTAGCTTGTATTCACCATGATGCCACAATTTGTAAAGAAGTGCTACCAACCATTGCCGCCTGTTCAGCTGGTCAGATAGTGAACCAAGGTAGAAGGAAATGACTGTATCACAAAAATGGTGTGAGAAAGCTGTCATGCAAGTCTGACCTTCAGAAATGCCCCTACCTTAGAGGTGTGACTGCAACCACACTTTCTAAGGTTTTGGTCATAGTTCTAATCTCAGGTTGCAAGTAGGATCCTGAAATGCATCAACTTGGAGAGCCAGTGAAAAATAACTATCTGCTGAGAAGAAATAGCTCTTTGGCAGGTAAGCCTGGGACAACTGGAAAAGATTTCTGGAGTATAATAGATTTAAAATTTGTTTCCCAAATTCCTTGGGAACTGGGAAATATGCTTTGAACAGAAGAACTGCAGCTATTGGGCAAGAGTAATTCACTTAACGGCAATCAGTGGTTGTGCTTCAGAAAATACAGTATACTCCCATAATGAAACTGTGAGGTGGGAAAGAAGAGAAAAAGGCCAATTTCTTGTTTAGTTTCCTTCTTTTACCATGCATGGCCTGAGTTTGCTCTGGGAGGGAAAATGGGACCTTTTTGGTATTTAGCTTAAAACTAAATAAAGCTAGTTCTTCTAGTAATTGTCTTAAGAATTATTAAACACATAATTAAACTTCCTTTTCCTTTACTACCTCCTATTGAACCAGACTACCATGAATTTTGTAGGAATATCAGAAAAAAGATGCTGAAGCAGAATGCAGCTTTCAACCCCGTTCCATACCTAATGCTAAAAAGAGGGATATAGGGTTTTGTTAAGTATATGTTTCTCAATTATCTTTTTGATGTTATACTTGAGACTAGGAGGAAGAAGAGAAATTGGGTGGTGTGCCAGATGGACTCACACAAGGAAGTACTGAGTGACAAGATGGACACCCACAGCTACAAGCAGAAAAGAGATCCCCTTCTTCTGTTTCTCTGAATTTCAGTACTAGTGTGAGGTCCTGGATTGACAAGCCCAGAGACTTGGGTCTCCTGCTCAGCCGCAGAAACATTATACTGCGGGTTAGCTTTCTGTTTTTCAAAAAAACCCAGCCACAACACTAGAAATACTTCAGAAAGGTGGGGGGAGAGGAAGGGAGAAGAAGGAGTTGTACCAAAAGATTAACTAGACAGTACAAAGCAACGGGAACCGAAGGAGGCAAGAGCAATCCCGTACGATATTCCCAGCGGCGGGTTGAGGAACAGGAGCAGCTGGAGCGCATTCACCCAGCCCTCCCCAGGCGGCCCGGCCCATGCTGCAGGGAGGCTGGGACGGGCTGTGGGATGATGGGGGGGGCTGCCTGGTGCCACCCATAACAAGGTGCTGGGGGAGACAGGTAGGAAGGAGGCAGGGGGTCTTGGCAAGAGTCGGCATGATTTCACCCAGGGTTGTGGGGGAGAGGGAGGGAAAGCCGGGTTTCTCCCTGCCCTCCCTCGGGTACTGCACTTTCTCAGCCTTTTTGACAGAAAGGAGACAGGCTGGTCCTCGGAGTGGAGCTACAAATGATTAATTGTATCAAGAAAAAGAAACAGTGTCTCCTTGCTGAGCTTTGTAACGGGCTTCATATAAATTTGCGTGAAATATTATGTGGGATTACTGCAGCCAGCCAGGAGTTCGGCTGCAGGAGCCAAGAGGAGGATGGGAGCCTGGCCAACAGGAGAAGCAGGAGATGAAGTGGATCGTGTTTGCCAAGGCCAGGAGGAGAGCCAAACCATAGCTACAGTAGCATAGTAATGAGGGATGGGAATTGCATTCGGCATCAGTTCTTCTTCTTATCGTGATCGCTATTACTCTGACTCTAATTGTCCTGTCCTCCTCCCCACCCTTGCCGCAGGCCCCAGCAGAATGTCAGATAACAAGAGAAGGTAGAGAAAATAGCATATAGGAGTTTAAACATAATCCTGCCGGAACCCACAGCTGGTGTTGCATGAAACCACTTACCCACCCACTAGTGCAGACCAGACTGCTGCAACAGACGCTCTCTTCTTGCCCAGAAGGGATGTTAGGAGTGGCAGGGGCGGGCAGAGGGAGAAGGGAGAGGGGCAAAACAAAATGCCATTTTCCAGGTATTTTACAAAGAGCAGCATGTTAAGGACAGCTGGGGAGAACTGGGACTTCAGGACAATATTTGCTGGGTCCTCCTGCTTTCTCCCACATAGAGAATGCTCACTTAGGTTCCCATCTTGTCCCCATCTTGGTTCCCATTCATCTCCAAAGCAGATCCTGCCCTTTAAAAGCTAGAGAGGGCTGCGAAGGCAGCTGGACCACTGGCTCTTGTCCTGTCCCTACATCTGGGGAGTCTCTGATTGATTTAAGCAGGGAGGTCTCACCTGCAGCTTCACATCTATGAAGACATAAGGTGTGGCAAAATTTGAACTGCATTATCTCGCCCTTATTTCCTTCAGGGAACAGACTGCAGTCCCAGACCTGAGTATCCTTCCCAGAAAGCTGTGTCTGGATCCAGACTTGGCATCCTCAGTCTGTAATATCCTTCCCCCAGAAATAGTTCAGATCTTGAACGACTTTGTGCTTTGGGACTCTTTCTAGGATTTTTGATTCTGCACAAAAACGCCTTGGCCTTCGTGTAACTATAACCAGTGACGAAGGACCTGAACAGACTTTCTGAACATGCATATTATCACAGCTGAGCTACATGCTGAAGGTGCTCTGCAGGCAACAGCCCCTCTTGGCAAGCCAGAGGGGAACCTTATCATTAGCTGTGCCAAATGGAGCGGCACTCAGCCAGACGTTGCGTTTTGCCTACCTCCGAGGCCTTCACACCATAGGATGTGCTGCTTTCCCCTGGGACAGAGACTTTCTCAGCAGGGGCGGGAAGTGGGGTACACTCAAAGCATTATGGAATAACCTACAGTCCCAGCCTGTGTGTGCAGACAACCTCCAGCCTGGCTAAGAAATGGGTGTGTTTTTTCTCTCTCCTTCTCCCTCCAGCTGGAATGAAATGTGAAATCTCCTCATAAACACAAACTGAGAGATTCTTGTTTTCTCAAAGGACGCAGGGCAAAGACTTGAATTTCTTCTCCCAGCCAACACTGAGGGAGTTCCCCTCCTGGAGGGAGGGTGCTTGCCAGCCTCACAGGGCATCAGAGTGCCTGGAAAAGGGCAGCGCCGACCAAGAGCACCATGTGCCACCAGCTGGGGATTCACCCCTTTGCTCTCCAGAAGCATCTCCACAACGTCACCCCTGTCTCCCATCGTATCACCTGGTCAGTGCGGTTTCTCTCCTGCTCCTGCTCGTGAAGAAAGGCATAGCTTTTCTGGTGTATTCTGTCAATGCTGGTGCTATCTCCACGCTTTATTTGGCATCGCCACTCTCCAGGGAAGCTTTAGAAGAGATCATGAACAGTTTTTGTTAAATGTTTCAGGAACTGTTATGTTTCCATGTGCGTAGAAATATATATTAAAAATTTGGCCTATGTCACACATGTAGTCTCACTGGGGACATAAATTAAACTTTGTATGTTTAGAAGAAAAAAACACCACTAAAGTAGCTCCTCTTCAAAAAGAAGATTTGAAAATGAACTGGTTTGTGGTTAATGAAAAAGTTTCCCTATAGAAGTAGACATCCTGAAAGACTAGAATATACACAGATGGGATATTGCTCTTGTTTTGTTTTCATTTCCTCTTGCAGTCTTTTTGCATTTTAACAAGTTAATTTGGGCACTGCAAGCCAATGCTGGCTGTGCATCTACATCCACTAGATGGTCCAGGGCTCTCCCCTTGCAGAAGCCAGATCAATACCAAGCTCTGCGTAGAACCACCCAGAGCCTGGTAGAGCTGATTTTGCTTTGTTTTGTTCCTCATGTTCTGCCCCTCTCACAGGAGAGGGTTTCTTAACTTGGTCTGAACCAAAACAGAGTGAAAATTATGTTGTTTACCCTTTCCCTTGAGGTTGTGCCCAGAGTTTTGTTTTCTTAAAGCCTTCAGATGACCTTCAGGCTTTGTGATGTGGCCAAGCATGATGATCTGTAATTCTCTGTTTGAACAAATCAAAATTTCTTCCACTCCCTATACCTCCTACCCCTGCTCAACATAAACAGATATGTTTCTATTCATCAGCCAGCAAATGGAAAACTTTGTTTGCATCTCTCTGAGCACCTTCTGAGCAGCCATCTAGCCTTCCACTCTCTTTCCTCTTCAAATTTGACAACAAGGTATGTTGGGTTTCAGGCAGACACTCCTCAGAAGCCAGCACCTCTAGGCTACTCCAGTCCTTTACTGTATATCACGCTGGAATCCAAGTAGCAAAGATCAGCTCCCTTTACATAGCAGCTCCTCACCCTTCTGGCTTTCCCCAAGAAGCAAAAGTCTTCCACTTCACCTGTGAGGGTACCTTTGCATTTGCCTACAAAACCACAAAAGTTTTGATTAAATGGTCCTTTATAGTCGGTTTTGTTGCCTTTCTTCACTCTGCATAGAATTCCCTGATATTTAAACAGACGTGTACAAACTGCACACCCTAGTAGAGAGGAGTGTCTTTACTCCTGGCAGGCAACAGCCTGATACAAGGCGAGATTAAGCAGCTCTAGGAACCATAGCAGAGCTGTGATCTGAGCTACAGAGAATTGGAGTTGAAAGCTGAGTAATAAGCCAGTTTGTCTGGGCTCCTCCATAGAAGAGCTGCTGCTGTGAAACATACGCAGCCTAATGGTACTTGAAAGGGTTAATTCACCTGGAAAGTGAATTTTCAAATGGATTCCTTTTCCTCTTGGCCTCAACATAAGGCAGTGCTCTATTAGACTTGACCTTTCTTAATGTGAATTAGCAGCTCAGTGGAACAGGATCCAGAACTCAGAGTCCCTTCCCTCTTCACATCCATGCATTAATGTAACAAAAGCAAAAAGGTGTCAGCAAGGCTAAGAATAACTGAACAGATCTTGTGCCAATTTGGAATAAAATATAGGACCCTCCAGAAGTGGAAGTAACTTGGTTACTTCTGAACTCTAGGTAAGCAGGCATTTTAACTCACACCCCTCCAAACCGCAAAAAAAATGAAACATGGGCAAATTCAGGTACTGAATTTAAAATAAAAAATAAATAAAATAAAATTAAATGAGTCAGCTCATCGTTTTCATAGGACAAACAAGAGGGAATGCCAAATTATCTCTCTAGAATATAAATTACCTTTTCCCTCCTGAAACAGATTTACTTGATGACTTTAAAATATAAAAATGCCCCCTCGCCCCATTTCCACTGCTGTCCTGGGAGGCTTTCCTCACCCATTCTCCCTGCTCAAAATGTTTCATCAATCTTGTCACATTGGTCCTACCCTGTCTCATGAGGTAATGGATGGAGCCCAGCTAGACATGAAGATGTGCCATCCAGGAAACCAGACCAAAACTGGTATGTTTAAAAACGTGTTTGAAGAGAGCACAGGATGACAGGGAGGGGGAGAGGGGGCAGGGGATATTTTTCAGTCAATGCTTTCCTTCCCCCCTTCTTCTCACAGATGCTTACTGTTGTCCAGCAGCCCAGAGAAAGATATATGTATATATACATATACTTCTTTCTTGGCGGGGGGGTGTGGGAACCAGATCCCCATGGCACATATGTCTTTGGGTCCTCATGGGAGCCACAGCTGTGCAAAGAGGGGAGAGCAAAGGGAAAGGGGGGGTGGTGGTGGTGTCCAACTTCAACTTTCTAGAGATGGAGTTATTTTAAGCAATATCTTTGAAACAAAAAAACATGTGTTCTCCGTTCTGCAACGCGCCGGGCAAGGCTCAAACACCGGGCTGGGTTGCCCGGGGTCGCAGGCCCCGCCAAAAAAAACAGAGCGCTCTGAGGTGGGTCTGAGGCGAAGCTGGTCACCAGCAAGGAGCAGTGACGCGGCCAAGCCTGAAGGAGCGCGCCCCGGTTGGCAAACAGGGACCGCAGTGTTGACTGCCCCTCCGGTATTTCCCTTTCAGTGTGCTGCGCGCTCGGCGCGCGCTGCTACGAACAAATGTTCCATGATGCGTGGATGAAGGATGGGGGTTCGCATACTGGGCATGAGCTTTGTGTGCCTTTCAGGCTGGAATTTACTTTGATTTGTTTTTCAGGTTTTGATCCGCCTGGGCTTGGCTGGACACTTTGCCGGCGAGGGGAGTGGTGACACATCACACCCCGCCATGGTGTCGCGCTAGCCTTCTGGCCCGCCAGCCTCTGTGTGGACAAGTCCGGTCGCACACCACTTCCCCGGTTAGCAGTTCACACCGTCGCACCTTGGTGCCTCTTCTGTACCTATAAAAAACAACTTCCATGCACCCTCAAAGGAAGCATTTAACTACGGTTACGCACCGAGCGCAGGTCTGGATGTTAACTTCCTCAAAGGCTAAGTGTTTTCAGACAGGGAAGCGTTGGTTCCATCGGATCCCCAAAAGCCAGGCGTTATTGTTAGTTGAGTTTTAAAAGTTGTCTCAGCCCAGAGAGGAATTAAGCTCCATTTTCAAGTAGAAACAAAGCAGCTGCTTTTCTCCGAAAGGACCAAGCACCTCCCCCACTCAAAGCTGGCATATTGGTTTTGACCGGGTGGAAAATAACGCCCTTCACCCACCAACTTATGGAGGAAAACTGGTGCAAGGGAGAAGGATTCCCATCTGCCGGTAGTTTCTGGAGTGCGCCCACACGCTGCTGAAGCTCTTGGGACTCAGGGATGCATATGAGAGGGAAGGGGAGGGCCAACTAGAGGCTGGAAAAGTTATGGCAAAATCATCACCCTTTTTTCCTTCCTGACTGTGTTCTTGGGAGCCACACAAGGACGTATGCATGTGTTGGGGGGCAAGAATAAGATAGGGAGAAAAGAGGTAATTCCCACCTCATTTGGTATTTTAATCTACAGATATCCAAGTTTTGCACCTAGCATGTGGAAGAAACAACAGATGAGCTTGGTGGAACTTCTTATGGTAAGGGTGTTTGCTCTTGTAAAAATATGCAAACTGAGGAATCAACTTCATTCAAACACCTTTTGTTCACTAAATGATTATTTTACATCTGAATTTGCTGAGTGCCCACAACTCAGAGTCAGTGGGGAGCAGAGGGTACTCAGCATTCCTGAGAATTAGCCCCAGGATGTGTAAGTATTGCATTAAGTCTCCCTAGCATTTTACAGATTTGGCTGATTTTCAAGATCTTTAACGCATGACACCGTACATTTGTCCTATTTTTTCCTTTGGTGTGTGTGTGTACCCATGGTGGGAGTGCTGATATAGGAATTTACCTCAAAAGCATCATTTATATCCAGCCTCTTGTTTTCCCAGGAGTATTTGTTTCTATAAAAGGCTTTGTTATGGCAGTAAGCACTTAATGTTGTTTGAAAATGTCACACAGTAATTAATTTATCCTCATTGCACCAAGCTGTTAGATAGGTTAGCAGTATCCCCATATTACAGGAAGAGAAGTGAGGAACAGAGATTAACCCATGAGGGGCCTAAGGAGAGTGTAGGAGAGCCAGAAAAGGAACACAAATCTCCCGAATTAACAGGCTAATGCCTTAACCACATGAATATCTTTTCTAAGGTTTTATTTGTTGCCATATCCTTTTTCTGCTTGATCACTTAGGACAAAATGACCTGTCCCTAGATAACATTTTATATGCTGGAACTAAAAATAGGAATTCTCTTCTCCTACTCTTAAATTGTAGCATTGTAAGCGTACAGCATGGGAACTTGTGTGAAAAAAACTACTAGGATCAAGAGGAAAAACAGATAAAGGCCAAGTGTGGGAGAAGGCAGCAGCTATGGAGGGAAAGAACCTTTGCAAGTGTCTGCAGGGGATCCAGCTCCAAATACTTTTCACTGTTCAAGACTTTTCTTGCCATTTCCCTCCATGCCCTTCGGAGAAATAAACATGGGATTGAAGAGCATTTGTTTTAATCCTCACATGTGCTGCATGTACGTGCAAAGATTTGCCATGCTATTCCTTTAGCAAGAATTCAGCCACCTAGTTGAAGAGGCTCAGACCAAAAGCTACAGGAAAACAATCAGATCTTTTCCATTCACTTCATTAGGTTTTTGTCTTTGCCTCAAAATAAAGCTTTGCTATAGTTTTCAAGTGACTGTAGAGCTGAAGAAAGCCTGGGGCTGGTGGTTTCTCTGTAGTCTTTGTAAGTATGAGGAATACAAGACTCTTCCTACACCCCACTGTCACCTCGGGCTAGTTTTGCAACAGTTTCACAGTGCCAATCACAGACCTGCCAAGTCTCACAGTTTCTGGTTGCAGATTCACTCAGCTGGCTCCTGTCTCACATCCCCTCACTGCAGGGCTGGCACTTCGCTTTAGCATCGCATCGCAACTCCTCTCTGGCTCCAGGACCCTCTTATACTGGATGGAGCCAACTGGCCTGCCAACCATCAAGTCTTGGACCTGGGTTTCCAAATAAGAGGTGATTCATCTACCAAGACTGTGTCCCTCTGACTCTACCATCTTACTCTCTTCCAAGGAATCTGCAAAGAGAAAAACCCCTTTGGTGCAGGATGCCTTTAGCCATGGCAAGAAAAGCCTGCCCTAGCCCTCTGTTTCTGTTGTGCTTTCATTCTGCAGGAACCTGGGTAGTATTTAGGTGTTTTGTTAAGCATTGCTCACTGCCAGTGCCTGCTATTGTGCAATCAGGGCTGCACAGAAGAGTGTATGCAAGCTGAAGTAACCTGCCTTAGAAAAAAACGGGGTCCCAAATTATCTTTGGGTCTTGAGGGAAAAGCTGTCACATGCCTTAGAGTGAGGGTTCCCCAAAGCACTCAGCTCTGGTTTCAGAACAGGCAGCGGCTGTCACATATGTGCATGAGCAGGAGGAGGCATTTGGCTGCTCACAGAATAAGAACACACTTTGGGAATCCTGGCCTCAGAGCAAATTCATTGCCATATACTCACACACTCACTCCTCTCCTGTTAATGTGGTTCTGGTGTAAGGGTTTTGCATAGCAGCCACAGAACAACTGGTGGTGTTTTGCAATAGCATAACTTGGGTGGAAATTTCTTACTAGTCATCTGACTGAAACAAAGCCAGGTGCTAGCTGAGATAAGGTCCCACGTACGCACTCCTATGGATAATCTGATGGACCTGCTGTCTTCAGAGCCTAAGGATCCTGGTTTCAGCCTGTAAGTAAATGGCAGGGAGCACACCCAGCCTAGCACCTGTGTGATGCAGCCTGCTAATTCACTGCCAAAGTTCATCTTAGCATCTGACCACCAGATACAACAGTTGCCTTGGCTTAGGGAAAAGCACTAACTGGGGTGCTTAGAGGTTATTGCTGCCCTAGCAGCTGTGATGTCATGGCTAAGAGTAGCTACAGCACATTTCCTCTTGAAGCCAAAGTGCTAATAAAAGTATATGTAGAACTGAAATAAATCTAATTATAGGGTTCAGCTAAGCGTTTTAATAGGGATGTCTACATTCATCATTAAATTCAAGATAGACCTTTCTGTAGCATGCAGAAAGCAAATTTGTACAAAAATGCCTAAATACATTATGGAAGACATTTAGTATCCTTTGATAGTCAGCACAAGGTTTCTTATACACAGAAATGGTGGAAAATGCTTCACTCACAAGCTACCAGCTTCTAGCTGAACTCACAGGGCTACGAGCAACAAGTCACTTGGCTGTTGTGTGTGAATGTCCCAAGAAGTGGGAGAGATGAGCAGGCCTTGGGCTCATGCTTGTAGCTGAGCCCTTTAAAGAGGAACCAGGAATACACACA
Source organism: Egretta garzetta (assembly GCF_000687185.1). Lineage (NCBI taxonomy): Eukaryota > Metazoa > Chordata > Aves > Pelecaniformes > Ardeidae > Egretta > Egretta garzetta. Next base: position 2,260,001 of record NW_009259318.1, on the reverse strand, counting down.
TGTAGGTCCATGGTCATTTGGGAGAAGCCCAGTCAAAGAACCTTTCGTCTCATTAAAAACAAAACCCCATGAGCTGCTGTGATCGGCAAGTAATCTGAAGGAAGCAGGTAATACTGTCCTTCAGCAAGAACAGTTCATGCATAGTTAGCAGGATTAGAAAAATAGAGCATAATGAGTTTTTTGTGTCTGGGTGGATAATGAATGCTTTTTTAATGTCTACAGGGCTTTTACAGGTGAAATTTGAGCCAGCAAACTGGCATTATGCCAAACCCAGCTCAGCTCCCCTCTCAAATTGGCTGCAAGGCACAATCATATTCTCTGTTCCTTCTCTCCCCTTTATCTCTTAAAAGGATAATTCCTGAAAATTTACATTAACAGGCAGACTTGGGGAAGGGAGAGAGTAGGGGGGCTTGCTTGCTTACTTTCTGGAAAATGCTTAACTTGAGGTCTTCTTTCTCCTCTCAAGAGCCATTTAGACCTCCTTTACTTGCACAAAGGGAGGCGGGAAACAAAATATCTTAATATTCCTTGCTCTCTAATCTTTCTAAACAGGCTTAATGCACAGCACCTTCCTCCCTCCTCAGCCTCTGTTGTGAGAGGCAGAGCTCTGTAAAACAGACTGGTTTCTGGGCAGATGATACCACGGTCAGAGCCAGAGGTGGAAGTGGTGATGTGGAGAATGAGGGATATTGCTTCCAGCTTCGCAGTTTACAACCAGTTGGTGACATTGTCAGTGCTCCCTGGCGAGGTCATGCTGTGTTGTTCGGGGCTCTTGCTGGACAGGCAGCCCAGGAGCAGTTTCCTCCTGGGATGGGGGCTCAGAAGAGGCTGCAGGCACACAGTCTTAATGGGAGGACCATGCATCCATGCATGGAGGCATCTTGTAAGATAGGATATATGTGGTGTTCAAGGCAGTGCTTTGGGTGCTCCTGGGGACTTGCAGGCGCTTTAAAGGACTGACCTGGCAAGTGTATGCCTGGAGAAGGCACTGCTCTGTTCTTTGTTCCTCTGGTAGGGCATGCATGGTGGTGTGAAGGAGGTATTTTCTCTTTGCCAATGAGCAGAGAAGCCTCCTAGAAAACCACCCGCTGCCAGTGTTTCACAGTGAATGTTACCCACATTATCCCTGGCACAGAAACGTAGCCAGCTTGGAAACGGACATTATGAAAGAAAAATAATTGCTCAGCATTTCAGCCTCAGTAGTACAATGGGTTTCTTTTCACCGCGCCATGGAACAAGCAGGAGAGGTAAGGCTGCTGAGCTGTACTACTGGACCTGGTCTAGTATCACAGAAAGGCTTTGTACCATGTGGATGTGCCAGCTTGACAGGAGCGGCTTGGCACCTTCTGCCGTGTGCTGCCTTGCCTGCTGCAGACATCCACATTCACAGTTTTGCTCAGAGTCTCTTCAATACTTCTGCCCTTCCATTGCTTCATCAGAGCAGTAACCTCTCCTAGCATAGGAGGAGATAAGAAAGGGGTGCATTGCCCCCCCCTCTTTCTTTTCTAGCAGCAGTTCTCACATTTGGAAGCCTCTGTCCCAGTGTGCAAGCTCGATTCATCTTTCTCTGTTTTACCAGAGGGTTTAATCACCTCAAAGTCATGTTTTATGAGATGGGTGGGCTTTTTTGTCTTTTTTTATTCTTGGAACATCACTATAAATGTGACACAGAAGATGGCTGCTTTGAGACTGATTCAATGCCAGGAACATGAGCTGAACTTCTACCTCAGGTCAAAAAGTGAAAATAACTAGATTACTTTCTTCTTAGCTCCTAATAGGTTTATGTTTGTCAAAGAAATGAAACCAGCTGGTAACCTCTGTGTAGGAAAGCTTCAAACACCACAAGAAGGCTTCTCATGCCTTGGCAAGGTTGCGTGTATCTCTGTACACAAACTATCCCAGGACTTTGACTAACTCTTACTCCAATGCTAATCCTTCACTTTCCTGTCCTAACTAATAAAAATCAGGCAATCCTCATGCATGTCCAGCTATGGGCGGGATGCTGCCTTTGTGGTCTGAAAGCCAGTCAATTTGCTGTCTTGATATGGAAAGCGTTTGACGCGGGTGAAAACTCTGTTCCTGATCCATGCATCTGGTTCAGGATGAAGAAATAATTTTTGAGCCAGATCCCCCAAACAACCTGAAGAGCAGCTCAGAAGTCATTACCTTCTGAACCATGTTATAAGAAATTTTTATTTAACCTCACTTGGCTTTGACCTCTGTGTCTCCCTACTTGCATCATATGTTCTGGGGTTTTCTTCTGTTCCCAGAGTAACCAAGAGATATAGAGTAAATAAAAGAGCCAGCAAAACAAACAAAAGTATCTGCTAACCTATTGACTCACCGTTTCCTGAAATCAATGGGGAATTTAGAAACCAGTGATGGAAAAGCCCTATTAAGTAATCTTACCTATCCCACTGCCAAAGCAGTTTCAAGTATGAGATGTTATGAGGCAACCTACTTTTCAAAGACCAAACTGGTCACATAAAAGACCAAACTGGTCTTTTATGTGAGCCGACTGTCTCTACATCAGATAGTGCGAGAGAAGAACAGTCTAATGGTTTAAAAGCTAAAGCATCTGCTTACTTCTCCAGAGCCTTGTTTACTAAGTTCAGCTGATGAGATGGCTGTGGATGATGAGCACTGCCCTTGTAAATATGTGTTGCCCTAAACAGTGATAGTTATTAGTAGTGAGTTTTACAGATAACTGGATGAGTATGAAAGGTAAAACCACTGACAAAAAAAGCAAGACAATGAGCTTGTAAATGAGAAAACAAGACAATGAGGTTTGAGAGCAAATAAAACACAAACAGAACTTGGTGACTGAACAGAGGCCAAATATGATGCTATGAGGATTTGTTTGTTTCATACCAGTTAACCTTGGGGTTAAACAAGTCAGCAATTGCATTCATAGAAGCTTCACAGCAAGGAAGATTGCACTAAGAAAACAATTCTGGCTCCAAGGTCTAGGGGTGTTCAGCTCAGTAGCTTTGTCCACATTGTTCTCATTGGTTTTGTTCCATTCCTGGTATTTGCCAACAGGATCCAGGCTTTTCTATTTTACATCATTTCACATGACTTTAGAGCTGTTGAAAGATGTTCCCTTTATACCTATGAGCTAGGCAGCAGCTCAGCAAGCTTCCCCCGGCCTGCCAGGACATCCTCGTCCTGATAACAAAACTCACTGCCCATGTCATTCATCCTCAAGCCACTAAGTCAAAGCAAATGTTTCACAGATCCTTATATTTTGAGGCCCTAAAATGATCATTCTGAACCCTTATTCTTGTCACCTGCAATGTAGTATGTGAAATTATAAACGGGATATGACAAGCAACAACTTCCACACAGGTAAGTAGGCAGGATTTTTCTACCCCTTTCTCCACTCTCCATCCCAGGCAGCAACAACAACAATTATAATATAGTGTAGTAGTGTAATATAAGAACTACTGAGAAACTTCATATAAACTTCATTGGTCATCAAAGTAGATCACCACCAACTATAGCTGAGCTTCATTTTATTAGTGATAAGACAATCATCAGGTACAACAGTGATGGAGACCTGACCAGGTTTTAAGTCACGTAATATCTCCAGGAAGAGGAAAGCCTGTTAGGCCAATGGCTTAGTCCAACAGCAAACATAGAGAGAATGTCAGAGAAGCCTGTGCAAGAGCTGGTGCCTTGCAGTTCAGGGGCATCTCGGGAACATGTGTTGGCACTTCAAAGGAGGATGGATAGTCCCTGAGCGCAAACCTTGAAGGGTTACCTGATTCCACCAGACCATAATAAGGTAAAATGGATGAGAAATGGGTACTCTTTGAAAGTCAGAGATCATTCATGAACAGAATGTCATAAGCCTACTTAGGCCTTCTAAACATCCATGAGACAGAATGTAGAAAGCTCTGGGTGGCCTTTTAAGCTCACGCATGGAAGGCAATTGACATAAAAAGATTCTTGGGTGAAAAATAAAATCTTTACACACATGGCAACACCAGAAGGGTTGCTGTATGGTTAGTTGCTTACCTGCTTATGTAAAGGTGCTTGAAAAGCACATTTGTGAAACTGCCATGTGTCTTTCAAGACCTTACTTTCAACACCTGCTTGATATGCTGTTCTAGCATTTCTTACCAGCTATACATCAGTATAACTCTCCTGAATTCAACAAAAAAAATTTGCAAAATCTTTCAAAGTAAAGATTAGAGCAACCTAAATCAGGAGTAGGCCTAGTTCTCGTGAACATACAGATTAGGCTGTAGACCTCTACTGAAATGAAAAAAAGTGGTCTTGGTTTTAAGGGGTAAGGGAAAAAAGAGAACAATATGATTGACTCTGTAATTCCCAAAGACTTGTTTTCTTGTTTATGCTGAGGAAAAAATGTATCACCTACATTATTCCTTTGCCATCCATCTCAGTTTTCTTCCCACTCCTAGGCAGATACTACTTAAATTCTTTCTCTTCCTCGTTTTCCTATTTAGTTTTGTCTTCTAGCTGGAAATAGTTGCCTCCTGAAAATATAGCTTTGCTTAAAATATATATGCACTTCAATGCACAAACCACTTACATGCACAAATGTGCTGCGAATCCAAATATATCGTATTCACTAACTATTGTCATAACACAGGAATAAGAAGGTATCTTGGAGGTAACTGGCTGTCATACACAATTTCCAATTTTGCACCGAAGTGAGAAGCTATTGTCACTTGCTTCTGAGCCTGGTCCTGGGTAACAAACACTGTATGGCATAGACTTTTGTGTGATACACTGCACAGTATCGCTCATGTGATATACCGAACATGATAACAAATTGCGGAGAATGTCACACAGACAATATAACCAGGTATATTAAGCCCTGATAAAGGATCTCCTAGGGAGCAAAGCATCTCCAGGGTAGAATTACAGTCTGATATGCTGCTGAGTGGATTTTGTTATTAAAAATACATGGTAAATTATAGGCCCCATATGCTCCTGATTTCACTGATTTTAAAAATAGAAAGTGAAAGCTCCCAGCTGGGGACACAGCTGCTGCTAAACACTGTTAGAATCATAGCCAGGAGTGTCAGTTGTAAATGCAGCAGCCTGCAACTGAAGCGGTGGGAGAGTTTTGTTTCTCCTTAGTCTGCAGCTGGATCTTGGCCGGGGGGAGCCTTCCCCAACGCCTGAAGGGTCACCTGTCTCTTTACTGAGGCAGATGCAGACATGTTTAGCTGTAAGATTCTCATATATTGACAGTGCTTAGCCCACACTGTACTTCCAGGAACCTGTTGTTATTGTCACTATCTTCTTTTAAAATCATTCAAGTCTGAGCACTGAAGAATTGTGTCCATACGGACTGTCAGGATGGAGCTGGGCTACAGGCTTTGCAATGCCAGGTGCTGGGGTGAAGAGGAAGGCCAGCTATTGAGGACTGTTGAGGGCAATTCTCATGACCTACACAAACAGTGAAGGGAAGATTGGAAGCAAAGAGAGGCGTGGAAATGAGTCACCCCAGGAAGCACGTACCAAGTGGCTGTGTTGCGCCTTTTGTGAAGCGCCAGCATCTCCCCCAAGTAATGCTCTGCTGCCTTGTGGACAGAAGGTTCTGTGGGAAGGAGGCTATTCTATGTGGGCTATTGGGAGGGACAGCTGCAGAGATCAAGCGTCTCCTCTTCCAGCAGAGAATAGCTTGCACTGAGGCATCGTTGTCAATGGGACAGTAGAAAAACCTATCCTGTGCTTGTTTGTGCTTTATTTGGGTTGTTTAAAATGCACCTACTTGTAAAGTCTTATGCATATCAGATTCAGCTTCTTTCCAATCTTCCGTACAAAGGGGAAGGTTTTGGGTTTTTTTTAATGGACTTTAAAATGCAAATGTAAAAAGTCCTTTTGCCTCTTCCCTTTTAAAAGAGAGAAAGAACGAAACTGTGAAAAGTGGTTTTAGCCTGTTGGTGAGGCTCTGTGCAGGGTCTGTGTAATGAGAGACTCCAAGGAGAACAGTTTCTACACAGCTGCTGCCTCTTGATCTTTAATGTCTGCAGTGCTCCTGACTTGTACAGCAGGGAAAATAAGTAATGCTATCTTGTTTAATCATGCTGTCTCCTACCTTGCTTAGCATTTAGTAACTGCTCTGGACCACCTAACTTGAAGACCTGCTTTAAAGGCAACTCTTTGATAGCAGAAACCCTCGGTCGGGGAATTTTTGAAACAAGAGTACCCTCTAATGGAAACCAGAAGGAAAGAGCAACCAGAGGCAGCTATAGTAGGGAACATACATTTTCTCCTCCCTGAGTACTTATGCTAACCTTTATGCAAAAATAAATTGCTCTCCTATTCTCAAAGGAATGGTTTGATAGTCTGCCTTTTTTTAATGTAAAATGGAGAAGGATTTTTTTCACTGCAGGTCAAAGCTTACAAAAAATAACCACCTTCTCAGAACCCAAAACCACTTAATCAACCTGGAAGGCTAACTGGCAGCTTGACATCTTCTGGTCCCAGCTGTAAGCTAGCACAGGAGCTCTGGCCGCTGAGGAGGCCAGAGCCCACCTTTAGGTTGCTTCTGTTTAGGTTAGCTGTTTTTCCTGCTGCAAACTGCATCAGCAGCAAATTGTCTTCTCCTGAGCTGCTGCTGGAGCTCTAAGGGAGCAATAATTGGCACACGGCATGGGAAGACACGGTAATTGCTACTCTGTGGGCACTATTGCTTGTACAATTAAGTCCAAAGATTTCTTTCATACAAACCAGCGTAGGTGCTCAGTGTGAGCTGCAATCAAATTGCTAAGGCTATGCTAGCATGCCCTGTCTTACACATCAACAGAAGTCTTTCACTGGTGGTGAAAAGCAAAACAGAAAGGCTATGTCACACAACTAGGAGGTCTCCCAGTGATTTTGCAGCCTTGCCCTACAAGCTAGATCTCTCCTGATACTCATACAGGAAATGAATTATGGTGTCCCCGCAGAGAAACAAATTCCACAACTGTTTATGAATTTTCTTGCCTTGGACTTGCTCTTTCTCATCCTGTGTGCCATCGTGTGGTTACAGGGGGCTCAGAACTGTGAGAAATGACTTTGTCACCGGGGCCCTGATTTGCATGTTCTACAGTATCAGAGGACTTTTCAACGGTGCCACTGCATATGCTTGTCATTTCATCAGCCAACTTCATTTTGCCCTGAGCGCCCACAGGCCTATGTGATACAAAGGATGTGCAAGCCCTATGAAGCCACATCAAACAGAAGAGGTGTGCTATGTCCAGGCATGCCGGCTGCACCTATTGCATGAAACATGCTCAAGCATTTCCTGAGAAAGTCTGGTGAGTCAAATCAGGCCAGTAGCATATCTCAGCTGTGTGTATCTTCTGTTTTTCTTGTGTTACTGGTCAATAAAATAACTAACACTGATTGCCTCAGCTTCAAAAATTGCATGTGTAAATCAATGCTATGTCTGTATCATAGCATCCACATGGAAGCTGACGTAGTATTGTAGTTAAGGCTGCAAAACAGTTTTTGCTCCAAGTCCAGTGTTTTCCCTTGCTCCTGAGTTTCTGAAAGGTTCTACTTTCTAGGCTGAAATTTTCCATTACTGAGCTCAGCCAATGGCTTCTGGGAGAAAGTCTGAGGAAAATCCATTCGACCATTCTGTGAAAGTGGAAAACAAAACAAAACTTCTCTGGAAAATTATTTAGAAATATGTTAACTTGTACATCCAGTGAGGAAAACAGGAGCAGAAAACACAGCTGTACTTCAATTAGGAAGCTGATTAGAAGTTTTTGAGGACATGATTCCCCGTTCACTCATAATGGGTTTATCCCGATGTATTCTCTCTCAATTTCACTCTTCGTTTGTACTGATTTAGGTGACAAGGGAGTTAGATACTATTTTATCATGGCATTGGAGTTATCTTTTGGCATATGCTGTGAATGCAAATGTGGTGTTACTTAGAGGAACTTGAGTATCATCACTGTGTAAGCAACACTTACAGTCCCTACCCTTTGGCCTGTGCCATGAGGCGTAGGATCTGCCTCACGTCGTGACACGGCAGATCTGACAAAGAGACTGTCCTATTGCAAGTGACATTCAAAACCTGGAAATCTAGAGAAGACATGGGACAAAAAAAATTAATTCCTCCTGGGTGAATTATATCTAATGCAGAGCTCTCACATATTATTATATTAAAGAAAATATTATTTGGTATGTAACACCTGTGTTGAGGTTTTGTGCATGTGCTTAAGTTATCACTAGGTAATGAGGGACACAAGAGGTAAATAGACATTCCTATAGAATAATACTATTTTTTTCATGTTTCTACCAATCTCAATAACACACATACACGTCCCCTTCTTTTTATCTGTATCTGACTCTGAACAAAATTTTAATATTCAGATGACCCTAAACATAAGGGATGAGTTCCCACACTTTTGTTTTGGTCACGGTGCCTCTCAAGTTACCCACAAAACGAGGCCAGAGAGTGGCTGTGGCACAGTCATTTGCTGCAGTAGATGCCGTGGATCAGGTCTCCAGTGAAACTTGACAGGGTAATGCTGATTAATTGCATCAGCTGGAAGTCTGGCTTGCTGGTGTATTTGGGAACTGTGGTGACAGAGGTGACTAATGTGTTGCAGTGTTTCTCAAGCTTTGAGGCTGAACATCCTGAGGAAAGTCTGATCTCAGAGCAAACCTGAAGGAAGTGCCTTGTGTATGTTGTGGGAGAGGAAGGCTAGGAGGATGGATGAGAAGGAATGGATTTTTAGGGGATTTCTAATGCTCAGGACTTGGCAAAACCAGATCTTGGGACGAGCTCACATTAATAAACAGAGCTTGTTTTGCTGAGTCTAGAGAAAAACTGACTTAGTGAGAAAGAAATGAAAAAGCTCTTCTGTTAGAAGTTTTAAGATGTGCTAGAAGTTTTCATAAAGAGAAAAAAAAAAAAAACAAAACCAGGCAAAAGTTCACATTTCCACATCTCTTTTTTTCTGCTTTTTGTCTTCTAGTCTTTAGACAAATGGGTCTTTTCCAAAGAAGGTATTTAGTGTTTATGTTTTTGGATGAAAAACTGTTTCATGAAATCACTCTGTGGAGCTAACTCTTACCATAGGGATCCTGGCCCAGAGCCTTCGGCATGGCTAAGCTCTCTTATGCTATGGACAAACTGAACAGATGAGTGGGCTGCAGTATTTCTGGAACTCCTTCCTGCTTCATTGCGCTGCTTTGGAGTGATCAGCATGCTTAGTCCTATGTGATGGGGAGACCAGGGGGAAAAGCAATAGGATTTCATTTGCCTGGGGCAGAGAAATTGCTTGGGCCAGTGAAAGTGAATTAGGCAAACTCATTTTACAGGCCTCTATCATGCACTTCTCTAAGGACATCATCCAACTTACCTCCCAAGGAGTTCAAGCCTGGAAATGTTGGGAAATGCTGCGGGTCAGGAGAACGATGATATGGTGGGAAAGACATGGAGGGCAAGCTTCAGCATGACCTAGCACATTAACTGCTCATAGTAGCTACTATGAGTGGCTCAAAGTACAACTGTTTGTCCCCTGAGTTGCATGAGCAAGATGTCACTAATGCTGAAGAGAAAAGTGGGTGTAATAAAGCCCCTTGCATGTATTGCCAACTCGCACAGGCGTTTGTATCTGGAAAGCTTAAACGTGGGAGCCCTCCTGTGGTAGTTCTTCAGAAGCATGTTTTTCACCAGGTTAAAACAAGTCACCAGAAGTGTGTTGAAGTCCAAGTAGAGAGCAACATAGTCATAAAAGAAACCTGTATCTGTGCATGGTGGGTATGAGTGTGCGTGTATACACAGCTACTAAATGTTAGTGAGCAAGCCAAATGCAGGTTGCTTGTGTTGGGCAGATCACAAAATTTAACCTGACCAACCCCATGACAAGCCAGCAAATTAAGCTTAACCTTGGACATTGAAGCCATTTGCACCTGTGTGAGCCTGACATGCTGACTGCAAGCACAGAGCCACTGCTCCTGTTTATTTGAAAGGTAAGGCATACTTGAGGGTAAGGCATATTCTCTTCACACCCAGAGTGTCAAGGTGAACCAGCCAGCAGAGGAAAGCTGAATGCTATACATGAAGTTACCTCCACACAGAAGTCTGGCCTGAAGATGATGGGTGATTTATGGGACTTATTTGAAGCCTCTAAGACAGCCAGATGGCCTGGCTGGGCCTGAAGCCATCCCACACTGCTGGTGGTGAATTTGCAGATCAGTCTGGGAAGTTATAAGAGAACGCACAGGGCAAGTGCCACCAGCAGTGGTCATGCTGTCCGGCAGCTCCCTCCCACTGGGTGCCAGTGCAAGTACTGCCAAGGGGGGCTCATATGGTCACACATGGCAAAACTGCCTTTGGGGTTCTGGTATTACCACCAACACACCCAGTTCACTCAGTGCTCACGAGATTTACAGCCAGGATAATTACTTGTCAAGCTGTGCAGAGTGATCGGACGGAGGACTCTTGGGTGTTTCATTCTCTGCTGAATTCACAGTGGCTATTTTTGTCACAGCTCCTGGTGTTATGGTCTGCCTCTGGGGTTTGCACTGGAGACTTATGGCTGTGGCCATGCCGGGAGGATCATACTTGTCAGCTGAGGGTGCAGAAAAATAATCCCACAATAAATACTGTTTTCTCAGTACTTGTAAGTGGAGGGAGGGCAGGACTGATCTCTGAGGGATGGAGCACCTCTCCTATGAAGAAAGGCTGAGAGAATTGGGGTTGTTCAGCCTGGAGAAGAGAAGGCTCCAGGGAGACCTTATTGCAGCCTTTCAGTGCTTAAAGGGGGATTACAAGAAAGATGGGGACAAGCCTGTTGCTATAGGACAAGGGGTAATGGTATTAAACTAAAAGAAGGTAGGTTTAGACTAGATGTAAGGAAGAAATTTTTTACAATGAGGGTGGTGAAACACTGGAATGGGTTGCCCAGAGAGGTGGTAGATGCCCCAGCCCTGGAAATGTTCAAGGTCAAGTTGGACGGGGCTCTGAGCAACCTGAACCAGTTGAAGATGTCCCTGCTCATTGCAGGGGGGTTGGAGTAGACAACCTTTAAAGGTCCCTTCCAACCCAAACTATTCTATGTTTCTATGATTTTAGGAGCATCACACATTTAAAGCCACATAAGCTGGTCATGAATACACTCTCTAAGGGTGGTGGCTTCATGTCTGCATTGGTATGCACAAACTACCATAATGGCTGTATCCTATTAACAACGGTGTGTTATAACTGAAACAGACAGTTATTAGTTATGGATATTTCATTAAGAGGAAGTCTTCAAAAGCATCTCTCTAAAGTCAGAAAAGACAGGAATTTTGGAATATTTATGTTCAAAGTTACAAAACTGTTAAATTTTTAATGAACAAACTGAATGCCTTTTGAACAGAAGTAATACATATTGCCACATACTGCAAATGTACGCGCTGGTTAACCAGCACCCACTTTTATGCAGGTTCCAGACCGTGACCTGAAACTCACTTGGTTAAGCTAGAGCTTAAACAAACTTGAGTTTGCTTATTCAAGGTAACATCCAAAGGACTGAACCTCAATGTAATTATTGCATAATTCTCCAGGAATCTTAATGTGAAGGACCTGCTTTTATCTTAGATGCTAGAAATAGGAACAGGGATGATGATGCTTTAAGTGACCAATGATCTTTATGGAACAAAGCCACATAATAGTGTAAGTGGGATCAAAAGTATTGATCACTCATTTTTGTTACCAAATGAATGTCCTTTTTATTTTATTTGTTGTAGCTTTTTTCAATGCATTCATTTTACAGCAGAGGCTGGCACCCTCCAGTTTCTCATGTCTCTTCTTGGTAGTGAGGTTCACTATGACACATTCACATCTGGTTGCTTTTTTTTAACAGAAGTTGCTATGTCTTATTATTTGCTACATTTGTTAAGAGAAACATTTTTACGGATAAGACAGTATTTTATGTGCACTTATGAAGACTATGAAGAAAGCCTGTGGATGCTTGTTAAAGTGCTTTCTAAGGCCAAGAAAATAATCTGTAGAAAACTAGCTACCTCTAAAATGTTGAAACAATGTGAATTCATACTGTTTCACTTCCTTAAATCAATGACATCTCTGAAATACACATATATGGAAGTTGCCAGGTCATATAAAATGTGAGGTTTTCAAGTATTCTGCATGCTAGCATAAAAAAGTCAAAATCCTAATTCTTTTCAAAATGTTTAAAATTCTTGAATATTTTGTTTGGGATACCTAAGCATTCCTGTTAAGACTAACAGACTTTCTGACTACTTGATTCACTCGGGCCAGTCAGATGGCTAGCAAGGCAGGGTGCCCGAAGAAAGTGAGCAGATCAGGTGGATTTCAATAAAACAGTGTATTCCCAGTCAAGTCCCTGTTGTCCAGCGTTATGCTAGAATCTGGTGACCAGATCCATGAGTGGACTAATGAACTGTCTAAGGAGGCCGTGGCAAACCATTTAAATGTCTAACTCTAGCCATGTGCAAAGTGTGTTGCCTGATGGGAATAGAGGTAAGTTTAGTATAGATTTAAATGTTTTGACTGACTGTGGGTCAAATTATCCCAAACGTTAATCTTCTATTTAATGTGGTAATGTAAGGCCTTCTTATATTGCAGAATGATAGCCTCTCATTGTGATAAACCAAGGTTTTGTCCATATTATTTGTGGTGTCACTAGCTACCAGGATCTTCTGTGAGTTGCAGCTGCAGCAGCTTGAGGCATCTTGCATGGCTGGGTGCTGCTGTGTTCCCTCACCCACGCCCTGGACACACAACCCTATCAGAGAAACAGATAGAAACCATAATTTTGATGTGTAACACTAACTGATGACAATTAAGTAGAACCGCTTCTCTAATCTTAGGTGCAGTATTAAAAGATACAAAATTTAATTCATCTATAAAGAAATGTTTTGGAAGATATTTCAGTCTCTCTCAGTTAATGAATTTGCATCTTTGGTAAAGCTAATTGTGAAAAACAGTGAAGGTAAGATTTTGCCTGTTGTGGAGAAACACGTGCACAAATACATATGTACAGATACATAAATAAAAATCTCTTAAATGCTGTTTTATTTTAATTATATTTTAATTTTTCTTCCTTTCTGTCTTTCTTTGCTCTTATGCAAACATATCTGGAAGATACATGCATGAGGAGATCTCATGGAAGAGGCCTAGGAATCACTGATGTTTCATTGTCAGAGGCTTCAGTGAAACTTAACTAATGTGTCCGCTGCTGAGGAATGAATCTGACCACAGTGAACTAATATGGTAAGTCTTGGTATTTTGAGACTGGCAATAGCTGGCAAGTTAACAGTCACCTACTGTGCAAGCCCAGGACATTTTTTTTCCAAGCAAAGTTTCACAGGGCTTCCTATTCTGAATTCACACACACTAATAACGCAATTGCACATCTTGTTTGTTGCCACTGCCTAATTATAAAATATAATTTTCCTCTTCTAACAGAGAGGAGGAAGTATAAATATTTTTATAAACATAAATCTTGATTATGTAGATTGATATTTACAAAATTAGAGCTGATGATGCTGTTCCGTAAGGACAATTTCCCATCACAAAAAAAGCAGTAAACTGAAGTGGAAGATTGGGATGTGCTGTAACATTATGAAAATAAAGGAAATCCTTCAAGGAGACTAATGATTCTGAAGGGGTCTGGCATAAGTCCGACCAGGACTGGTCCTGATTCCCTTATCCAGGCAAAGTTATTTCTGGAAAGGATTTTTGCCTTATATGCTGCTTTAAAAAGTCTCCTAAAAATGTATTTTCTTGTGCCAAATTTTTATGATTTCAAAATGAAAATGAAATTAAAATAAAAAATGAAAATGCCAAGGCCAAGCTTTACAAAAAAGTATTAAGTCAGTCAGTTTTCCCTTCCATGCAATATGTTGTAGTGACTGACATTTGACAAATGCTCTTTCTGATTTGTACAATGTCACCTCCTTCACACCCTTCATGGATAATTGTGAAATGAAACCTTGCCTCAGAATTTTATCAAGGAATAATTACTCCATTTGTATAAACTGTGATCAGACATGACCTTGTTAACTGCAGAATAAAACCAGAAAAAGTCATTTGGCTTCCAAGAGAAGAAGCTCTGTTGCTCATGCAAGTATCTTTAATAATATTTACTCAGAAATGTACGTACTGGCAAAGAAAAATGTAAAATGTTTTCATTTCTGCATGTTTATCCCAGCATGAAAGTCCCTCTTTAATTGCTAGCTACAGCTAGCTCCCCGCCAAAAATGGGGAGGAGGGCAGGGGAGGGGGCACATAGGAGAGTGCTATTTCAAGAAATAATAAGTTTTCGAGGCTCTTTTCCTATCGTTGTTTGGCCATGATTTTGCTGCTTGAGAGATTCCAAGGCAGGAATGGTGCTTTGCTGTTCTTCATGAGTTGGGGATGGGGTGTGCACGCACAGCAAGCACCACTGCTGCGGCAAGGACGTGTCTCACCCCGGCTAACGCCTTGTCCTCCCTTCTCTTTCTTTGCTGTTGCATGCTCCTGGAGACTTCAGAAAGCTGAATGGTCTTTCTCCTACAGCCTGTGCTAAATTACCAAGGCTGAATGGACACTGCAGAGCCCCTCAGTGCCGCCAAAACTGCAAGATCAGGGAGCTCCTTGGATCTTTTTGAATTTCAGTAACAGCCTGTTCCCTTTAACGTGGTTTTGACAGGCTGCAATTGCTTCTCTTTGTACAACCTGTACTTTTAGAAGTAGTAAGGTATTTGTGGGTGTCTGGCGAAGGGATCTCAAAATCCCAGCCAGAATGTAAACAAAATACAGTTCTTCAATAAAATTCAATAAATATTAGCCAATATAAACCTGCAAAAATCAGACTGTGCCATGCAACATTAAACCTTGTGAACTGCTGAAATCCCTCACCTCGAGCCTTTTTCAAAAGCACCAGAAAAAGTACAGTCTCATGTACACAAATACACAGAGACTGTGTTAGGATGGTATGTAGAGGCCAATTAGTGTTCTTGCTCCATATTTTAGGGACCAACTTTTGAATCTGTGTGTACATTTAGAAGATGAGGTCTCTAAACCCAAATTCTATTGTCAACAGTGTTGTCTTTGGAAAATAAACTGCCTTGGCTGAATTTGGAACTGCTCCCAAATTCAGCTTAGTGCTCACTTCCTGATAAATGGTAGTAGAAAATTTAGACCAGCTAACATAAACATTAGCATCTGTGTCCATAGAGAGAAGGTACGTATAGTAATACTGGGTGGACATCATTCAAAGAGTTATGTAGGCCTCTTAAATATTGGAATCCACTGTCCTTTATTTATACAGCACTAACAGATGGCTCGTCTGAAAAATCCAGCTAGGCTGTAGGGCAGCGCTGCTCCAATGGCACTTGTCTAGGTCCAGACCAAACATATTTTGCCCAGACCCCATGGAGGTCTTATAAATGCAACGTATGCAAAATTCCTGTGGAAAGCTTGCACTACTGACGATATTCTTATTTTTTTTAAGCTGCAGCTTGTGGTGCAGAGGTAGGGTCCCCAGTTGGGGGGAGGTATGCAGAGCCAGACAGAGCCATCTTTCCTTCTGAGAAAACTTTAACAGCAAGTACTGGCTACTGACAGTATTACCTACCAGATAGTGCTAAGATCTAAGTATCTTTGACTGCAACGCTCTCAAGTCACTGGTGAAAAAGCTATGAGGGAGCAATTTCTGCACACAGGAAGTGCTAAATTAGAGGGAATGGGGGGGGGGGGGGGGGGGCAAGAATAAAA
>NW_009259318.1:2234183-2244090 GCF_000687185.1 Egretta garzetta | reverse complement strand
AATTTATAAATTAGGGGGAATGGGGGGGGGGAGGGCGGGGCAAGAATAAAATATATGGTCATAAGCTATCAGAGAACAAAAAGAAGTTCTTCCTTCAAGTAGCATTTGTATGCCCTTAACAGCAGCATCCTCACAGTATGCACATCTTGTATCATCGCTGTCTTAAGTAGTGCTTGCACTTCTGTCCACATCTCTCCCTCCATGCTCATGGTATCACCATCTGCAAGGCGCATGATGTTGGGATGGCAGCACAGGAGGGGAATGTGGCAATGTAGTGGAGAGGTTGGCATAAGTTCCTGGCTGGATGGAAGGAGGACAGAGCACCTTCCTATGGATGCTCTCCATGATTGAGTTTTACAAGAAAAGCTGCACCTGTACCATGAGAAGGAACACCTGTGATATCTGGCCGTCACATGATGGCCTACAAGTTGTCATGATAGAAAGACCTAAAACATAGGATATATGTATAGAAAATATATAGAATATTTTTTTTCAGCCTGGAAAAGAGACAATGGGAAAGGAGGTAGAGGCTCTACAGGACAAACACCTGTCTAATGGTGACAGAAAAGGAGGTAATTCAGCAATTATTATTTGCTATTTCTCATAGTACAAGAAGTAGGGAACACCCAAGGAAATTAGCAGGCCCAAGGGACAAAGCAAACAGAAGGAAATACTCCTTTACAAAGAGCATAAATTGTGGAACACATTGACACAGGACATTATGAAGGCCAAAAATACAGTATTGTTAAAAAGGAAACTAGTTAAGTTCATGGAGAATAGACCTCTAAAGAGTAATTAAATTGGCATGCTCCAGCTTTAATCTTCTACTGAGGAAGCCCTTAAAATACCTCCCGCTCTAGGCTGCAAATGTTTGGCAGGGTAAGGGTTATCTCCGACTTTACTCTGCTCTAAGACTTTTTTCCAAAGCATTTACCGTGGGGCACTGCCAGAAGCAGGACAGTGGACCAGCTGGACCTTTGGTTTCAGTGTCACAGTTCAGTTTCAAGGCACAGTAGGTTGTGGCTGGAAAGCGAGACTAGAGGTATTTGTACAGGAGAGGCCATGTAGTGACTAAATAGAGAGAACCCAGGGTCTGCGCTTTCAGGCCAGGACACCATCTGTGAAGCTTTTCCAGCCTCACCACTGGTCTGATGCTGAGAAGTCTGCTAGAGTGAAAGGTAGGCAGTGGTGTGGCAAGAAAACCAGAGGTGGAGTCCAGGTCCCCAAACATAAAACAGGCAGCTAATTCACACTGACTTCAGAATGAAATGATTAAGTGACTAAGTACTATAGATCTATATCTGGGCTCTTATGTTTATTATTTGCATTTCCTTAGACATCTTTAACTTTTGGATACAATTGTATAGTAAGGGAAAGAAAAATAAAAGGAATTTCTTCTCTCTTTTTTTTTTTTTCATTTTCCATTTATAACAAAGAAGTTGTTTTCTCTACTTTTTTAAGGAAGGATCCACACATAAAAATTACTTGGGCAGGTGTTGTTCTATACTTCTCTGTAGCCAGATATTTTTTCCTTAGCCACAACTTTCTCGTTCATTTAATATAGCAGGGATGATACAATGGAGGACACTGGTAAGCAAAGGTGAAAATAAGCTATAGTGGTGTCTTTGCTTGCTATTTTCACTCACCTATTTGTTTTTTGATATGCAAATCAAAGATGGGGACAAGTGACTGTGATACTCTTCCCTATCACCCAGGACATTAATGAAGATGTTGAATAGTACTGATATTAGGGTCTGGGGCCTTCCTGTTCTTCATTGGGTCCCTTCATTGTCTCTAGGTGGGCTGTTTCTTCTCTTATCTCTAAGACTGCTGCATCAGCTGATGACTGTAGCAGCCTTCCTTGCTTCCTTATCTTCCAGCTCAAACCTTCTCTGGGGCCTTCTTTTACTTTACTAGGTAAAAGTTCAGCATATCTGGGTGCAAGTTCACAGCCTGCAGCCTAAGCTCTAGCAGCTGCTAATGCTAAGCAAGTTATGCTAAGCAAGTTCTATATAAATAGCATACCAAATTGCACAACACTTTGTTCATGAGGATATTATGGGAAATAGTGTTGACATCATCTGGATGAACATAGAATCATAGAATCATAGAATAGTTTGGGTTGGAAGGGACCTTTAGAGGTCATCTAGTCCAACCCCCCTGCAATAAGCAGGGACACCTTCAACTCAGTAAGGTTGCTCAGAGCCCCAACCAACCTGGCCTTGAATATTTCCAGGGATGGGACCTCCACTACCTCTCTGGGAAACCCCTGACAGTGTTTCACCACCCTCACCGTAAAAATTTTCTTTCTTATATCCAGTCTAAATCTACAGTTTTAATTTAAAACCATTACCCCTTGTCCTGTCACAGCAGGCCTTGCTAAAAAGTCTGTCCCCATCTTTCCTATAGGCTCCGTTTAAGTACTGAAAGGCCGCAATAAGATCTCCCTGGAGCCTTCTCTTCTCCAGGCTGAACAACCCCAACTCTCTCACCCTGTCCTCATAGGAGAGGTGCTCCAGGCCTTGGATCATTTTAGTAGCCCTCCTCTGGACCTGCTCCAACAGTTCTATGTCCTTCTTGTGCTGAAGGCTCCAGAGCTGGACACAGTGCTCCAGGTGAGGTCTCACCAGAGCAGAGTAGAGGGGCAGAATCACCTCCCTCGACCTGCTGGCCACGCTTCTCCTGATGCAGCCCAGGATATGGTTGGCCTTCTGGGCTGCGAACGCATATTGTTGGCTCATGTCCAGCTTCTCATCCATCAGTACCCCCAAGTCCCTCTCGGCAGGGCTCCTCTCAATCAATTCATCCATCAATCTGCATTGATACTAGGAGTTACCTCAACCCAGGTGCAGGACCTTGCACTTGGCCTTGTTGAACCTCATGAGGTTCACACGGGCCCACCACTCCAGCTTGTCCAGGTCTCTTTGGATGACATCTGACAATCTGACATTCTGGCATGTCAGTTGCACCACTCAGCTTCATCTAGGAAAATTCCATGCTATTAAAAGGACTGAGGGCCATTGCAACACCCAAAATGTCCTCTTGCTTTCTTTCCATAAAACATTGTTTTTGCGGATTTGCGTCTTTTGTAGTAAATTATTTGGCTTGGTTGGGTGTGTTAAAATGTTTTATGGCCTGTGGAATGCAGGCTTTTGTGATGCAGTTGTTCTGTGGATGCAGCTTTCACGGAATTTAGCTGCATGCAGTTCAGGGAGCAGGCCCTACTAGATGTATGTTATCCTTTTCCAGGAGCAGCAGAATGCCTTTGATAACAATTAAGGATAATTTAGTGGGTGTTGTTGATATGGCATTGCTTATCTGTATTCTATTTTTACAATAAGATGTACAGATGTCGTCCATAAAAAAGATGTACAAATTAGACAAAGTTTTTCCAACAAAATGCAACATAAATATTTGGCTAAGAAATTTTAATCCTGCAACAAAGGTTTTAAAAGCTAAAATGAAAACATTGTCCCTCAAATAACGGTCAGGCAAGTCACCATGTGCCAGTAGTCTCTGAGCTCACCTGCAATCCAGTCTAGCATTCTCATCTTCTAATTACTCAGTATTTGCAATGAGGTATTAATTTGCAATACCATACAGATATTACAGAGTGTAGCAAATCAAATTCCACAAACAAAAAAAAAGACATAATTAACAAGCCTCCGCTCCTGAAGCAACGTTAGAATTAGGTGTGTATTTCAGCATAAACAACTTTGTGATTAGGTTCCCGCCCTAGATTTTGCTTAACTGTCTTTTGGGGAGGAGGATGAAAGGAGTCAGCCAGAAGTTTTCTGTTTATGTGGAGCAGTTATTCAACACAAATGTAATATGGAACACTTGTGTCTGTATAGAGTGCCTAGTACAAAGCCTTTCATCCCAAAAGATCTCATGTTTGTTCAGCTAGGCTTTCTAAAGCAATAAAAACTAAAAGTAAAATACCTCTTGCAATAAAAATAGTATGAGCAATTCTTTTTTTTTTTCCAACTTTAAATGGGAAAGATACATTTCTTGTTGAAATCAACATTTTTTAGATCCCTGACTTGCCCTCTTGCCTCCCCGCCCCCAAAAGAATGTTGCCATAGACTGAACTTAAAACTTCTCTGAACAAATGCACTCTGTAACTATTATTATGCCCATGAAAACATGTGCCTCTGAAAAAGTACACCAACAAAGGCGTAGATTTAAAAAAAACCCAAACAAAAACAACCAGGAAAATGAGGTGATCACACTGTCCATGTCAACCAAATCTGACAGAGGAGTAAAACCCTGAAATCTGTGGAAATGAACGCAATGAAAGAATAGCTGTGAGTTCCTATGAGACCTTAGAGGATCAACATGGAGGGCACATACCTCTAAAATAAGCTTCAAATTTTGCACCCTATTAATGCCAGAGAACCCCACTCTGAAACTAAAGGTATAGGAAGCCACATTTCATTTTTCTGTTGTTCACAAAGGAACCTGTTGTTTTGGGGTTTTTTTTTCCCAGGAATATTAAAGTTCCAGGTTGGCAGAAAAAAGGTAGATTTGTCTGAAGACAGGCAAGAGAAAAGGCTCTACAAAAGGGGGTCCAGAGGAGTCCTGGAGGGATGGCGCAACTGAGACAAATCAGCAAATCTACCTGTAGGAAGAGGGAGCACTCCCTGCGTGACTGCTGCAAAAATTAAAAAGACGTTCAGTGAGGAAAAGAATATGAGTTTGTGAAATGTACTGATTTTTCTAGAAGATAGCAGTTAAAATGAGGTTTGACAGAGAGCCTGTCATAAAGAGAAGCTATTGCTATCTTCCCACTAAGCATAACTCTGTTTTATACAAAAGGATTTGTTCTGTGCAAGGGAAATATAAAGTGTTCCACTGTTTATACAACACAGGAACAAAAAGTAGAAGCAGTTTCTGTTTTCCATATTCTTGGGTAACTTCAACCAAGCTGGCTACAACTTAAAAGTTAAAGGAGCTACCAGTGAAGTACTTTACCTAATTTAGCCATTCAGAAAATTAATGTGTATGCCTGATACAGAAAAGGCTTTCTTCAGCCTCTTCATCTTTCACCAAACTATTGTGTCCATATTTCTATAGTTCCCAAACTCTGACAATAGTTCCAAAAAAATCCCCTTGTCATAGATTCACAGAATGGTTTGGGTTGGAAGGGACCTGTGAAGATCACCTAGCCCAACCCCCTCTGCCATGGGTAGGGACATCTTTCATTTGATCAGGGGGCTCAAAGCCCCATGTTACAAGTGAAAAGCAGGTGCAGATCCCTCAGGGATGAGGCACAACACTCAGCAAGTGAAAGCTTTGGCTTTATCGAAAGTGTAGCATTACCATAGTGGCAGCCCTGGGACACTGACGCTAGTAAAAATGGTGACCCAACACAGCAGAGCCCTTCCTGGGGATGAAGCTCAAGGGAAAGCACCACGGGGGGTTGGTAATAAAACTTGTGCTGATTAGCATCTTGTACATATGCAATGTCTTGTTTTGCTCATTAGCAAACTCACTGATATAATGCAGGTGCTGTTGTCCAAATTCCAAGATCTGCAGCTGACCCTCAGGTTGCTGTCAGTGCAAGCTTGTGTGCAGATGGGTAGAAATGAACTATCCTGGGTTACCATGACAACAAGATAAGGTGCTCTTGGTAGTCTGCATACTCAGACTGGGGAGGCGAATCATCCTGGGATACTGTGCCAAAGTTTTCTCATGCCCTACACCCTATCCAATCTGACTTTGAACACTTTCAATGATGGGGCATCCACAACTTCTCTGGGCAATCTGTTCTAGTGTCTCACAACCCTCACTGTAAAAAATTTCTTCCTTATGTCCAATCTAAATCTACCGTCTTTCAGTGTAGAATGGTTGCCCCTTGTTCTGTCACTACAGACCTTGGTAAAGAGTCTCTCTCCGTCTTTCTTGTAAGCCCCCTGTAAGTACCGAAAGGCTGCAATAAGGTCTCCCTGGAGCCTTCTCTTCTCCAGGATGAACAACCTCAGCTCTCTCAGCCTTTCCTCATAGGAGAGGTGTTCCAGTCATCAGATCATTTTTGTGGCCCTTTTCTGGACCTGCTCTAACAGGTCCATGTCCTTCTTGTGCTGGGGACCCCAGAACTGGACACAGTACTCCAGGTGGGACCTCACAAGAGCCAAGTAGAGGGGCAGAATCACCTCCCTTGACATGCTGGCCATGATTCTTTTGATGCAGCCCAGGATATGGTTGGCTTTCTGGGCTGCAAGCACACATTGTCAGCTCATGTCCAACTTTACATCCACCAGTACCCCCAAGACCTTCTCTGCAGGGCTGCTCTCAATGAATTCATCCCCCAGTCTGTACTGATATTGGGGATTACCCTGACCCAGGTGCAGGACCTTGCACTTGGCCTTGTTGAACTTCATGAGGTTTGCATGGGCCCACTCCTCAAGCCCATCAGGGTCCCTCTGGATGGCATCCCTTCCCTCTAGAGTACCAAGCACACCACTCAGCCTGGTATAATCTTCAAACTTGCTGAACACACGTTCCATCCCAAGGTCCGTGTTGTTGATGAAGACATTAAATAGTATTGGTCCCAGTACAGACCCTTGAAGGACACCACTCGTTACTGGTTTCCACCAGGACATTGAGCTGTAACTCTTTGG
The DNA here is from genome assembly GCF_000687185.1 of Egretta garzetta. NCBI lineage: Eukaryota > Metazoa > Chordata > Aves > Pelecaniformes > Ardeidae > Egretta > Egretta garzetta. The sequence continues at coordinate 2,237,467 of NW_009259318.1, read as the reverse complement.
ACATAGCCATCCAGCCAATTCTTTATCCACCTAACGGTCCATCCATCAAACCCATATCTATTCAATTTAGAGGCAAGAATGTTGTGGAGGACTGTATCAAAGGCCTTACAGAAGTCCACGTAGATGACATCCATAGCTCTTCCCTTGTCCACTGATGCAATCATGAGGTTAGTCAGGCATAATCATTGATGCGAGGCCACTAGATTAGTCAGGCACAATTTGCCCTTGGTGAAGCCATGTTGGCTGTCTTTAATCACCTCCCTGTCTTGTGTATGTTTTGGCATATCTTCCAGGAGGATCTGCTCCATGATTTTACTGGGCACAGAGGTGTGGCTGACTGTGCTGAGCCCCATCTCCTTCCTTGGTACCTACATTAACTGAGATTCCCAGATGATGCCTGTTGGGTATTAGCTTTGCCTGAACTTCCTTAGCTTCCAACACCAGATGAAGCCAGTATGGCCTGGCCCTGGTCCCTGTGGCTCCACCAACCAGCCTGTCAGGGCAAAGCGGTAATGTCGTGTCTGTCCCAAATAACAAAGCAAAGCAGCTGCATTGACTCACAGGTACAGCTGAGGAAATGCTAAAGCATGAGACAGCATAGGAGTAAGTTTTATCAGCTGGACAACATGAATGCAGGAGGTAAAGTAACCCTAAAGGTAAGCAACCCCCCTTTCCTCCATGCTGCATATGAAGGTGTTAACAAAGCAGTTCTGCTAGTGCTGACCTGGTGTATCAGTTATGAATAGCAAGTGAAAACCAATGCTGCTTGCAATCATTCTGTATAATACCTGGAAGCAAGCCACAAATTCAACATAGCTTTTTCCCCACATGGGGCCAATAACAGTCTGTGGTATTCCTAATTTAAATGAGGTTTGAACTCGAAAGCTGAGTGCTTCTTTGCTTTAAGACTTTTGCATCCTAAAGAAGAGGCTGTCTAGCAATGCCCAGCAGTGTCCAAGAGTTTATCTCCCATGTAGTAAGCTGTAAGCTATTTGGTATCATACTCCAAAGTTTAAACTGCAAACTTCAGGGACTTGGCTGTCTCAAAGAATATTCAGTTAGCTATGTATCATGCTAGTTAAAACACACAGACAAATTCTGATGTCAGCTACAAACACATGCTAGATCCTAATCCTAAGCTGAGCAATTTCTTTAGTAGAAGACAGGATAATGTGTTTCTCTTAGGAGGATGACATGTTTGTTTTAAGTACCATGAAAATTGTAATTGATTTTTAAAAAATCCAGACTCATTAGAAGCCTCATTACTAGTAGTTAGCTGGTAATAATAACACGAGCCACATCACATGAAACACTGCCTACTGCATTGCTTATTCTCTGCTCTTGTCCCTCTTTAGCCTCTGCTGTACGGGTTGAGTTTGGAGCTGGAGCTGTTGCAAATGCAGACCCTCGGTGTGGGCGTGTATACCACATCTCTGTGGGATTTTAGGTGGGAGACATGGGACATAGCAGCTTTTGCTCTGAAGTTAATTCTTTTTGCTTAGGTGTTTGGAGGAGCTAGCAGTAGTGGGCATAACAGGTATAGCTGAGCAGTCTTTAATTTGTGTTGATAGAAAGCAATTCCCTGCTGTTTTCCTGCGATACTTCACATGCCATGATTAGGTGATTTTGGGGGAAGACTGACCACCTCCACTTAAGCCAACTAAGCAAAGGCAGACAGACCAGTCAGTCCCTGGACTCTCACTTCTGGATGGTTGTCCTCATTTTGGCTGGGATAGAGTTCGTTTTCTTCATAGTAGCTGGTATAGTGCTATGTTTTGGATTTAGGATGAGAATAATGTGATAACACACTGATGTTTTAGTTATTGCTGAGCAGTGCTTACACTAGCCAAGGACTTTTCAGCTTCCCATACTGCCCTGCCAGCGAGGAGGCTGGAACTGCACAAGAAGCTGGGAGGGGACACAGCTGAGACAGCTGACCCCAAGTCATCAAAGGAATATCCCATACCATATGACATCATGCTCAGCATATAAGGCTGTGGGACAAAGAAGGAACAGGGGGATGTTTGGAGTTATGACATTTTGTCTTCCCAAGTAACCCTTATGTGTGATGGAGCCCTGTTTTCCTGGAGATGTCTGAGCACCTGCCTGCCAATGGGAAGTAGGGAATTAATTCCTTGTTTTGCTTTGCTTGCATGCGCTGCTTTTGCTTTACCTGTTAAAATGTCTTTAACTCAACCGACAAGTTTTCTCACTTTTACTCTTCCAATTCTCTCCCTCATCTGACTGCAGGGGAGTGAGCAAGAGGCTGTGTGGAGCTTAGCTGCTGGCTGGGATTAAACCACAATAATGATTATCATCACTTTTTGTAAAGGCTGTGGGAGAGATGTGCTGTTCCCTTTGCATTTGTGCAATAATCTTCTATCTAGCATAAGAGCAACGGGTTTCTTTGGCAAACTGGGTGCTCTCTGTGAGTGCTAGAAGTCAAAGTTGAGTCTCTGCTCATGCTGTTTTAAGAGTGTGTCTTCACTGAGCTGGTTGCACGCCTCCACCCTGATGCCTCTGCCAATGAAAGACAACTCCAGAACAAAAAGGTCTCTGAGGAAGAGACACTTAAACAATGTGGTGGGTTGACCCTGGCTGGATGCCAGGTGCCCACCAAAGCTGCTCTATCACTCCCCATCTCAGCTGGACAGGGAGAGAATATAAAACAAAATTCTCATGGGTAGAGATACAGACAGGGAGAGATCATTCACCAATTACTGTCACGGGCAAAACAGACTTGGCATGGGGAAAATTAATTTAATCTATTACCAATCAAATCAGAGTAGGATAATGAGAAATAAAAACCTAATCTTAAAGCACCTTCTGCCCACCCCTCCCTTCTTCCCGGGCTTGACTTTACTCCCGATTTTCTCTACCTCCTCCCCCTGAGCAGCACAGGGGGATGGGGATTGCGAGTTGGAGTCAGTTCATCTCACACTGTCTCTGCCAGTCCTTCCTCCTCAAGAGGAGGACTCCTCACACTCTGCCCCTGCTCCAGCCTGGGGTCCCTCCCACAGCAGACAGTCATCCATGAAGTGTTCCATCGTGAGTCCTTCCTAAAGGCTGCAGTTCTTCACAAACTGCTCCAGCGTGGGTCCCTTCCATGGGGTGCAGTCCTTTCCACGGGGTGCAGTCCTTTCCACAGGGTGCAGCCCCTCAGGCACAGACTGCTTCAGCGTGGGTCCCTGCGGGGTCACCAGCTCGGCCAGCAAACCTGCTCCAGCCTGGGCTCCTCTCCCCACGGGGCCACAGGCCCTGCCAGGAGCCTGCTCCAGCATGGG
>NW_009259318.1:2215128-2233983 GCF_000687185.1 Egretta garzetta | reverse complement strand
CTGCAGGGCTGCTCCTCTCACATATTCTCACTCCGCTCTCTGGCTGCAATTTCTGTTGTGCATCAACTTTTCCCCTTCTTAAATACGCTATCCCAGAGGTGATACCACTGCTGCTGATGGGCTTGGCCTTGGCCTTAGCAGGTCCATCTTGGAGCCAGCTGGCATTGTCTCCATTGGGCATAGGGGAAGCTTCTAGCAGCTTCTCGCAGAAGTCACCCCTGTAGCCCCCCACTACCAAAACCATGCCACACAAACGCAATACAAACAATCAAAATAAATGCAGATACAGAGACCTATTCTCTTCTTTCTTTTTTTTTTTTTTTTTTTTTTTTGTAGTTGACAACACTGCTGCTGTGTTGGCTCACCCAAAACAATGCCTGTTTGTGATGTGAAGAGACTGTAAAAATCTCTGGCTGAACAAATGGTTTTCATAATTTTTTGTGGTATCTTGTTCTCTCTCTTCTTGTTTTATTTCATGTCTTAGTCTTTTTCTCTATTTTTTTTCCCAAGTGCTCTTGCTGGGATATTTATTAATGACAGATGTACCTGTTTATGCAGATTCTGACTATTATTTAACATTTATTATTCTTCTAGCTCATCGAGGCACCAGGGCCAGGACTCTTCTTCCAATTACAAACACATTTAAGCAATAGTATCTCGCCCACTGATGACATTTTTAGGCAATTATAAAAGGAAGAATTTCATGCTCAAATTAGAATTTCCATGATTTTTTTTTTCCAGGAAGGGGCAGTGTGTTGCTTAATATTTCATATGTTTCAGGATGCAGCACCCTAGTGCAATCTAAAGGGATTTAATTTTCCATTTCCCTTTAAAGGATTAGTATTTGAATAAACTGACTCTCATTGCCAGTGGCTGGGAAACACTTTTACCAAGACAAGGATAACTGAAGCAGAAACATAGCCTTACATGGCATTATGTTAATTTAGCAGCATTTTGTTTACTCCCACCTCCTTGTTCTTTTTTTCCCCTTGCTTGTCTGACAGGGCGTTCATCCAACCTTCAGCACGACTCCTTTGTGCTTGCCCTGGCATTTGCGTTTCAGAATTACTTATCCCTTGCAAGGGGAAGGTTGTTTCTGGGTACCTTTCCAATGAAACTCCTGCTGAAGCTGCTGAGAACATCTGGCACTTTTTAGCTTTGGGCTCTGTGTCAGTGCTTGTCTATTAGCAACCACAAGGGATGTGCGAATTGTCACTGATGTAATTGTGTTGGTTTCCCTTCCAGAGTGTTTTACAAGTGGTTACTGAAAGGTATGGTGCCTGTTATTCATGTTGTTCATCACTTGTTATATGGTGGGGGTTGGGGGAGGTGTTATTTAAAAGCAGAGATATATCTGTCACTGAATTTTGATTACTTGTCCAATTTCTTTCAGTTAATGCTGAGACTTGGCCATTTCATAACAAATGGTAAAGATAATATCTGTCTTTGTTTAATGTACATCTTTTGCTGTTCACAAACCCAAGTCAAATGGCTATCTCTGCTGTACTAGCTTACACTATTTTTCTAATATTCCCCAAATTATGCAGATAAAGAATAAAGCCTTCTAATTACGAGATTAATCAGTTCAGAACTCACATTTATGCTCAGATATGTTTCTGTCCATACTATTCAGTAGCATAAGATTTTTTTTTTTCCTCTGTATGTCTATAAAATTAACAGGGGAAGATAGAACAGTAAATCATGCTGCCAATTTCCATCAGAAAAGCATATCTTTCTTCTATTGTGGCTCCAAAGGCAACCTTAGCAGTCACCTTCTAAAAGCAAGGTTCTATATGTACCTACAAATATATGGAAGTCATTCTGTACTAGAAACCCTAACACTCATGCCAGGCAAGCAGACCTGACATCTCCCAAGCCTTGCAGGTGAAAATACTAGCTGACTGCTGCAAGTATAGGGTTTTTTCAACCATTGCACTGAGGTTGTGCAGAGGAAGTGTATATTATTCTGGAGTGCAAGCTGGCTTTCTTCAAGACTGTTTCACTGTTAGTCCACCTTGCTTGAAGGTCAGGCAGGCCCTGAGCATCAAGATTCACTCAGCAGTAATCCTGGCCTTTCTCCTGCTCCTACCTTGTGTGTCAGCCCTCTTCCAGGGCTTCTTTCTGACTCCATCTGTTCCTCATGAGTGGCATCCTGAACTAGGAGAAGTGCCATGGTGCTTCCTTCTAGCAGTATCTCAATGGAAGACAATTTCTTTGGAGCGCAGCATACTGATACATCTTCTTCAACTTCATATGGCCTGGAAGGCTGTAGGTATTTGGAATGCATGTAGCATAATTCCATGTACATGTTTCCACACCATGATTCCTGGTCACATGAGAGAGGGCAAGTGGGACTTCACATGTTGGCATGGGTAACAAGGTAAGCTGAGTCACAGAACTGAACTCATAAAGGTTTTTCACACCAGATATATGCATGCATAGAAGGAGCTCAGTACAGAACAGCTGCAAGGAATCCCAAGTCCAGACGTCTGTTCCTCCTGCCCTGAAATTGCAGTGGGTCAGAATCCTTTTGTATTTTTCCAGCCCCTCCATAGCTCAGAGATAGTGGCCATATGAAAATACTCTCCTGGCTTTCCAGTGGTCTCGGGCTACTGGGTCAACACCTTATAGTTATACAGAGACATCAGGTTGCTACTTTCTCCCCAGGGCAAGGGCACTGAGAGGCATCTGTGGGAGACCCCTGGGGTCTGGCATGGACCTGGCTGTGTGCTCAGCATTGGAATTACTCATCTGGCCCATCTCCTGAGCAATTCTGAAGTTGCCACAACAGAGAAGGGAACAGCACATCCCTTACAGATTTTATTTTACCATCATTTCTTGTATGTCAGCTTTTCCTTCACAGGTTACATGGAGTCTGTATGCTGTCCAACACTCCTCTCCAGTCTATCATTGGGCAATTCATGCTTGTTAACTGTGTCTGTTTTTCCTCTGTTTTTCTGAGGACTTTTCTGAATGCTTTGTGGGGCGTTTCTGTCTTTAATATTTGTGGGGGTTTTGTCATTCCCTCTTTGCTCCTCTCATCCCCTGCCCACACAAATCCCATAAAGAAGCTGGTCACATCTGGCTTCTCATGTGCTGCAGGTACCAAGCTCAAATCAGGAAAGTTAAAAAGTGGGGCTAATAGGCAGTCTGCTAGAGGTGTCTGAAAGCCTTGTTTCTGGAACACCAGATATTGTCAGATATCACCAGCCAGTGTGATGCAACAGGTTTTGATGATGACAAGCATCCTCTTCTCACAGAATGTCCCTGCTAATAAAGGAATAGACCAGATAAACAGAAACTACAGCCCTCTAGAATAGGAAAGTCCTTAAACTCATTGTAAAAAAAAATAAGGAAAAGAAAGTTGGAAGGGGCATCACACTTTACATTCCTTGGTAAAAGATTTTCTTAACTCCTCAAGTTCCTAGGTAGTCAAAACATCCAAAAAAAATGGTTATTTATCGGTGGTGTTATTTACCGATAGCATTCCTCAAATCCACTCTTGGTAATGCATATAATAGGTAATGGTGATACCGGCAGTGCATGTGACACTGTTCTCTTGCTTCTCTTGCTCGGTAGGTTAAGACTTGTTCTTGAAAAAATCAGTCTTCTGAACATCATTTTAGAGGACTGATGAGATTCTGCAACTCTATGAATCCCAAAAGACCCCTACATAATTCCCTTACTTATATGATGTGTTTGAGTCCTGTCTTCCTACAAAATGTGTATGTGAAAAACATTATTTTAGGTCCGTCTATTCCATTGGGATAATTTGGTGGTACACACGCTGTGTGTGACACGATAGGGAAGAGGCTGCACAACCTCTTCTCTCACCACCCCTGCCCATCAAGCACATCAAATTAATTGTGACAGCTCAGCTTCTAGCTCTAGATAAAACAAGATTTGCCTTACATCTTCACTGCCATTTAACATGAGTTGGCTAGTAAGTTATCTAATGTAAGCACCTCCTTTTTTTGTCTGAGGTTGGGGGTTTTTTTTTGGTTTGGTTTCTAAAGCAGCCATACTCTGAAACACTACCCTTCATTCATCCTCCTTGTCTACAGAACAAGCCACAGCCTTCAGGCAGGGCTGTTCTGACATACCCTGTGTGTTGCAAACACAGAGCCAGCAAGGGGAAAGATACCTTTGTCTCCCCAACTGATGTATTTCATTATGAAGTTTAATTGGATCTGACTGCAAAAACTGGCAGAGCCGGGTGTGCTGATGATGGATGAGGGAGCTAGAAGGTTAGTGATCTGTCTGGGCTGGGACTGAGTTAACTAGACAAACTAAGGGAGTTGTTATCACCCTTCTCATCCCTCATTAGCATTTTCTGGGTGTACTCTTAGGGCCACATGATGGGAAAGTGGTTCACTGGTGAAACCCTTGCATACACTGTGGCTACACTCCTCTAAGCTGGTGAATAAAGTGAATTAACCCCTCTGATGTATCCTCCTTTGCTTTAGGAAGAAATAGCTCTTCACACATGTGCAGATATTCTCCTACATTTACAGTACTACTGGGTTGCATCCTTGCATGTGCAAAGGGACAAGTACTGTGGCTCAGATGGATATCCTCACCAAAAAGCTGTTTGGGCGGCTTAAGCACCAAGCCTTCTGCCTATTATAAAATCAAAGCAAACAGGTTGCAGTGCAGCTTAGTGTACCTTGCTTTGAAAACATAACAAAACAAAATGGAAAATGAATCTCCCCGAACTAAAACTAAAGAAGCTATAAATTATCATAGGTTTCAAAGGAGGTGTGCCCTGCTCCAGCACTATCAAAAAACACTTTTGATGAACTATACAGCAGCAGTATAGTCACCTCAGTGTTCTGCCGAGTGAATTTGACTGTAATGAAAAGGGATTCAAGAAAAGAAAAAGAACAGAGAAAAATATTCTGTACCGTTGCTTTGCACCTTATTCAAGAGGAGGTTAGAAGCTACTATTCTGTTTTGGTAGCAGTTTGTGCTGCTGTAATTGACTGTGCCAAGTAGATGGCAGCAAAGAATCCTTTTAAGAGGAAAAATAAAAGGAGAGAGACAGTCTACCAAGGCATGGCAGGGTAATAAGCTGAAATCAGAGCATAAAGGAAGGCGCTGGTAACTGAGAGCATCCTAGAACTGCTGTGTAAGTGCATCCGACCGTGCAGTGCAATGCTGCAGGATGATCTAAGTTTTCACCTGACAGTTAATTCAGTTGATTGAATCATCTATGTTTGCACAGCTTTGAAAATGGAGAACAGTACATAAGGCTTTCTCACAGCAGCTAACTTTAGACCCGCAAGGACAATCTGATTAGGCTGTATCTAGAGCAGTGATTTTCAATTTCTTTTATTTGCAGTCGTTAACAATTTTTCACTGCAAGTGCAAAATCCTGTAAACTGGAACAAAATATACTGTGAAAGATTTGCTGCTCTTAGGTACACCTTCCAGCACCCTTGGAAGTATCCATGGATCACAGGATGAGAGTTGAAGAGACAGAGAGAAGTTGCTCTAGCATGCTATGCAGGACTGAACTGGTGCACTGTTCCAGCCTCTGGAGGAGCCTCCCTCTTTTCATTAACTGTAGAAGGGCTGGGTGAAGACAGGTCTGCTCTGTCTGAAGCTATTCATTGTGGGGGAAAGAAAAAAGGACAACAAATATATAATTTACTATCCTAATCATTCACTCTAATAATGATCTGGACTTCACAGAAATCTAACATACACCACCCTCCCCCCACCCCATCCCTCTCCTTTCCTGAAAAGGAACAACTTGCTCACAGACTATGTAAATGCAAATTTGTATTTATCTAATGAATAATATTGGGGGGGAGAGGAGGGTTATCCTACTTTGGCTTTCTCATTTGTTTGCTTGTTCTTTCATTTGGCCTTACTCAGATCAGACCTAGGGCATTGTATTCAATTGGATAAGGTGTTCTCTCAACTATTCGTGTTTTACAACACATATTAAGCATGTATGAACTCTTCCTGAACTATGTACAGTTAAAGGTGACCTTGCTATTTTCTCAGCGCTCTGTAGTGTCACAGATTTGTCTCCATACAAAGTCAGTATGGTGAGAGGCATAAAGAGAGGTTGAATGGAAATTCAGAGATGAGATGAGGTGACTGCAGACTGAGGCTAAAATGACATTTTGGGTTATTACTTTCCTACTTAGAAAGATATATTTGACAATTACATGTGGGAATCTGGATGAGAATGTCACACACCATCTGAGGAAACTTTTTCAGCAGGGAAGGGGAGAATGAATGGAGTGGTTCAAGACAATTGAGCAAATCAGATAAAGAGGAAAAGTGTATATTCCAAAATAATTGTCTAACATAGATAATATTCAGTCCAGAAATAGCTTGGGGTTTTATTTTTGCAAGATTTGTATGTTGATGTATTGCATCATTTCAATGTCTTTTTATAATATTGGAATATTCCTTTTCTTCACAAGATAATTAAGATAATTAAATACAGTAGCCAATTAGTACTTTCAATACTTTTTCTTCCCTTTAAACATTCACACATTTATGCTGTAGTAATGCTGGTAACAACTGGTCTAATGTACTATTATTTGATTTAAAGAAGAAGGAATCTCAGTCATCATTAAGGACAACTACCCATAATGCTTAAAAAACCCTCTACTATATTATTTCACATCATTAAGTCATCAACAGTACTATTGGTCTAATGTTGTTTTTATTAATGAAAAATCATTAAATAATAATACTTTTTTTTAGAAGTAAGGTTCTGTTTAACACTTCATATTTCAAACTACACTTTTAAAAATGGCAAATTCCCTAAAGCAATTTTCTTCAATGACATTTTCTGAGCTCTGCAAAACAAAACCAAAGGAAAACTAGTTCCACAACTGATTTTCATTCCCAATCTGAACAAAGACAAGTTTCAAAACTTAATCAGAAAATAGAAATCCAAATTTCAGTCAGCTCTACTAATGAATCTCTGCAGAGCTCTTTATTCTACAGCCAGTTTATGTGATCCCTTATGGCTTTTTTCTCACAGAAGGGCTGCAATAAACTGATCACTCGTAAAACGTCCTGAGATCTGCACTGGAATTTGGTATGACAGGATGTAAAATACAAGCCAACCTTTTGGAATTTAATAACAACCACAAAACTGGTATAAATTGCTTTAAACATCTGAAAGTTTTATCAACCTTTCCCTTTCTTAGGAAATTGAAACAGCAGGGATCACTAGGAGGATGGCAGAGAAGGGTACAGAGAGCAGGTATCATGACTTCCAGGTCTTTGTGTTTCTTGGTCTGGTGGTTAGAGCACAGGTAGTAAAATTAAATGGACCATGGGGAAGCTTTTATATAAACACAATAGCTTAAGAAGTGAATAGGAAACATATTCCAATTTAGAGAAGGTGCTTTAGAGTTAAATAGATTCAGGAGCAACGAACATGAAATCTTTCCTCTTTAAAAAGATTTGTGTTCATGGTATTGAGCTTTTAAAACCCATGTCAGTACTAACGACCCCTACTGGGAGCCAAGGCTTTAGTGGTAAAAATAAACCATGTTCAATACAGTGCTATGAAACTATTTGTTAGATGAACAAGGGGAAGAAAAGAACTAAATCAAGCAGACATTAATCTGGCATTTCAAGCAGGTCAGACAAAGCAATGTATTTTATTTTTATACTTTATTCATGCTCCTTCCTTCCCCTCTCCCCATCTCAGCTTAGAATATATAAATGATTGAGTCACAAAAGCTCTGCTTCCAGGCAATCTAACTCAGAGCAACAAGGAGGGGGGGAAAAAAAGAATGTTAAAATATTAATCTAGAGAAGAAAAGTGCCTTCCTTACAGAATGTGGAAGAATGGGCTCCAAGAGCAGAAGATGCCCCATCCCGAGATACTAAATTTGACTCTGAGAACGTGATGCAGTTTGTGGTAGCTGGAGGTTGCCAAAATGTATGCCTAAACATCATCCCTGACAGCGGTGTATTTAACTCACTCTGTTAACTGTTCCCTTGAACTCACAGCAAGAACGGAGACAGTGTCTTCATCTGGTATTTCCTTTGGGGCCCTGTTATCAAGACATTTGGGCATCTTGTGCCCAATGAGGCCTTTTCATGCCTCATTTTTTTACTTGATGTACAGATACTATTTTTTTTTTTGTCTTAATCCATTTAATAATGAGTTTGGGGCAGGTTTTTTGAGTTCTGTATTAAGCTGTCTCCTTTTTCAAGCTGTCAATGCTATCGCTAGGCAGGATTTTAAAGTCTCAGTTCTAAAAATCATGTCCTCCAAGGTTTACCTTTTGTTATTATTTCCACTGAAATCATAAGATAATTTTTACCTACCTTTCCTTAGAGCCCTGCTGGGACATGCATATCCATGCATGTCCATACATGTATACTCTCTCTCCTGTGGAAGTTCCTTTGTATTTCAGAAAGAATGATGTAAACAGGATTTTTCACACCTTTGCAAAATGCTGGAAGCCTGCTTGCTTGGGTGTATGCACAAATTTTTTTCTTACAAAACAGAGGTAGTCTTGCTTATTTATAGCAACCTATGTTTTCAAAAAGAATTTAGACCTTCGTCCAACAGACCTTTAAATCCACATGAACTTGTACCTAGCCATTCAGTCTTAGTTAATGCACTTGTAAGGTTCACAGTTTTTGTTTGTCAGGAAGGGTATATGTCAGAAAAATGTCTGCAAGTCTTCATGTATATTTTTACATCATTCCCAAATGCTCTGGCTTTAGTAAATACAGCTAAGAAAATAAACTTTGAGGGACTATATTAACACATTGAGAGTATTTTTAGAATTTTCCTCTGCTCTAAATTACCTTCAGCTTATAAAAATGTTTCTTAAAAGCTGGAGTAACATATTTGAAAATGGTAGGCAGACAAAGAAGAAAAATATTTCTGAAACTAAACAATTTCAAAAATTCCTATTCTTTCGTGCTCCATTTGAGGATTTTTGTAAAAGCAGATTGATTCATCCTTCTCTCACACTTATGAGGCTAATATATTTTAATATATTCATTTTCCAGAGGGAGAAACTGAGGTTTAAATAAAACAAAGCAAAGAGATCATAGTAAATGTGCAACAGTCAAAAATAGCAACTAGATACTTTGCCTCCCCACTGACCGTATAACAGGTTCTTCTTCTGTGCTCAGGAATGATCAAAGCTTTGGCTAATAGTCAGACAAGGTATATCAGAAGCAATTCATTATGTGAGCATGCTAACCCCAAGGGCCTATTTTCATCACAGCACAAAGACAACATTACTCTGCATCCCCAAACACTGACAGCACATCACCAGAGAAGTGCAAGAAGTGCTGCTTTGGAAACAGCAGGAAGCTTGAGAGGTACATCTCCCCCAGTGAACTGACACCCAGAGAATCCTTACTGAACATACTTAATGCTCCATTGTATGATCACCTAATATACTCTTGCAAACCACTGTTGCGTATCTGCATTTTTGCTTTTCTGTAGTATGATGTAAAATGCTCTTTTTCTTTGAAGATTATATGCAGCAGGTTTTAGATTCCTTTTTCATATGGCTAAGAACTTTGTAGTGATGAACAGAGAAGGCATATATTTTCACTGCAGTTTAAAGTCATGGCAGGAGTGCTCTTTCTTCTTCCCCCACAGGTCCCAGGAGCATTATGTTAGATTTTCCTTCCTTTCCTCCTTGGACTGCTGCATTTCACAGATGTACCCTGAACCCTCACATTTTTACTGAAGCAATAATGAAGATAAGTGTGTAGCGGTGGTATCATTTAATGCCTGTGAATTCATCATTGAAAGTGGCATGACTGAAGAAAGACAAACTTAATTTTAAACGTTTTAACAACCCTTCTGTCAGGTAATCATATTTCTTATATTGTCAACATGATACTAATTCTCTACTCTTCCACATTTCAAGTGTGAGATGCTAGGATAATCTTTTAGTATACTAGTTTTAAGTAGATGAAGCTAGAGGGTTTTTATATAAAATCTAGAGATATTTTTCTTGGTTGATGTATTTTTTCCTTTTATTTTTTTGTTTTACTCCTTTCTGTTCACCTCAGAAGCTCAATTTCTTTTTTCTTTTTTCTTTCCCAGTTCCCTCTAAGAAAATCTTACTAACATTCATAAAAGACATGCTAGGAATACAGTGAATAATGATAACTTGATGTTTCAAAGCCCGTGCCAGATGACTGGTAGGGATAAGGACTGTGGGGTGTCCAGGAAAAGAGGCTACTGTTGCCAAGTAAATTTCCCCTTAAGAGTGGAAAGCTGTCATCCTGCCTCCGTTAGGACTTCCCTTCCTTTCTGCCTAACAATGAGGAGCATTCAAACAATGCACTTTTAATACTTTGGAGGTCCAATAAAGCAGGACATTTGCATATGTCCTGAAGACTCATATCCCCTGCTCTTCATCCCACCATTACAAGAAAAGTTTAAATGATAGCCTGTCATCAATGTGCAAGGCTGCTCAGAACCATCTTTTCCTTTTGCTCAATACTTCAGCGTCTTTGCCTTCAGACCCAAACTGCTCTCAGCGACTAAACAGGAAAGCTGAGTCATGCAATGTGTTTTCCTTCTGAGGGGTAGGCAATTGTTTTCTCATACGTCTTTCAAAGCTGGCTGATAAATAACCCTCCTTTTTGCACCAGACCCCATACCTTCAGGAAGGAGAGTCCTTGGCCTTTTGCACTGCAGATTTTAAGGGGGCTGATTTCTAAGCCATCTATTGCAAAGATAGACTTAGCTGTGATCTTTACAAGGAGTGACTAGAGATGGGGCACTCTGCCCGTGTCAGATAATGCAGAAGTCCACCAGCCATCCCAGGTGAGGTCTAACAGCTTCTATGGGTCTTTTAGCCTCTGTCCCCCAAACTAAATCTGTACTGGTCTCTTGATTCCTGTTAAATTTCAGCTTACACACTGATCTTTGAAAATCTTTCCTTTGGCCATTAGGCAAAGACTAAGAATCATTAGAACATTAGGCCATTAGAACAAAACTTTGGATGCAACCTTTCAAAACATCAACTATTTTGCTCTCACAGCTGAAACCTACTCACTATCATTGGCAGCTGTTAGCTGTTCAGTGCTAAACTGGGAAGAAAGTTAAAATTATTTTAAAAGCATAAGTTTAGACTCAAAATTTGGGAATGCAGTAGAGAATGTTACTTGAAATCCTCCTGACACCTTTTTATATGTCATAATGCTCTAAAAAAACTAATGGAGGCACCATATTAGCTTAAATAATGGATGCTTATATACTTCAAATGAAGCAGGAGCATCAATTGCAAATGTTAAACTATTCTTGAAACAGAAACCTTTGCTCCCCTGCTAAACACCACTGCCTCATGTTGGGACGGATTCACTGTGCTGTGATGCTGGACTACTTTCTATCTATTCAAAACACCCCAAAGCTGGACCACTTTCTATCTATCCAAAACACCCAAAAGAGAGAGGCTTCTCCTCAGTCATCCACCTTCTGGGGTGAGGGCTCTCCAACAGAAGAAGGTAAATCTTGTCTCCCCTCTCTCAGTAGGAGCAAAGTGGCATTGTCCAACAGGATCTGTATGGTTAGGCATGGGGAGATTTACAGAAGCGCTCAGCTTGGGTCTAAAACACACCGAGAGGAGATGTATATATCTGACATGGTCTCATATGGGGGAGCACTGTGAAGAGTAGCTTTAAATACGCTTTCTGGAAGAGGTCCCAAAGAGATTACCAAGGTGGGATAGGTGAGGGTAGAGTACAGACACACAAAGCAAAGTGTGGCTGGAGCTGGAAATCAAGTTGATTCAAGAGAAAGTTGGACTCTTACTACCACCCCCACTGGAGGATGGGCAGCGTAAAACATGAGCCGTTTGCGTTTGGCTGGAGCCTGGATGTCCCTGCTGCAGGGAAGAGCAAGGTCTGTGCTCAGAGTGGGGGTAGGCAAATGTCAGCAGAGGAGCTGAGAAATAAGCACAGCTGTGATGAAAGCTCCTTCATTGTTGTCTCCATCTATGGGCAGGGTCCATTGGAGCCAGCTGGGACAGGCTGTGTCTGGCATGGGGCAGCCCCTGGTCTCTTCTCACAGAGGCCACCCCTGCAGCCCATGTACTACCAAAACCTTGCCACCTACACCCAATAAAATGTCTTAGAGTTTTAATGCTTTAAAATCAGTGAATATCACCATGCCCCATGCTTGCAATCCACTTCAGCCTCTTACTACCGCAGAAAGTCTGTCTACCAGGGGACTGTGAGCTTGGGTGGGACAGAGTCTTGTCTTGCTCCATCCAGTGCCTCACCCAGTAAAGCCTTGATACATCATTGAGGTCTCTGGCTGTTACTTCAGTAAAAATCAATAATACACTTGTTTACACTTGTTTTTAAGATGCACACCTGTGCATCTTAAGCCTTTGCCTTTCCTACTTCCGACACAAACAGCATTTCCTGGGGTTTTGGTGGGTTTTTTTCCCCCAAGCATCCTCTTGGGACATGATCAAATAAGTCAGTTCAAGTACAGCCTCTCCTCCCAGAATTTGTATATACATTCACCTTTGCTATGATATCTGAGCTTTTTCCCATATTTGACTCAGAAGTAAGAAAAGTAATCCTGGATTGCTGAAATTGTCTCCGATGTCCAGAATTCATTATATAAAGATTTCTAAACTCAGAAGAACTGCAAACAACAAAACTTCTTAAAACGTAATTTCAAATATACTTTTTTAACCTCTTTAATAGTGAAATGAATGCAAGCTTATTGCTTTGTTAGTTTCTTTGTTTTCTATACCTGTTATCTGTAATTTCTAAAAGCTAATTTCCCCTCTCTTTCTGTATGATGCTACACAAGCAAATTTACCACCCTCTCAAGCTTTCCTTCCTTTCCACAGGTGCAAACAACTTCTTTTTCTGTAAGAAGGATGGACTTGGCATTCTCAGTAACCAATTACAAAATCACACATGCAGTTTGGAGTTCTTTTTTGCTTTATTTTGCTTTGAGTTTATTACATTTGCAAGTGCTAAAACTCAATACAGATTCACATATTCAGAAACCTCCTATGGCCATGTCTGTACAGTTTAAACAGTAGAGCCTGACAAGCACCACAGTTTTCAGTAAATGTGTTCCCAGTCGTATATATGTTCTGCAAGAGTCATGCATCCTGATAGCCCAAAAAGCACTTGGTAAGAAAATCTTTATGTATAGAGGAGGCCGATGCATCTCTCTCTCCTTGCCTTGTGAGAATGTCTACTTAGTGCCTTGCTACATTGCCTGCTAAGAACTGATTTGTGTTACCTTAGTCAAAGTTTGATGCATCTTGACTCAGTGTGCCATGCTATCAACTTCTGTTATAACAGAAAATTTTAACACAATGTAGTCAAAATGAGGGCTTGAGTAACAAAGCTCATCACAAATCAGACCAGCATCACTTGAAGATGAAGAGATGGTAGCATTCAGTAGACAATGAAGTTGCTGAAAGTCCACACACACACACACAGTTCTGAGTTATTATGAGCTCAGCGCTCTGATGTTTCATGCGTGCCCGTAGTGGCCCGGGATGGAAATTAATAGCATTTTTTTGTCTCGTCTTGCTTGCTTTATGCCTTGAAATGAGTTTTAAAGCCATTGACTCTCATGCTTCAATAAACAGTTATTCTTTATTCCTAATGGAGTATTGAATGATCCCAGGATCAGGATCTCTTCCCCATGCATCCACCCCCAAATTCCTTTAATTTTGGAAGATAAGAACTTAACCAGACTTTGTGCTGCTCTAGAAAAATTGCCATCAAGTAGAAATAAATAAAATATATGGATATCTGTTGAGGAACAACACCCCTTTCTGCAGGTATATTCCATTGTTTAACTAGTTCAAATATAATTGAATTTTTCATACCAAAAGCTAGATATTTCATTAATTCATGATACTTGATACTGTACATGATTCATGATATTGTAGTAACTAAATACGGTAGTATAGAAGAGAATGGAGTAGCTGATTTGGAATGCAGCTATAACTGTACACTATCAATTATGTTCTCTAAAAGCAAAAAAAAAGGGTTTGTCAATATGATACAAAACATTGCTACCAGACTAAGAAAGAAAAGATCCCAGGTTGCGTGTGAGAAAGAAATATTGATAACTATAGCTATTATCCCATTGAACCAAGGTGGTAACGTCTGTGATGCAATGTGTAGGATTGAAATGTTACATATAGAAATATTATATATATATATACATACATACTTTGTCTCACTGTGTTGCTGTTGAGTGATAATTAAAGACACACTAAAACCATCCAGTCATCTCTGTCCAAATTATTATTGGCTCTTGAGCTTTCTGATCTTTGTCTCAGTTGCACAGTTTATTGGATATAATTTCTTCCTCTTTTATTCCGGTCATCTTATTTTGATTTTTACCCATTCAAAAACAGAGCACTTTGCAAGAGAATAGCCAAAATAGCTGAGAGGCCTATTGGATTCTGAAAAATTGAAAACCAAATAATCCTTGATCTCAACTGTATTTCTGGCAAATTATTTCTGCAGTCCTGCATAATTAGTAATTTTTAACCCTCATTTTTGTTAAACTGTGGCTATCTTGGTTCAGCTGTGCTTACTACAATCTACACGAGGACTGGATATTTTTCTGCGGTGAAAACAATGAATGAAGGAAGATCATCAGAGCAA
Source organism: Egretta garzetta (assembly GCF_000687185.1). NCBI lineage: Eukaryota > Metazoa > Chordata > Aves > Pelecaniformes > Ardeidae > Egretta > Egretta garzetta. The sequence goes on along the minus strand of NW_009259318.1, from coordinate 2,219,355 downwards.
TTTAGGCTGCCTGAAAATTTGACTCCTTAGATTCAATCATTTACTACTAAAGGGTTTGATTTAGTTAAATGCTTCAGGCAGCCCAAGGATTTGACTGCTGGGATGCATAGAATGTGATTTAAGCCAGCAATTGCCATTGTCCAATTAAAGAAAAGCAAATTATGAGCACTGCTGCTTCAGGGTACCCCTTAAAACACACACATACCCCTTTTCACTGATGTAGGTGATTTTTTGTCAGTTACAAAAGGTAATCTACTTGAACATATTCCTTTCTCTTTCTTCTTACTGAAGAGTTAGATCGGGCAAAAGATGGGAATAGACATCTCCAGAGCTAAAGGAGCAACATAAATCTTGAGAAGGCTACTTGAGTATCAAAGCCACAAAACTGGAAGCTATTAAACCAAAACAAAAACTTTCATTTTTCAGTCCTTTATTGATCAAGTTTATCGCCATTTTTGACCACAGGAAAGAAGAAAAAAATTTGTTTTCTCCGTAACACAACCCTGCTGTAACCTTTGCTGACTGGTTTCTTTTATTTGAGCATCTTTTCATATGTTCAGAGTCCCTGCAAGCAGGTTTATACTTGTAGGTACACATAAATCACTTACTGGCTAATACTCACAATAGATAGCTAGAACTAATGTGATACTAGGCTAAGCATTAGTATGCTTGCCACTGCCATGCAGGCAGCTCTTGAGTCTGCCAGCTGGGCAGCTGATAATCCAATGGGAAACTGCTGGCCTGTGCTATCTATACAGGATCATCCTTATTCTTGCTGAGTTGCCTTCTGACTTTACAATGCTTAATCTTGAGGTCTGACACTTTTCCATGTTGCTATTTTTTCTTCTGAGTCACTATCCCTGTCTCGATTTCAATTCAGCCTTTATTTTGTCTTTTCTTATCTTGCATGCGATGTTCTCCTACAGCCCAACAACAAAAAATTCTTTTTGCATAGCTAGCCAAGGTCATACAGCCTGTGCTTCTCAGAAGGGGGCTAATGGTCAGGGATAGTGAGCCCCTGTACTGTAGATCATGCAAGAGTCTTTTGTTCTGGAACTTTATAGGTGTCTTGGAGCCCAGTAATTAACAATATTTACCAGATAATTGGGGTTTAGCCCTGCTTCTAGTGGTTTACTAAGAGTTTGTCACACCTTGAATCCTCTTGCTGGAATGGTGAAATTCCGTACTTGTGCCAAAAGAGTTTATGGCAAGGTTTACATCAGGAACAAATGCCAGTAAGGAACAGAAAATATTTCAAGGAAGAGCCTGTACTATCAAACTGCACGAAGACAAAACATCTGCACATGTAAGAAATTAATACCACCAAATGAGACATAGAAATGAGACCCAGGAAATCAGGTTAAAGGATGTGTTATATACTTTCTATTTTGTATACAAAATTATAGTAGAACTCTGTATTTCTGATACAGATCTGGATTTTTTTTTTAATACTAATTTGTATCTTTGCTAGCAGAAGTACTTCAAATGTACAAGAGCAGTTAGCCCTTGAACGATGTTCCTACTGACTCACTCCCTGGTAGTTCCACCATACTCGTCTTTCTTGGCAAGCTTCAAGCAAGACATCTGCTCTTTCTTCTTTTTTTGCAATTCATTTCAACTGTCTTTTGTGATAGTATTTACTCTTGTTTGTCCCTTGTTTTACAATGGCATTACAAATATTACAAATAACTGAGAAGGGGCTTTCAAACCATCTTTCATGGCCTGCTAGGCCTCACAGATTTGATGCCACTGTGCTTATTGAACTGTAATCTACTTGTTTGTGCTGTTGCACCTTGCTGTTGGCTTCCTTTATTTGATTCTCTGAGTTGTTCATATACCTAGCTTATCTAGACGCCACTGCACTTAAGTGGGTGACGGCTCCATCGCTGCCAAAGACCTCCTTGTCCACAGGCTGCACTTCTGCACAGTTGCTTTCAGCTTCATCTCTCTTGCTCTTCCAAATCTGGAACTACGAAGAGCACACAGTAACTCACTATAAGTTAGACTGCCTTGCCTTTGCTCTTTCTGGCTTTCTGATAGCTGGGCGCAGTCTTGCTTGCTAGTGTGTAGAGGCCTCACACATTAAGCTCTTCTGTTATGGAATAATGCTTTATCCCCAAAGGTGCAGACAGAATAATACAATATTCCATAGTAATTGTATGAATAAACTGGGTTTGTGCTTTCTTTAGATTAGTTGCCAAGGTACCTGACACTCTAGTATTCTCAAGGAATATCTGGTAGTCCATACCATAACCTAGACATCAGTAGGGAATAATGAATAGCATAATCTCATCTATAAAGAATTGAGTGCTTTCAGAAAATCTAGTCCATGTCTCTGACTTTCTGCAAAATACCACTAGGTGTCCTCTCATAGTAACTTTATTCGTGCAATATGCATCTAATTGTTCTCAGGGATGGGAAAATCCAATAAAATTAAAAAGCCTTGTAAATGCATATCCCAGAACTGATTTTTGGATTGACTTCTGCAAGGCTTTTGAAGCTCAGTTTCATTTCTGAAACACAGGAAATAAGTGTTGTCATCTCATATTTCTGTGAAGTATTAATCTGATTTCCAGATCACGCTGTTTTGGATAAAGATCAAAATAATTTGGGGAAAAAATAAAAAATATGCTATAGCAGAAAACTGCTAATATGTCTGTCACCTGGAGATTTACAGATTTACAGGTCGGCCGATCAGGAAATAACCAATTCCACTTTTGGAGACATATTAGAAAGATATTCGTTGGAAGATTACAGCACAAACATTGTAAGGTCTATAGTTAAAAAAGCAGGATTAAGGTTTATGTGCCAAGGAGACTATTTCTGGCTGGCAACAAGCACTTCAGGTGAAGTGGCTGGACATTTTGTGATGTAAGGCACTTCAGACATGCATAGAGCGTTATTTGTTTAGGCATAATTTGGCCTATGTCCTATGACATCTCACAGCTGGTTATTCAGTATTCAGTGCTGACACTGAATTGGTGAAAAACAGCAGATAATTTCAAATCATAGAATCATAGAATTGTTTATGTTGGAAAAGACCTTGAAATCATCAAGTCCAACCATTAAACTAACATTGCCATCCCACCACTAAACCAAGTCCCTAAGCACCTTGTCTACACGTCTTTTAAATACCTCTAGGGATAAGGACAAAACTTCTTTCCTGGGAAGCCTGCTCCAATGCTTGACAACCCTCTCAGTGAAGAAATTTTTCCTAGTATCCAACCTAAACCTCCTCTGGTGCAACTTGAGGCCATTTCCTCTTATCCTATCACTTGTTACCAGGGAGGAGAGACTGGCACCCGTCTCACTACAGCCTCCGTTCACGCAGTCATAGAGGGCGATAAAGTCTCCACTCAGCCTGCTGTTCTCCAGACTAAACAACCCCAGTTTCCTCAGCTGTTCCTCATAACACGTGTGCTCCAGACCCCTCACCAGCTTCATTACCCTTCTTTGGACAACCACCAGCACCTCAATGTCTTTCTTGTAGTGATGGGCCAAAAATGAACACAGTATTTGAGGTGCACTGAATAGGCTTACAAGCTTGATAAGCATCAGTTCTTGCAGAAAGTCTTTCAAGAGACATCGCATGGGAGACAAAGTACATTCAGACCCATACAGGCCCCCTTTTTATTAAATTAAAATGACCGCTGAACCACTGCCTTTGCCTTGCAGAGAGGAAAGTTTTGGTTAGCTCCAGCACAGTTTCACCTTAATACAGGTGAACACCTCCTGGACAAGAACCGCCTGTGTAATAGCTTGTCGTGCCAGGGAAGTGAACATGCTTCAGATGATACTTCTAGGTACGTCTGGAGATGCCTAACCGCCTACTGCTAGTAACTTAGATAATGTTTCTCTCATTGGAGAGCATTGCAATATTCAAACTTTCATTTCTTAAGCCTCCTTTGCAGACGCAGGATCTTTAGGGAATAAGAATGCTATAATTTTTAATAGTAATAATGGGATAATAATGCAGCTGCAGAGCAATGCTAACATTATCCCCTGCAGCAATTATCCCCAACATTTTCCTACAAACATAGCAAATCCAAACAACATAATAAGATAAGCCATAGTCCCCAGATGAGTCAGCACTCATCAGCAGAGTTTCCCCAGCCCCACAAAGTTACTCTCCACTGCCCTTCAGCTTCTATGAACTACTCAGATCTGTGGTATCACCGAAGAAGAAAAAAACAAAAAAAAAAAAAAAAAAAAAAAAAAGGTTCTTTC
>NW_009259318.1:2207759-2213425 GCF_000687185.1 Egretta garzetta | reverse complement strand
CACCAAACCACCGCTAAATGATCAGATGCAAAACAAGTTGTCTGACAAGGGTCCGTGAAGCTACTGTTGGAAGAATTGGAACTGCACTTCCCTGACTTCCTTTGACAACGTGCCCTAACCCTATGTCCAGTGGATTACCGAGGGGCAGGAGATCAGGATGACAGGGGGGAATGTTTGAAACACATAACCGAGCATCTCTGGGACAGATTAAGCTCAGTACAAAACACCCTCAGCCTTTGATGGATGATGAACTAAGGAACTTCACAACTGCTTCACAGAAATTAGGGAAGGTTGAGCAGCTCAACCCCTTCAAGGTCAGTCAATAATCTTCCTGCTGCAATTGCAGATCTTTACCAGGCGCAACAATGCCTTACTGTATGTAACCTGTTGACACAGTCTTACCCAGTGTCTCGTTTCAACGCAGGCCAAAGCACAAACGTCACCTGGTGAGGCCTTGTGGGTCTTTCCCCCTTCGTATGCCAAATTCAGGAGTATGGTCTAGGTATGAAAACTTTTGCTTTGAATAGCCTATGTATTCAAAGTGAAGTGTACCGCTGTGGCAGGTTTAACAGTACATACCGTCTCCTTGGAAAAAAGCCAAAACCTGGGAAACTCATTTTTCGTCGAGCTTGATTTACACACCTTCACATCACTAAAAAGTTAGAGACGTCAAGAGAATGGCAACAAAGCCTTAGGAGCACAAACCCAAGGAAGCACTTACACGGAGTTATAACTTCAATACCTAACATGAAACCTCAAGTCATTCACAGGCCATTAGTGAAAGGCTCCTATCCTAGCAGGGGTATAGTTTCATCTGAATACAAGAGTGAGGTGCTTAACCTGCTCGTTTACACAAGGAAATGAATTGCATGCAATTTCTGAAGAAATTAACTTAAGTTCTAGTCAGGTAACTGGCCTCGTTGCAGTTTATCTGTGGTGTATCTTAGTTTTACCAGAAAAAAAAAATCCCCCAACAGCTGATCAGTCTAAAAGCCGCTCTGTGACCCTGATCTGTTTTAATAGATGGAGCAGTAAAGGACTTCATTGCCGTTAAAATAAACACCACTGGCAGTAACTCTGTATGGTGCCCACACTTGGTTGAACACCCAAAATCAGTTTAGTACCCATCTTGAGTCTCCAAAGGCTCGACAGAACATTTGTGACAAGCTCTCGAAAAATATTTCTGCTTATTTTGATGTTAGCTCATATCCTGAACGTGGAATTCCTATTAGCCACAAAAATCTTTTCAACAGCATGGGCTCCTTAGGTTCACCACTGAGGTATCCCAGCCGGCTGTGGAGAATCTTTTTAACCCAATGCTTAAAAGGCCAGGCCTGAAATACTTATTTTAAACTCAGTTTCCTAGTCATGACTGATATAAATCACAAAGTTTATTGCTTGCTTGGAAAACTACATCTGTAGTAGTATTGCCTTATTTTGAGATTGTATTTCTGACTACAGTAAAAAGCCCCGAGAGAGTATGTCAATATATATCACTAGCAAAATGATTTTTAAAGACTTGTTTGTTATATGTGGCAATTAACCTTCTGTTTGGAGTTTGACTCATTTATTTCTTTTCAAATGTCTGTTACTCCATTAATCAGCATTTTAAGACTTGTCTAAAAGATGATACAAAAAAGCAACTCTTTCATTATATTTCAGTTTGCTTCATTTACTTAATGTATATTATAGAATCATAGAATCACTTAGTTTGAAAAAGACCTCTAAGATCATCGAGTCCAATCGTAAAGGTGGGGTGGGGTATAGTAACGGGTGTGCAAACTTTGAAGATTAGGTGACATATTCTGGCTCAGTGTGGGTAGGAAAGAGAGGCTGTGCATCTGTGTGACTGCTGTCACATCAGCAGACCTGGAGCATAGCCACAACCCTGAGAATGTTTGTGTGAGGACAAGTTGGCTGAAGTCCCCACAGCTTTGAGAGAAGACTATGCTAGAAGCTCTGCGCAGGCAACTCTCTGAGTGTGCTTCCAGCCTCCCATGTGGACAGCAGCAAAGCAGAAATGCAGGTGAACAAGTCCTGAGTCAAGTTTTATTTGCTTCACTTTGCTTCAGTTGTGCCATCACCCAGTAACAGAGATCATGACTCTGACCTAATAAAAATGGTATTAACAGCACCCTAAAAGCGGATGGGATGATGTTTTACCATACCACTTGGCTGTCTTTGACTCCAGTTTGTATTGGAGTTCTAGCACGTCCAGCACGCCATCACTCAGCGGTGGCGTGACTTCATTCAGGCTGCAATAGTCTACTGTTAGTCTCCACTCTCCATTAGACTTTTAGCATTGGCCATATGGGACTGTTAAGGGGTGAAAGATTCTTGCTGATCATGCCTTGGCTCTCCAGTCGACAAATCAGCTTATGAATGGGAATCAGGGAGTCTTGGTTGGTGCGGTATTGCCGCTGGTGCACCGTTGTGGTAGCAATTGGCACTTGTTGTTCTTTGTCCCTCAGCAACCCTACAATGGAAGGGTCCTTTGAGAGACTGGACGAGGTAGACAGCTGCTTAATTTCCTCCATCTCCAGGGCAGCTATACCAAAACCCCACTGGTACCCTTTTGGGTCCTTGAAATACCCTCTCCTGAGGCAGTCTATGCCAAGGATGCACAGAGCTTCTGGGCCAGTCACAATGGGGTGGTTTTTTTCCATTCATTCCCCATTAGGCTCACTTTGGCTTCCAATACAGTTAGCTGTCCAGATCCCCCTGTCACTCCAGAAATACAGATGGGTTCTGCCCCTGTATAGCTTGATGGCATTTGAGTTCACTGTGCACCAGTGTCCACTAGAGCTGTATACTTCTGTGGGTCTGATGTGCTAGGCCATCGAATCCACACAGTCCAGTAAACTCCACCTGGCTGGAGGCAGGGCTCTTCTAGTTCCAGTCACAGTTGCTCATGTTTTGTATATATAAGTCAGGAGTTCCTTCATTACAATCAGAAACAAGTTCAGTCCTTCTATTCTGTCTGAAAAAAATGCAGTCTACTCCGTCTCTGGAAATTGGAGCAACAAGTTTCCTGGAAGAACCCCCTTTTGTGATTGTTTTTCTTTGCAACTTGAGTACACATGCCTCTACGGTCAAGGTAGCTTTTCCATCCCATTTCCTCATGTCCTCTCCATGTATTCTTAAGTAGTTGTTTAACCCTGAATAAGACCTGAACCACATTCAGGAGACCTAGCAATAGGACCATTCTGGTTTGAACATCCCAAGGGTATTCAAAATTTTCAAGAGCTGTTGTAATTAGTCTGCAAAAGAAGGGGAAGATGGAGGAAGGTGTCTCCCCCATAAACTGGATTTCCAAGGAGAAAAAGTAAAAGGTATAATTATTAATAGTTTCCAAGAGGTGGCTCCTGAAGTAGAGAGGTGATGGCAATGCTGAGTACAAATACAAGATTCATCTCATGACCGATAATTTTGTCACAGCATAAGCCAGTATGACACAGTACAGCAAAGCGATAACCTTAATCCACCTGTCAGAGTTGATAATCAGCACCACAGGGAGTGCATACAGCAGGTAAAGTGTTACATAGCACAACTCTGAGAACAAGGACAAGAACTCTGAGAGCAAATAAATCAACTTTGCAACAGCGACTATTAGACTAATATAATGAATGCTTATCACAGACTTGTTTTAACACGCTCTGGTCAGATCTGTTGTTATCTCAACCCTTTGAGGTACCCTTTTGGGTCCTTGAAATACCCTCTCCTGAGGCAGTCTATGCCAAGGATGCACAGAGCTTCTGGGCCAGTCACAATGGGGTGGTTTTTTTCCATTCATTCCCCATTAGGCTCACTTTGGCTTCCAATACAGTTAGCTGTCCAGATCCCCCTGTCACTCCAGAAATACAGATGGGTTCTGCCCCTGTATAGCTTGATGGCATTTGAGTTCACTGTGCACCAGTGTCCACTAGAGCTGTATACTTCTGTGGGTCTGATGTGCTAGGCCATCGAATCCACACAGTCCAGTAAACTCCACCTGGCTGGAGGCAGGGCTCTTCTAGTTCCAGTCACAGTTGCTCATGTTTTGTATATATAAGTCAGGAGTTCCTTCATTACAATCAGAAACAAGTTCAGTCCTTCTATTCTGTCTGAAAAAAATGCAGTCTACTCCGTCTCTGGAAATTGGAGCAACAAGTTTCCTGGAAGAACCCCCTTTTGTGATTGTTTTTCTTTGCAACTTGAGTACACATGCCTCTACGGTCAAGGTAGCTTTTCCATCCCATTTCCTCATGTCCTCTCCATGTATTCTTAAGTAGTTGTTTAACCCTGAATAAGACCTGAACCACATTCAGGAGACCTAGCAATAGGACCATTCTGGTTTGAACATCCCAAGGGTATTCAAAATTTTCAAGAGCTGTTGTAATTAGTCTGCAAAAGAAGGGGAAGATGGAGGAAGGTGTCTCCCCCATAAACTGGATTTCCAAGGAGAAAAAGTAAAAGGTATAATTATTAATAGTTTCCAAGAGGTGGCTCCTGAAGTAGAGAGGTGATGGCAATGCTGAGTACAAATACAAGATTCATCTCATGACCGATAATTTTGTCACAGCATAAGCCAGTATGACACAGTACAGCAAAGCGATAACCTTAATCCACCTGTCAGAGTTGATAATCAGCACCACAGGGAGTGCATACAGCAGGTAAGGTGTTACATAGCACAACTCTGAGAACAAGGACAAGAACTCTGAGAGCAAATAAATCAACTTTGCAACAGCAACTATTAGACTAATATAATGAATGCTTATCACAGACTTGTTTTAACACACTCTGGTCAGATCTGTTGTTATCTCAACCCTTTGAGACCCACATTGGGCACCAAAAAGGACTGTTGTGGTTTAACCCAGCAGGCAGCTGAACACCACAGAACCACTTGCTTATTGCCCCCCCTCCCTAGCAGGATGGGGGAAAGAATCAGAAAAAAGTAAAACCCGTGATTTGAGATAAAAAGAGTTTAATTAAGCAGCAGAGGAAAAAAAAAATAGTAGAATATACAGAATATACAAAAGTGATGCACAATGCAATTGCTCACCACCCGCTGACTGATGCCCAGCCTGTCCTGAGCAGTGATCGCTCCTCCCTCAGCTAACTCCCCCCGAGTATGACGTCATATGGTCTGGAATAGCCCTTTGGCCAGTTGGGGTCAGCTGTCCTGGCTGTGCCCCCTCCCAGCTTCTTGTGCACCTGGCAGAGCAGGGGAAGCTGAAAAAGTCCTTGACTAGTCTAGGCACTACTCAGCAACAACTAAAACATCAACATTCTTCTCCTACAAAATCCAAAACACAGCACGATGCCAGCTACTAGGAAGGAAATTAACTCTATCCCAGCCAAAACCAGGACAGATGATAGTTTTGTGTAATGCATGTGCATCCCAGCCATGTTGTAGCTGTGGGTCTTATAAAAGTTGCAGAAGATATATACCCTTTCCAAATCCAGATGTCGTGGTTTAACCCAGCTGGCAACTCAGCACCACGCAGCCGCTCGCTCACTCCCCCCTCCCTCAGTGGGATGGGGGAGAGAATCAGAAAGAAAATAAAAGGTTAGAGCTGAGGGCTGAGATAAAGGCAGTTTAATAAGAGAAAACAATAATATAAGTAATAATGAGAATGATAACAGAATATACAGAATATACAAAACGAATGATGCACAATGCAATT
>NW_009259318.1:2194576-2201551 GCF_000687185.1 Egretta garzetta | reverse complement strand
TGAGAGCCAGCTTGCTCCCGACTGTGGCTGCTGAGAGAGTCCAGCGTGCCCGCTGTGCCCTGTGAAACAGGCATCCCCCTCCTTTTGCTGGGGCACACCACCAGTCAGTCCCTGTCCTGAAGTACAGCTGAGCTTGCCTGCTCGTGTTTGATGGCTAGAGACGTGCTGCCTGCAAGGCCACCTACGCAACCCCAGGACTCCTGCAGAAACCTGTTAGATAAACCCTCCTCCCATTTGTAGCCCAAGGCTTCCTGGGAAGTGTGAACTGGGGATGATACTGGGAGGGGGCCTGGGAGGGCTGTTCAAAGGTATGGACACAGGGTGGCATGTAGACCCTAGGGCAGCCCCCAGACTCCCGAAATACTGTTGTCCGTTCTGCTGCAATGCTGGTGGTGTGGAGTGGGCTGAATGAAAGGGTCTCTGTTTAAGCTGAGCTCTGTAAGAGCTGAATCAAGTAGCATAAATCCCTTGAATTCAGTGCAGCTATTTCATATGGTCTGTATGTCACCTACCACTCAGCCACTTCTTACATTGGACAGAAAAGGAAAGCGAAATCAGACATAATGCTGCATATGTCTTGTTCTACCCACTTTTCATTAGTTCTGGTTTTAAGCAATTGATCATGATTAAGATGGATGGATGCCTTGAGAAGCTCTTGGTCAACTAAATGGTCTGATGCTTTGAACTGGGAGGAAGCAAAGAGACTGCTGAAGATGGGAGATTTCAGCCCCTGTAACTAGCAGGAGGTTAACCAGTCATAAAGCCCACAGACAGCATGTTCTTTTAATGATTCAAGACTGTAACCTTAATATTTTTATGTTGGCTGGATAATGTCAGTATTGTGTGTGTCACAGATCTTTCACAACAATTACAGTCATTTGAGCAATCTGGAAGGCCTTATTTAGTGATGTTTCTGCACAGCTCAACATCACATACAGAAAATGGCAGGCTAGGTTTTTCCTAATTTCATAGAAGTCTGAGTCCTTGCACTGACAAGGTATGTGCAAGAACTGCAAGAGTGCAGCAGAGACTGGAGTGTGAGTAGTTGTGGTGTCAGCATTTTTACTGATCTGGGAGTAACCTGTAAATTCAACACAATCTGTAAATAACGTGCAGAGAGAATGCAGGATTTTCAATTCATTTCTGTACCTCCCTTCAGGAAGCAGGCAGAAGTCTGAATTTGGAAACAGGCTTCAGTGCATTGGACTTAACTGCACAGATGAGCCTTTTCTGGGAGTCACTGCAGCCTGCTGAAAGGGTGAATTGCCTCTTCCAGTGATGATGTCCAAAGCAGATTTTAGAGATGCATCATCTTTACTAGGACTGTTCTGACTCCATTTGTCTGTTGCATTTTGTGAGAAAGGCTTTGGTTTGCTGTGTGGGTGGTGGCAGGAATTTGGGCCATGTGTGTAATGTGAAACAGTGTGGGTAAATCTGGTTTTGATGGATCCACCAGGGGAGTCCATTTACTTCTTCAGTCTGCAGGGGTGACAATCAACATGAAATACGGTTGCCGTTATTTTACCAAATAGCTTTCTATTATATTTTCTCTTAGATGCTGTAATTTCAAGCACTGTGAGTTGGGAGTTGATAGAGGGACACAGTAGACACCCACCTATAGATATATATATTTGTTTTCATTTTGCAAAGATAGATGTTTTACATTACATACTGGGAAAAGCTGACTGTGAATTCCCTTCTAGCCACTGCATGTCTAATGGGGTTCCCTGCTAGATAGACTGTTGTGCAGATGCCAAGTAGAAAACGCCCCTTTGGGGGCAGGATTTTCCCTTTTTATTCCAGTAACTCTATTTAGGTATTTGAAATAGGCTGTTTTAACCAAAACATGTCTGCATGCATAGGGTGGCAGGGAGCCCTGGCTAAAGAGCATGTCACTTCAAACCGTATAAACTCATTTGAGGTTGTCCTGTAATACTCCTATTGTTTGAATCCACTATTGTTTAATTTTACATTTGTCAAATGAGCCTGTACTCTTTAGGCACAGTATAAGAAAGCAACAAGTGTGGGAAGGAGAATAAGAGTCTATATATCACAACAGCTGGATAGCTTGAATGTGAATAGTTTTAAGTGGTCCAGTTTATTTCGGACTTACTTACAAAATACTTTCCTCCTAGCTGTTCCCACTTTCTCTCCAGTCACTCTCCAAAAGGAGGAGCAAGTCTAATGCACTGTTCTTCCAACCCTTTCCTTCTCTTTTGTTGCAAGTCAAAATAACTCGGGGTATGGATCATCCATGTCGTGGTTTAACCCGGCTGGCAACTCAGCACCACGCAGCCGCTCGCTCACTCCCCCCTCCCTCAGTGGGATGGGGGAGAGAATCGGAAAGAAAATAAAAGGTTAGAGCCGAGGGCTGAGATAAAGACAGTTTAATAAGAGAAAATAATAATAATAGTAATAATGAGAATGATAACAGAATATACAGAATATACAAAACGAATGATGCACAATGCAATTGCTCACCACCCGCCGACCGATGCCCAGCCCGTCCCGAGCCGCGATCAGTCCCCGAGCAGCGAGCAGTCTCCCCACGACCGACCGACCGACTAACCCCCCGAGCATGACGTTATATGGTATGGAATAGCTCTTTGGACAGTTTGGGTTAGCTGTGCTAGCTGTGCTGTACTCCCAGCTTGTTATGCACCTGGCCGAGCAGGAGAAGCTCAAAAAGTCCTTGAGTAGTCTGAGCACTACTTGGCAACAGCTGAAAACATCAGTGTGTTATCAACATTCTTCTGGTACTAAATCCAAAACACAGCACTATGCTAGCTACTATGAAGAAAATTAACTCTATCCCAGCTGGAACCAGGACACCAGAGTAATAACCCTATTGGAGAAAAGACTAGAGAGCAAGCTGACTTGCTAAGTCAGAAACATCAGAACTGTGTACTGGAAGCCATAGAGATAACAGGTGTCCATTTAACATTTGGTTGCTAAATAAGCATTATGCAAAAGAAATTTCAAACCAGTCCCTCAGATCAATGAACAGGGCAGCCATAAGTATGAGTAAGTGGCTGGTTAAAATTATTTTAATAAAGACATGATTTTCTGGCATCATCACACAGGGCTTAGAATAAATTTATTACTTATTGGATTTTTTTTTTATTCCCATAGGCCTCCACCCACAGTTAGGTTTTTCATGACAGTTAAGCTATCTCTGTGCTGCTCTGCAGTCTGTTTTATACATGCGGCCTTTGAGCAGGTGATCCTGCTAGCTGTGGTTCAGAATCTTCATCTGAATAAGCAGTATATTATCAAAATTAAGTGAAATATAAGCATAGATTATATATTATCTAAAAAAAGCTCCTCGCAGAAGTTCCCTTCCTGTATTGTAGGGGTAACAGGGCAACTTCAACCTGGAAGCAACATGAATATCATAGGTCAAGCTGCAACTTTTAAAAGCTACAAATAGAAATTTGTAGGGGAAAAAACAAGGTTAATTAATTTTGTATGCTTTCTGTTATATTTCTTTTCCCCTCTGGATGCTTAATGGAAAATTATTGCTTTGCTCAGAGTACCTCACAAAGATTGAATTGCTCCTCACTGGCAAGAATTCAGAGAAACACTGATGGCTGGGAAGGAGCCAAACAAAGCTTATCTGTTAATAAAACAAAAACAAAACAACAAAAAAATTGATGCTCAAGAGTGAGTTTTGAGAACATGTAGCATGAGTTTCCAGTATACCAAAACACTTACAGTCCTCTTCACAGGAAACTGCAGATGCTTGGGTAACTAAGATTATGACAGCAGCACCAGCCTCTGTAAGTTGGGCTTTTTTACTGCAAGCATCTTGCCGGATGCCTTTCTTCCTTCTCTCTGTATTACGCCGGTAAAAGGGAGTCATCAGATCTGTATCGATTAGCATTGGGTGAGGTTCTGGCCTAAAAAGGCAACAGGCCCCATGCGTGGAGGTGCTTCAAGAGCACTGGCTGGACTTGCCCCTACCTCTGAGTTATTCTCCATGTTCTATTTGACTCAAGAGACTTTGAAGAAAATCATCCTGATGCGAGAGAGAAAGGTGGCATTAAAATTTACCTTGATGGAAGCACAAGGTAAAGACTGACACAGAATTCTCTTGAAGGGTGTTTTTGAAACGGTACTAATTGCATGAGTTTGATAGTGTTAAATGAGTCCTTTTAACTAAAAGAGAGGCCACAAAATTGAGCATCAAATGCCCTGAGGAAAATAATTTCCTAAAAATCTTACCAATCATTCCTTCGAAATGCCAAGATACTCATTACTCTGATAAAGCTTACTTTCTCAAGCAAGAATAAAACCAGAAATGTTATCACGATGTCTTTTTTTTTTCCATTTGCTTGGAGAAAGAGCTAAGGGTGTTTCACGCAGGCTGTGCAATGTGAGAATTGTATGGCCTCTGTCTTGCCCAGGGGGTTGTGCCATGAACACGGTGAGGACCTGAAACGGTACGAGCTGTGCCTATTTAATGAACAGAAAGAGTTTTACAACGTGATCTAATCCTTGCCTACCTGCATTTTCTGACATGTTTCTCGAGCTGTTCTTTGACTAGATCTTGACCCCGGTTAAGAGGACCTTTGTGTGCCCCAGGAGAATGAAGAGATGTTTTGTTTTGGGCCACTGGATATGATGTGAACACCCAATTTCCCCGCCTACTACTATCTAGCAGGCAGTGAACCTGTCTGTAAGATAGTTGTTAATCCTGCAAAGCATACAACATTTTAAGCTCTTTCCTGACGTGAGCAGTGTCTGCTTAGGTGGCAACAGATCTCATGCAGGACAGCACCACTTTACCTGTCAGCATGGTCTCAGGTGCAGAAACTAGAACATACCTTTGCCCAGTTAAAGCAAACCATTTCTCTGTCTGTGGGTCAAAAGCCAAAGTGGTTATTCTCCTGTCGGTGGTAAACCAGGGATGTTGGTCAGCACCGCAGCTGAAGCCAGGAGCTGGAGAAGCCTTTGAGCTGAGGATGTGCCTTCATTCCCTCACGTAACTGAACTTGGGAAGCAGAGGAGCAGAGTTTACATTTCTCACTTTGAAGATGCTTTGGTTAGAGTTGAGGCCTCTCCTGTTCAGCTCTGGTCTCAGATAGGGGAAGCAGGACGGACTTGGGTGTAAGAAATAGGCTCCACAGAGATATGAATTAGCAGGCACGTACATGTTGATACTACCTTGGTTGGTGTAAAGGGCATCAGATCTTCCTGGCAAACTAAGGATGAAGACACCAATCTCTACTGGTTTTGAGGTCCATGTCCATAAAACCTAATTCAGTTTGTGAAGTACTCCTATCTGAGACTATACATGCTTTTCAGAATAATCCAACTGGACTTCCTCAAGATGTCAATAAAATAAAAGTATTTTTCTCTGATGGAATGAGGCATGTAAAAGGCAAGCTTAGAAGAATTTGTTGAAGAAGGTTGAGTGCAACCAAAAAGAAGGGCTAAAATAAAATTTCAGCGGTCTAACAACTTTAGCAATTTCTGCTTACAAAATAAACAGGAGCATGAAAATGGCTGCTTAATATTTACCCTTAGATTCCCTTACATTTCTGATTTGTTGATAGCCCTAGAAAACAGGGGTTATTTTTTTCCAGTTTCTAGATCTTCTGGGCTCTCATACTGTTTCTTCAGACTGAGCTGCTTTGCTTGTATTTAAACCAAACCAACCCAAACAAACCCAATGAACCAACCAAACAAAACCCTGTATCTGTGCTTATTATTCCCAAAGTTGTTGAAAAGATTTTTGTGGCTAATAGGAATTCCACGTTCAGGATATGAGCTAACATCAAAATAAGCAGAAATATTTTTCGAGAGCTTGTCACAAATGTTCTGTCGAGCCTTTGGAGACTCAAGATGGGTACTAAACTGATTTTGGGTGTTCAACCAAGTGTGGGCACCATACAGAGTTACTGCCAGTGGTGTTTATTTTAACGGCAATGAAGTCCTTTACTGCTCCATCTATTAAAACAGATCAGGGTCACAGAGCGGCTTTTAGACTGATCAGCTGTTGGGGGATTTTTTTTTTCTGGTAAAACTAAGATACACCACAGATAAACTGCAACGAGGCCAGTTACCTGACTAGAACTTAAGTTAATTTCTTCAGAAATTGCATGCAATTCATTTCCTTGTGTAAACGAGCAGGTTAAGCACCTCACTCTTGTATTCAGATGAAACTATACCCCTGCTAGGATAGGAGCCTTTCACTAATGGCCTGTGAATGACTTGAGGTTTCATGTTAGGTATTGAAGTTATAACTCCGTGTAAGTGCTTCCTTGGGTTTGTGCTCCTAAGGCTTTGTTGCCATTCTCTTGACGTCTCTAACTTTTTAGTGATGTGAAGGTGTGTAAATCAAGCTCGACGAAAAATGAGTTTCCCAGGTTTTGGCTTTTTTCCAAGGAGACGGTATGTACTGTTAAACCTGCCACAGCGGTACACTTCACTTTGAATACATAGGCTATTCAAAGCAAAAGTTTTCATACCTAGACCATACTCCTGAATTTGGCATACGAAGGGGGAAAGACCCACAAGGCCTCACCAGGTGACGTTTGTGCTTTGGCCTGCGTTGAAACGAGACACTGGGTAAGACTGTGTCAACAGGTTACATACAGTAAGGCATTGTTGCGCCTGGTAAAGATCTGCAATTGCAGCAGGAAGATTATTGACTGACCTTGAAGGGGTTGAGCTGCTCAACCTTCCCTAATTTCTGTGAAGCAGTTGTGAAGTTCCTTAGTTCATCATCCATCAAAGGCTGAGGGTGTTTTGTACTGAGCTTAATCTGTCCCAGAGATGCTCGGTTATGTGTTTCAAACATTCCCCCCTGTCATCCTGATCTCCTGCCCCTCGGTAATCCACTGGACATAGGGTTAGGGCACGTTGTCAAAGGAAGTCAGGGAAGTGCAGTTCCAATTCTTCCAACAGTAGCTTCACGGACCCTTGTCAGACAACTTGTTTTGCATCTGATCATTTAGCGGTGGTTTGGTG
>NW_009259318.1:2191467-2194498 GCF_000687185.1 Egretta garzetta | reverse complement strand
CAGAGCCTCCCCACACCCCCCGCTTCCCCCGGCCCCCGCCGGAGCGATTGCATGCAGGGAGCAGTGGCAGCCCTCGCCTGCTTCCAGCCACATCCCCCTGACAGCTGGGGACGGGGTGCTGGTGACCATTTATCTGCTTGGCAGGGAAGGGGGAAGAACTTTGTCTGGAGACTGATGTGTAGGGGGACTGCAGCCCAAGGGATGGTTAGGAGCAGCAGCTTATTAGGATCGCAGTGCTATTTATTTTACACTTACTAATTTGTAAAGCTTGCTGTAGTACTATCAAATTACTAACTGCAAACTTTCTTCCCCAGAAAAGTTCCGCTGCTTTTTTTCATCCTGTTACTGATAACTGCATTGTATTTAGTCACTTCGGTGTTGTAGCAATAGTACCACAGGAGGACAAGGCAGTACCATGAAAGGCTGGCTGTATTAATACTTTTTGTTGTTGAAGATCCATTTTGGTTTTCTTTAACTGTCCTTTACAGGTTCTAGTTAATTTGTTGTTTGGGGTTTTTTTCTGCTTTGTCTGAATTTTTCATTTCAAATAATGTCATATAATAATGCAAAGGTGGTATAGAGTAGGAAAAGGGGGAAGGAGATGAGTAGGATTGAGAAAGGACATAAAAGCTGATGGTGTAGAGGACTTAGAAGTATCAAAATAATGATTTGGAAAGTAGTCATATATAACCTTCCCAGTGTTTATATTATTGCCAGGCTGGGTTGTAAAGTGTCTTCTTGTCGTAGTTTCCAATGGGAAGCTGTAGTTCCTATGAGAAATAATGGGGAGCAGAGGCAGTTACTCTTTTTGTTTGTCATTGTATTCAGTCTGTTAGCTGATATCAGTTAACTTTGGAAAAGGAATTAATATCCCAGATGTAAAATTTGTCAAAATATGGAAATACAGGAGCGGGACCTGCAGTAGCATCCTGAGGAGGGGAGGGAAGGCAGTGGGCAGAGCCCGTGCCGCAGGCTGGCACACGTGTGCTGCACAGCAAACTGCCATTATCTCGCTCCAGACAAACCTGGCTCCTCTCTCTTCCCTCCATCCCTTCTGAAAAATGGGGTTTCATTTTTTTTTGGAAGGATAGAGGGAAGAGAGCAGTTGGAAGCAGAGATTGCTTTCACAGGATTGCAGAAGCTACAAACCCCACTGGGGAGGAGGGCAGCAGGTCAAAGCAGCCGCACATAAATGGCACAGTACTCCAGACTGAGGAACTGATCAGGCTAAAAAATTGTGGTAAAGAAAACACTCTCCTTCTCGTGTGCTCTGCCTGATCTGCTTCACAGCTTGGCTATGGCGACACAAACAGCTGAGCCAGCGCAACGGAGAAAAGCTGCGGTGGAGAAAGGATGTGTTGGCTGCTGCAGAAGGAGCGCTTTCACACTTGCCTTTTCTCCCAAGTGCCAGTGTTTGCTAGTCATTCGGGCACATAGCAAGTCAGATGAGGCGATCCAGATGAGAAATATTTCTTTCCTTTTTACTGGGCCAATTTTTAGTCCGGTCAGGTTCCCTGATATGGCTCATCTGGGTGTTCACGTGAAAATAGTGATGGCAGTGAAAGAGGAAGGATGGAAACCAAGGACTGAGAGGGTATGGCAAGGAGGGACAGGATCCTTTCAGCAGATGCTTTCATTCGTGTTTGATTAAGTTGATGTTGTGTTACTCTTTTCTCTGTTTATAAACTGGCTTAGTTGACTCAGCTGTTGAAGTAATAAATGTTTCCCCGAATCTGACCTGATGAGGGATTCCTGCCTCTGGTTTTCTGTCCATGCAGTGATGCAGTCCAGAAAACAAATCCAAGAGAAAAATAATTCTCCCTCCCCATCATGTACCCTGCTGCTGAGTTAATTTTTAGACTAATCAGTTTTCTGTAAAGGGAGACGACTTCTTCTGGAAACAGTGTTTGTTATGGGTTTTTTTGGTTTTGTTTGTTTTGTTTTGCTTTTTAAGAATTCGGTGAACTGTGACTATTGGAAGTGAGTAGAGAGGAGGCTCGTATACTTTTCAGGTGATTTGGGGGATTTTCATGAAGCAGCAGATCTGTGTGACATCTTGTGGTAACGCAGTATTGGAGAAAAAAGGCTCAGTAGTCACCCAGAAGTGAAATTTGGTCCATTTCTTTCTGCCACGCAACTTCATCCATGTTTTAGGTGCATTTTCTTTTAGCAGCAATCTTCTAAAAACACTTGCGTGTGCACCTTCTGTTTATAACAATGTTCGGAGCATTGCAACATCCCCAGACTAGACTGTTCCTTCTATTTTGGGACCCAAAGCAACAGAGCTGTTTTCAGTCAGCCCAAATGCTTGTGCTCACAGATGTGGAGAATAAAGCAGAACTGATACATCTGGGATCTTAACACCTTCCAGCTGGTGTTTCATCAGAGGGGAACCTGCATATATGTACTTAGGAGAGGATTACTGTCATCGTGTGACCATATCTGAAAGGGACAAAAGAAGGTTTAAAAATATTGAACGTCGTGTCGCTTCAGATGTCATTCCTAGAAAATGCTCATGTTGATATCTAAATCTTCTGTTTCTGTTGGGTAATGAGAAGCAGTGTACACAAAAGATCCTTTGATTTCTCAGTTGAGAAGCTGAATTGCTGCAGTATGGGTTAATGTTGACAAAAAGGACTGATAATGTCATCACGCATATGTGTAGAAATGCTGTCTTTATAGATTATCAGACCAAAACAGCCGAAAATTTTTGGGTCCTATCAAGCTTGATGTTAAATAGAAAATTAAATACTACTAACTTGTTTTATTCCTTGCAGTTAGTGGTTTTGGAATCATATTTTAAGAGCTCAGGGCTGTTAGAGGTTTGTGATTTTTTTTTTTCTTTCTTTCTTTTTTTTTTCTTTTTTTTTCCTCCTCCTCCTCCTCCTCCTCTTTGCCGGGAGTTGCTTGTGTGCTCGGGAAGGCGGGGGCGGCGGCTTGGAGACGGGAATTGGTCGGAAAAGCGGTAATTGAAGGTAACAACCCGCTGGGGGAGATGGGGGGGAAGCAAAAAAAGAAAAAAAGAAAAAAA
>NW_009259318.1:2156529-2191249 GCF_000687185.1 Egretta garzetta | reverse complement strand
GCTCTGTTTCACAGCAGGGTTTGCTCCAGGTAGGGGTAATCTTCAGTGTGATGCTATTAAAAAAAAAAAAAAGGAAGATCTAATATCATTTTAGAGGGGAGGTTGCCTTTTTTGTTTTCCCTGCAATTAGGCCCATACATTTTTTTTTCAATTTTTTTTTTTTTTCAGAGGGTAGCATCAGACAGCAATAGAGTTTAAGCCGTATGATGAGGGCTCCTCGTTCTGAGCCTTGGTGCTGTTTTCTGTCTCTTGATTGGGAAATTACTGGATATTCTTGCTGCCCACCTGCCCACATGGCACCAGAAAGATTTAATTCAAATTTTGTTACGGGATCCTGTGAGGATATCCTTGCTTTTCTAGAAACTAGACACACATGACCTTGTCTGGTCTTATGCAGTCCTTTACAGTATATTGTTGCTCAGAACAATTTGCTTTTATGTGTGCCTCAGAACCTTTTAAGGGCATAACTAGAGAGATGAATAACTAATGACAGACCATTATCTTGTAGTGGGAAGCAGTGAAACTAAATGAGAGTTGCTTCACCCAGAAATATTGCGCTATAAATTCAGTCAAAAGACTAGTTTTGCATCTTTGTTTAGGCTGGGATTTTGCTGTCTGTGAAGGTCATTATTAGGCTAGAAAACGGTACTCCAAAATCTGTATCTACTCTAATCCTGGTTTGCCTGGATTTGTATTAAAGTAAGTGTAAAATTGAACTATTGATCTCAAAGGCGTAATAAAATGCATGGCCTTTCAGAAGCTTTTAATACCGAAGCTCACGTTGCTTTAGAGTGCAACTTCCTGCGTGTTCTGGCGTTCTGGCAACCTTCATCTCTACTTGATAAGAAGCTGATGGCAGTTCAGAGATCTGCTGCTGGAGATTGGTTTCATTTGCATCTACTGTATCAAAAGCATCATCATTTCCTGCTTAGCTGCAAGGCTCTTGAATAGGAAAGTGCAAGTTCTGTTCATTACTGTATAAAGTACTCCTCTTTAAAGTAACTACGTAGTTTAGACATTACACTGATACTTGCTTTAGAGAAGTTGTAAAATCCCTGTTATAATGTAGTGCTTTCATCTCCAGATCTATTGTGTTCTCTCCCTCTGATAAACTATAGTTTTGTAGAAACAAGTTCTTAAAACACTTCCTCTGTGTTTTGGAGTGTTTGTTTAAGTTAAAGTCAGCGTTTTTTTTGTGGAGGGAGAGAGAAAGAGGGGGGGGGGGGGGGGGGAGGGGAGGGGAGGGGAAGAGAGATGCACTCACTCGAAGGTATCTGAATTAAACATGAAGCAATAGCAGATTTAGGCCAGCCTTTTACTATATTTAGAGGATGTTTGAGGATGCATCTGATACTGTAACAAAGCTGCAAATTCCTCAGTTCTGCCAATCTGGGTTTCAATCCTAATCCCTATTAAGGCTTGTTTAGATTAGTGGTGAGGATATGTACTTTTAAAACATCTTGAAGACCATGTAAGAAAAGCCTGAGAAATACAACCAGTAGCGTGTCAGCTGGGCAAAAAAAAAAGAAGACTCTAGAGATGGGTTGGCAGAAAAGTAGTAGGGAGTGGTCTGTTAACAGAGGCACAAAGTTTGTGGCTCTGTTACGGAGGCAGCTTTGACTGATAAGCTTCCTGTGCTTTCCCCAAAGTCAGTTCAGATCTGACAGACTTGGATCTCTGAGCAGGGTAAGGTGGGTGGATGGTGGCAGGGGGGGAGGTTGGGGAGGTGTGGGGGTGCTGGCATGCAGAGCATGGGTAATGATGGGGCAGGAGGACTGTGGCAGGGAATATGGGCAATATGAGCAAAGACGTGGAGACTGCCACTTGGTGTGCATGGTACGGTAGAGGAACATGAATGAGCAGCTGATATCTTTATAAACCTCTCCAACACCACTGATTTCAAGTCCTGTGGCAGTGTAGATCCTTGTTCTAATGGGGCAGTCTGCAACATTAGACTGTCATTGTAGAAAAACTTCAATTTTTTTCCTTACGTTCCATGTAGGAAGCTCCTAACTGATCAATTTGACTTTTTTTTCCCAATGACAAGTAATGTTGATCTATACAAGGAACAGATCATCTAAATGAGGGCATAGGAAAGCAGAAAAAGAATACATGTTTTGAAATGGGAAAAGGAGGACACTTTTTTTTTTTTCTTTTTTTTTCTTCTTTGGTGATACCACAGATCTGAGTAGTTCATAGAAGCTGAAGGGCAGTGGAGAGTAACTTTGTGGGGCTGGGGAAACTCTGCTGATGAGTGCTGACTCATCTGGGGACTATGGCTTATCTTATTATGTTGTTTGGATTTGCTATGTTTGTAGGAAAATGTTGGGGATAATTGCTGCAGGGGATAATGTTAGCATTGCTCTGCAGCTGCATTATTATCCCATTATTACTATTAAAAATTATAGCATTCTTATTCCCTAAAGATCCTGCGTCTGCAAAGGAGGCTTAAGAAATGAAAGTTTGAATATTGCAATGCTCTCCAATGAGAGAAACATTATCTAAGTTACTAGCAGTAGGCGGTTAGGCATCTCCAGACGTACCTAGAAGTATCATCTGAAGCATGTTCACTTCCCTGGCACGACAAGCTATTACACAGGCGGTTCTTGTCCAGGAGGTGTTCACCTGTATTAAGGTGAAACTGTGCTGGAGCTAACCAAAACTTTCCTCTCTGCAAGGCAAAGGCAGTGGTTCAGCGGTCATTTTAATTTGCCGTAAGTGTGGTCTCCTGCCAAAGGTTCAGCCTCTGGCTGCACATTCCTGATCTCTCTTGCTTGTGCTGGTACTATCACTTGTGGCCAAATGCAAATCCACTTTTGTTGTTGCTGTTGGCCTGGTTTTCAGTTGGATGAGTTCCAGGGTCTGACTCAATGCATGACTAAAATGCACTGAGGAGTCAGCAAGAGACGTGCACTTGGGGGAAGAGCAGGCTGGTCCTCATCAAGCTCAGTAGGAGTCCCATTTGGACCAGATTAAAAAGGTGGTGGACCTGTAGCCTAAGGAGCTTGCTCAGTGCAGTGTTGACACTCTGCATGGCTTCCAGACTGGGTTTGGCTTATATCTGACCAATGTGGAGAGTGAAGAGAGGTACCTGTCTGTCTCCAGTCACCTGTGTAGACATACTCTTCATGGGTGTGATGAACTGAGTGAAAGAGAAAACTTGGAGGACAAAATGTTGTTCTAAATACCTGTATTCTGGGCATACTAAAAAATTACTTCCCTTTGCTCAGGATGTAGAGCTCTGAATTCGGGTTTTGGGATCAATTCTGCCACTGACGCAATTTATATCCTCATCACCACTCCCCTTGCTTCTAAGTCCGCCTATCCTGTATTTAAATCGCAGACTACTTCAGCTACAGTCTCTCTTTTTTGCTCTGTGTTTGCACATGGCCTCTGCTGATAAAGCCCAGGTTTGTGGTGTGACAGCCGGCTGAATGTGAGCCAGCAGTGTGCCCAGGAAGGCCAATGGCATCCTGGCTTGTATCAGGAGTAGTGTGGCCAGCAGGAGTAGAGAAGTCATCTTTCCTCTCTACTTGGCACTGGTGAGGCTGCAGCTCGAATACTGTGTTCAGTTTTGGGCCCCTCACTACAAGAAGGACATTGAGGTGCTGGAACGTGTCCAGAGAAGGGCAACGAAGCTGGTGAGGGGTCTGGAGCACAAGTCTGATGAGGAGCAGCTGAGGGAACTGGGGTTGTTTAGCCTGGAGAAGAGGAGGCTGAGGGGAGACCTTATCGCCCTCTACAACTGCCTGACAGGAGGCTGTAGTGAGGTGGGTGTTGGTCTCTTCTCCCAAGTAGCAAGCAATAGGACAAGGAGAAATGGCCTCAAGTTGTGCCAGGGGAGGTTTAGATTGGATATTAGGAAAAATTTCTTCACTGCGAGGGTTGTCAAGCATTGGAATGGGCTGCCCAAGGGAAGTGGTTGAGTCCCCATCCCTGGAGGTATTTAAAAGATGGGTAGACATAACACTTAGGGACATGGTTTAGTGGTGGACTTGGCAGTGTTAGGTTAATGGTTGGACTAGATCTTAAAGGTCTTTTCCAACATAAACAATTCTATGATTCTATATCAACAACAATAATTTCTCAGCACAGAATGGTCAGAGCCATAGGGAGCACTCATGGGGGAGCATTTCCCTAGTTTGCTTTTTCTTGTTGAGATCTCCTGGACTTCTGTGACTCAGTCCTTGGGAACTGCTGCGTAGTGCCACCATGGGTCACCATGCACTTGTAGCGTCTCAGCCCTTTTTATACACAGCCATGCCTGGCAAAAGTTCATTTTCCGCTGTTACGACAGCAAAGACTATACTACAGTGGATGCTTTGTCTTTTATTGTATTTTTTCCATTGAATTTTTGAATGGTAAGCCTACAACTCATGGTTTTTTAACACCATCCAAGGTAGATGTTTTGTCTGTTTGATTTTTTTTTTTTTTTAAATTCTCATCTAAATAGTGCTTTCAGGCTTCCTTTAGAAAATGTAGTTGTCTGGGTGATATACAGTGTTAAAATTACAGCTAATTAGGTCTTTACACAGTGAAATAGTCAGTAGTAGGATCTTGTGTGTAGGCATATAATTAATGTTCTATTGGTAATTATTGGAAACTGGAAATCCCTTCTTCAAATCTCTGGCTACGTTAGTTTTTGTTAAAGCATGAGCCATTTTGAAGGTTTGGCAAAAATACTTGTAATTCAACTATAATTGTGTTCAGTTCTGTGCTTATATTAGCTGCCTCTTGCAAGAGTTGCGTGTACGTGTGTTTCTCTGTGCGTGTACCTATATGCTTAGGCAGTTTCAAGTGACTGGAAATTGCATAGGGCTCTGTTCTTCCACCCGTGCTCACAGAAAAAGATGCCTTGTGCCACAGAAATACTCTATTAGTGTTCAATGTTTTCTTTTTGCTGAAAGTAATTGTGGAGCAGCTGTGCCCATAAGAGATGCATATTATTGGTTTTCCTCATACTTCATTTCATTTTTAACCCATTATGCCAGTATCCGTCACCTATACCTGTTTTGAGAAGCAGTAAGTTGTCCTGTGGGGCTAACAGAACAAATAAAAAACTTAATGACCAGTTAATGCATGCAAGAATGGCAGGACCAGTCACAAACCTGGATGCTTACAATTTAATTTCTAAAGCTGACATTCAGCCTTGCCTTATCCAAGCCCAGATCCATGTTTTATTGTGCCCAAAGGTCAGATGCAATTTTACCATGGGGTGTTCTCTGGAAACAAATGTAAGTTTTTGATTCCAGGTTTGAATGGCTTGTGTCCACCTTTATAGCAAACTCATTTTCACAACTGTTTCTGCAATGCTGCATAAAATTGGGGCCAGCTGGATTGACAACTCCCCTTTTTGTTTGATCTTACTGAAAGCAACCATAAACCCAGTTAGAAAGGTTCCCTGATTTCCTGTAAATGTGGATTTTTTTTTTATTTTTTTTTTTTTCCATAGATAGTTCAGGAGGGCCTTTTCTTAGTCAGGGGATACTGAATATAAATACGTTGTAGTGTCACAACTGTCTCCAGAATGTTCCTTCAGAAATGACCTCTATATTATGAGTGAAATTATGAAAATGTAAACTGATTGTAATTCGGTAAACAACACTACAGATGAACTATAAGGGAAAGATTCTTACAAAGCTGCACCCTTATCCTGTTTAAAGAAATGGAAAACAAGAGTAAGTGTTATGTTGACATTGAGTCAATCAGACCTCACTCTGAGGAAGATCTGAAAAGCAGAGATGCTATGTAGAAAAGCTACTGGCCCTTTTCAGGAGTGTAATTCCCACAGTATACCTTAGTAAATCCTAAACGAGAGATTCTTAATTTATTCACAAAATAAGTAGGTATTAACAGAACACAGCAGTCTTTTAGAAGGTTCTTTGAGATGGGTGTACCATGGAGTTAAAGTGGGCTATGCAGATGGGTTTGGTAGTAGCCAGAGGTGGTACCATTTAATGATTCACTGGTGGTATATGAAATTGCCCGAGTCATCTTCATAGGTGTAGTGTGGTATCTCAAAACAGAGTTACAGCTGGCTGTAACTAGTGCTATGCCGCAGCTGATGCGGCGTGCGGAGAGTGACAGCCTGAAGTTAGCGCGGTTCTCTCATTAGTCTTTGCTCCCTAAGCACAAGTAACAAGAACTTAGAGAAGGTTGTGGCAGTCAGCGCTGTTTTGGCCAAATGCACAACACTTGTTTGGAAATATGCTTTTCTGTTACCGCTCTCGTTGACATAGGAAAAAATTTTTTACCCCCACTCTCTCTGTTTAGAGTTTTTATATGAGCAATTGTGCTTCTCTGAGCTTTGCTCCCTGTTGCAGCATCACTCTGTGAACAATGACAAAAGGTTGTTCATCACTAGGGAAGGTTTGTTTGGTTGTGCAGGGTTGAAGCATCTGAGATACATCCTTCATCGCCAAGGCCTTCAGAAATGGGTCCTAGTGCTTTCGGCAGAGGTCTGTACTGGAAGGCAGGTGTTTGTGCCTGGCGTCAGTGCTGGAGCCTTCAGTGATGCTCCCTCTTAGATATCCTTCTCTGGTGTGGTCAGAAGTAACACGTTCAGAAGCAGCTCCCAGGAGCAAAGTGGTCGTGATCTGTGGTGAATATCTGCAGTGCTGGACTGCTGAAACCAGGAGCTCTGCCTTGCTCTGTTCCCGGTCTGGACCAGCAAACACAGTGGTGGTTTTGTGGCTCTTGTCAGAAGATCACCCAGCTGGTTAGCCTGCACCAGCGGCTGGCGATGGGCTGGGCTTCTGCAGCGAGGCAGAAGGAGTTTGGGTGCGGGATGAAGCCCGTGAGCGAGTGAGCTTTGCGGGTCCTATCCTGGCTTTGTGGCAGCCAGCGAGGTCGGCTGCTTCTGGCTTTCTGGAGCAAGGCGAAGGAAGAAGAGGAGGGGAACCGCTTTCTCTGCCAGTATCCTGCGGAGCCACTAGGACGGCGGAGCCAGGGACTGCCGCAGATCTTTTCAAAACCATCTGCTTTTACCACCTGTCATTGCTTATTCACAAGCACACAGTCTCATTGGACATTGGTATTAAAAATCTTCTTCTTTAAGTATAAAAATAAGTAAGTTTCTACTGCAGCTCCCTCATTATATGCCCGTAGCTTGAGTAGGGGACTACAGAAGTGCTCTGTCATGAAGGAGAGGAGGGGAGAAAGAGAAAAGGACTTGCCCGAGTGACATGAAATACTTTCTGATAATGTTTGTCATACTGTCACGTGTTCACATGCTCACAGTACCGTCAATGGGACTTATTTTTCTTGTCAGCTGGTCTAAAATGGGCGGCATGATTCTGTTTAAACTTAATTTTAAGGACAATTCTGAGGGTGCAATTTTGTTACAGAAGGAGCCCTTATAGCAAAACTTCTATTGCATGCACTGACATCAGCTTGTTCGTTGCTTCCAGCTTTAAGTCAAGGGGAATGTCACGGTCCAGGACTGCTTCTGGATTTCCTTTGGTTGTTGAGTTGAATGTCATTGCTGTACAGCACTCAACTCCTTTGTTGGAGAAAAAATTTATTAAGAGACTGAGACTCTTGATCCCCAGGCCGTTTGTAAGACACCCAAACTCTCATGTATTCACATTTCTAAATTGAATGTGACAGACAGAATGATATCCTTAGTTAACCCTCATTTCATAGAACTGCAACCTCACTGCTTTACTTCTTTCTGATCCTGTGGACTATAAAGAAACAATTTGCTTGCTTTTCTGATGAAAGATCTGTTTATGCAAACCTGGAGCTCTGATAGCCACGTAGTCTAACACTGTATGCAGTAAATTCCATTTTATTCCTGTGACTGCAGCTGGAACTTCTCAGCCTAGCTCTTTACATGCCCTATGATCCTTTCTCCAGTACTGTACATTATTGCTTTGATGTGCTTCTGCTTGTACTTCCCTGTGGAGCCCTTCAGTTTGCCATCTGCGGGAAGAAATGAAATCCCAAATCAAGACGTTACAGACATTGAATGACACTGTCTTCTGCTGGTGACCTCCTCCAAGCCCTCACTGCTGCTATCTTTATTAGATACTCCAGAGTGAAGTGACTAAGCTAATACACTCCTAGCATGGAACAAAATGTCAGATCCCCTCTGCACTTTTTTTGTGCCTTTGTTTGCATCTGAAATAAACTTGATGACACTTGCAGAGAGGAGAGGGCAAGGAGCCCAGAGGTACCAGGATATTTATGTTGTGCTCTCTTGTATGTATCAAAACAACCATCAAATCTTGCACCTAGATGCAGTAGTCAAACCTGCCAACTCAGTCGAAAACCTCCAGGGTTCGGCAGGTAACCAGTAACTTTTTCCATAACACTGTCTAGCTGCAGTTTTAGTTTTTCTTCATTCTTATGTTTATGTTCAGTGACTGCTGCCTTGTCCTGTGTATCTTCAAAGCAGCCTGTGGGTTTCTACTATACTTGAATTCAAGGTTTCAGGGCATCCTAAACAATATATTGATTTGATGGGAAATGTTGGATCTTCTCAGTTAATATTTTTTTTCATCTCCCCTGTTTCCTAATCACTGAGTTCTGTCCCAGGCATTTTTTTTTTTTTTGTTCCTTTGCCTAGTTCTGTCATCACTAAGCTGACAGAGGAGAAAAGGAGCCTTAACTGTGTCCTTAAAGACTGATTTTGTGCCTGACATGTATCACTTCACCTTCGTTTTGGCCTATCGCTGACCCTTCATTGCTATGCAATGTCAGGCAAACTCCTAGCTGTGTATTAATCCCTGTGGCTCAGAAAATAATTTAACCCATATCCACCATGTTCTGAAGCTGTCTTGTATTTATGCTAAAAGGAGTGCTTTACAGGCACCTGGTTCAAATCCTGCCCGCTGCTGTTTGCTACAGGGTCCAAGTCAGTTGGTATGTGAAGAGGTGTTCAGTTCCCACTACTGGAATGCTGCATGCATGGGGCATCACGTGTTTTGGTCCAGCACTTTTTTTCTGCTGAATATTTGTATCGGACCATATACAGCTGTGATGGAAGCAGTTGTTTGTCTACAGAAGGTGACGCTGAATTCTCTACCAATGGAAAGCCTGTTGCTTTGGCTGGCTCAGGGTTTTTCAAGATCGGATTAGGCATTGCTTACCGCTGGTGAACGTGCCCACAAAGAATTACCAGCAAGCAAGTCAGGGATCAGATGAAACTATACGCTTCCAAGATTATGTGATAACATCCCATATTTAAAGATGAGGTCTCTGGACTTCACTAACAATGATACTGTTGAACCAAGCACGTATGCAAAACTAAACTCTGATCTGACAGCAAGTCACTCACAACATGCGGATGAATTAGCTGCTCATGCTATATCACTTGGAGGGGATCTTACTTCTCAGGTTCCTCTCAGAAAACCTTTGCCTGTTAATGTTACATTTACTGCAGCTTTGGTTTTCAAGTAACAAATGGTTGTATTTCAATAGCCATCCTTCCGCTGGTGAATCATAAACAGGCTGAAGTTGCATTAATGCTGAACACTTTTCTGGAAAGGCTAGATTTCCCCCCGACCAGGATGGTGACATGTGTAGGAGGACAGGTGGCTTTGTGACTGCCTCTGCCTTGCTCTTGAAGTTAAATATTATTTTAAACTCTCAGTCCTACAGGTTATAGGCTGGCACATCCAACTATCAGTAGTTCACCTTAAAAATCGGGTAGTCTTGTTGAAAACCAAAAAAACTCAGTGTCAGAGTTTCCATCATTGACTATAGATTGAGTCCTTGAAGATGGGGAAGCTCTTGCCTTCTGAAGCAACATAATCTGCATTTATCAAAAAACAAGTGCTCATCACTAACATTTAATTTCCATGGCAACATACATAACTCTTGTTCTGGGAGATGAAGTAAGGTCATCCGGAGCCCTTCATAAGAACTCGTCTCTGATCAAAGGTTCATGTGTTCAAAATGTTAAAACAGTCACCATACTGTATAAGTAAACCTATCTTTCATTAAATGACAGGGTGCCTTCAAAGAGAGTAGTTCTCATATTTTCCACATACACCTACACCAAATGTGACTAATGTGATTGTGACTGTGAGCCCTTAAAGTGCTATACAAATAAAAAGTGGAATTGTAGAAGCACGTCTCATAGCATTCCTAGATATATAGCAGGAAACTTGCATCTTGTCTTGTCGGTAATGAGTAAGCTAAATTTATTATGTCTGACAGTTGGAAGTAATCAAGACAATAGGATTCTTTTTTGTGTGATGCATGCAAGTCCTTATAGGTATTTTTTCAGAGCTTTGTGTAATGTCACCCCATACTGCTGACTCATTTATAAACTAAAATGGGCACCACCTTACACTCTTTTTTTTTTTTCTTTTTGCCTGTCTTTATTTTTTGAAATTCTTATCTTCTCTGTGCCACCTTGTCCTCTCCATGCAAAATACAGTGCCCAAAATACTGTCTGGTATACTTTTAATCTAAAGTGCTCATAATCACCAGCAGCAACTTCCTTTAAGTTAATTACAGAATTTTCACTAGTGTGTTCAGAGGTTTTTGTTTTGTATTCTGTATGGTGGTGTGCAAAAATCTTACAAACCAGATCTTTCCACTTGCACCAATAGAGGTATTAGATCTATATAATACTTGTTTTGAAGGTTCAGGGAGATTAAGGCCAGGAAAATACATTAAGAATAAATATAATTCTGTAATGAAAAGGTCATACTTCATTGCTTTATCTTTTTAAAATGCTGTTTTCCATGCTTTCTCCTTCTACCCTATCACTAGGAGAGCTAGCTCTCCAACCATACTAATTACTCTGTCCAGTTTGAAAAGTTACCTTCTTCTCTTTAAAAAGCAATTTCTGAAAGAATCTCACTGGAAAATTAAGGGAAAACATGTCAGCTTTCCATCTTGTTAGCAAGGGAACGTTCTGATGCCTTAGGGTAAACATAAAAAATTACATTAATATATCTCCACCAGAACTGCATGACATGAAAACAAAATATTTTGGGCCACAGGTGAAGTGGTCTCCATCATCTTGAGAATGTTTTCTGCCAGAACATGTTGATTTTACTGGTATAGTAAGCCTCTTGCATTTGTACTTCATGTTTACTCATATGCTCACTGGAGATGTGCACTTCCCTTGTAATATTGTGGTATTGGTGCTTGAAAGCAAAGGGGGCATATGGAAGGACAGGAGCGATAGTCTGTGGTGCAAGGTTATGTGGAAATTAGGTAAATGTCGTGGATTTCAAGTCACAGATAGAGAGGTCTGCTGGTGTGCCATAGGCTGAATGAAGAGGAGCAAGGTAGTGCTTTGCACTTGTGTTTCCTACTTCACTGTGAACTGAACAGGAGTTTTAACATGGTACAAACGCATTGTATTAACACACAGCGTAGGGCATAGAGTTTAAAACCTGTGTATGGCAGAAATGCCTTCTTCTGTTTGAACTTAGCACAGAGATTTGGCAGGAGCACAGCGGGATTTGTCTGAAGACCTCTGGAAGTGGTGCCCTAGAGAACATTTGGGTCCTCTTGTTTCTCAGCTCAGAAGCAAGTACTGACACATCCGCAGCAGATCTTAGGTCCCTGGTAAGGTCAGAGGGAAGGGTATGCAGCAGTCTTGCATGGAGCATTCAGGCAGGTCACCTCACAGATTTGTCAATACAGCAGTGAGATCTCTAGTGTCAGTGAAGGGGACTCTTACTGGGTCCTACAGGGTCTGCCTCCTTCCCCTGAAGGAACCACATCCTAGCAGAATCCCAGTGAAACCTAGTAATTTTAGTCCTGTTAAGCAAGTATAAGGTCATGTGTCAGAACAGCGAGTTACTCTTTTTCTTCATTCCTCCAGTTATTTTGGAGATACTGGTAAGGGTGTGGTCAAAAGTTTTCTCTTTATGCTGTGGGTATTTCTCAGCTTTCTCTTCTCCCTTAATCAGTATTTAGAGGCCTACTGATATGAAGAATTGGGTTCTCTTCTTTCCAATATCACTGGCTGCTTGTGAGAAGTACTTTTTGCTAGACAGCTGCTCATGAAGATTAGAGGGTAGAACACTTTCCTATTTTATAAGGGTGAGGTGAGGATAAATACTGTGTTCTCAGAGCCCAAGCAGTGTGGAATTGAGTGTGCAGGCAAGAGATGACCTGTCTTGCAGTGTGGCCCACTGAACAAGAGGCATGGTAAATTCCTATTCCAAATACGATTTTGTACAAAAGCAAAGATTGGCTAGGAGAACATAATTAAGCAGCGCTGCACACGAAACAAAGAATATTCTACTCTTCAGACCTACGTAGAAAAGCTGGTTGGTTGTATTCAAATCCATCAGATTGGATGAGATTTATGCTAGGATTCTGAAGGACATGGGTGATGCAATTGCAATTCTGTTATCTGTGGAAAGATGGCAGAGAGGTCCCTGGAGACTAGGAAAAGGCTATCATTACAGGCATCTTTAAGAAGAGTAAGAAGGAGAGTCCAGGGAACAGAAGGCCAGTCAGCCTTACCACGATCAGTGGAAATATTATGAATGATGTCCTCAAGGAATTTGTTTCCACATGTGAGAGCAATGAGAAGATAATCAAGAACAGTTGACTCAGATGTACCAAGGGCATGTTGTACTTGACCAACCTGAGTGCCTTTTGCAATTACATGACTAACTGTGTAGATGAGGGGACATCAGTGGGTATAGCGTTTCCTGATTTTGACTTCAGTGAGGTTTTTGTTATCATGACTCTCTGAGGAAGCTGTGGAAGTATGGGCTGGAGATCCAGATTGTTAGATTGATTGAAAATTTCCCAGATATCTGGGTTGAAAGGGTAGTTCTTCAATAGCTCAGTGTGTCATTAGACACAAATAATAAGTGGTCTGTGAGGGATTGGACCATTAGTATTACATCTCTGTTAATTACCTAGACGTTGAGACACAATGCACCCCGAGAAGAGTTGTAGATCACATTAAATTGGCAGGAGAAAGAGTTTACTACACCAAATGGTAGAAATTCAGTTAAGCTGGACTTCAAGAAACCTGAGCTTTGGGTCGACAGAAACCTCATGAAGTTCAGTGAGAATAATCATGAAGTTCTGTGCCTGTGAAGATTAACTCCATGCAATGGTGCAGGCTGGGAAACAACTGGCTGAACAGAATATCTGTGGGAAAGCAATGGGATGTTACTGCGGCTGACAAGTTGAAAATGAGCCAGTGATGCGTGTTCATTGCAAGTAAGGCAAATGGCATAGTGGTCTACATCAAAAGCATGGCCAGCAGATTAGGGGAAGTTATTACTCTCCTCAGCACTGTTGATCTGCGGTCGGTTTTGAGGTTCCTCAACTGGAAAGGAAAATGAGAGAGGGATGCAGCAGAGTACTACTAAGTTGGTTGGAGCCATGGGACCCATAAGCTATGAGGAGAGGTTGAGGGCGTTGGGCTGGTTTACTCTGCCAAAAGAAGAGGCTAAGGAGCAATCTCATAGAAGCCTGTAGGTGCTTGAAGAGGAGTTATAATGACTATGGAGCTGAACTCTTACTAATGGCAGATGGTAAAAACAAGGGACAACTGTGACAAGTTGCAGCTTGAGAAGTTCAGACTGGCTATTAGGAAAGGAAAAAAGTTTTTCACCAGGGAGTAGTGCAGGATTTTCAACATGTCACCCAGAGAGGTGGTGGAATCTTTCCTTGGAGGTTTTCAAGGCTCAGCTGGACCAAGCTGTGGGTGACCTGATGTAGCATTGGTGACAGTCCTTCTTCAAGCAGAGTTGAACTGGTGATCTGCAGAGGTCCCTTCCAACCAACTTTTCTGTAACTTCAAAGTTACAGAACCAGGGTGCTGGGACATCTTGTTTAAACTGTGCTCTTGCCTAGAAAGGTTGGACCAGATGATCCTTGAGGTCCCTTCCAACCTGGTATGAAAGAGTCTGCCCAGCACAGCAGGGCTGTGCAATGCGGAGGAAGAATTTTGTAAGATTGTGACATTTGTATGTCCACAATGTTGGATGTGGTGATGATGAGCAATGGAAGCCCCTCTTCTACAAAGATTTCCTTTCTACCATCATCTTGAATTGTGTCTATGTGCATGACATCCTTAACTCTATATGATGTGTGGTTTTATATTGCTTAGCCATTTTCAAATTATCTGCTCTTTTGACATGCCTTTGGGAAAACCACAATGTTCATGTGGCCATAGGAATCAGAGTAATTTTTATTTCAATTGGATTAAGGTTATTTATTAGGAATCACATCTATTTTAGCCATTTCTTCTCTCCCCCTAGATGTGCTAGGAGCTGTAAAAATATATAGAAATCTGTTGTTCAAACTAATTTCTCAAAAATAAGAGAGAGACATGAGAAAATCAACTATCGGGATCACAATAGATCTGTTTTCACAGGTAAGTGCTGGTGATTGTTTTCAATGGAGTTGATTCCTTCTTTTAAATCTGACTGCAATTGTGAGTGCTGCAAGATTTAATTGAAGGAGCCAAATCATGGAAGAGGAAAAAATAGTCAGCTAAAAGCCAGGATGATTAGGAGTATGATTTTATCAATAATCCAAGGTAGGAGTGGAGACAGACAGAATGGGGTCAACATTTACACAAGAAAGAAAGAAACACCCAAAGTCCCAGTAACCCAAACCCGCAGCCAAAGTCCAATTGCCGGAAGCCTGTGGGTGGGAATGTCACAGTGTGCCCTGGGCACCAGCCCTCCCTTGGGGCTGTCCAGGAAAAGGCATTGCAGTCATATGTTGGTCATGATCTGTGGTTTATCTGACTCCCAGATTAACACCAACACCGGCTGCATCAGGGGTAGGGCCATGCAAATGTGGCTATATCACTTCAGGGCTGATTCCAGTCCCAAACCAGATTTATTTCTTTCACTTAATGCCTGAGCCAAGAAACCCTGCAGACCTGAGATAGCTGGGAGTCAAACCAGTTTAGGCATATCAGATCACATTTAGGTTGCTTGTGATTACATAGAGAACAGGAGGGGGAAAAAAAAAACAAACCACCAAACATTTTGTGTTCTGAATCCACGAGGAGTCGGTTTGGGAAAGCCTGAGTTTAAACTCTTGACTGTAGTTGATGTAAGACAATTCAAGGAACAACACTCAAGTAACTAAAACAAACAAAACCCTATTTAACGTGTGGTCATGGTCTTTCATTTCCTTGTTCTGTGTGTTTCTGTGAAATACTTTTCCAAACTCCACCTATGTGATTAAAATAGGCATTGCTATTGATTTACTGCAGCCTTTTCTGCTAGAGTGTTATGTGAAAAAATAATTATATGTAGAAGTAATGCTCTTGAGTAGATGTGCATTTCCTTCCTATGGTTGGTATTGCTATAGCAACACTTCCCTCCAAACCATGACTGTAATTACAAAAGTTGCCATTGAACTTATATGCAGTAAATTATATCTGTATTTAGCAATGAACACCCTAATGTCAAATGAAATAAATACTTGCTTTTCCTATTCATCCCCCACAAAACCTTGATTTTCATTTCAATAAAATAATTTAATTTTTAGGAAACTTCCTTTATCAGTTTTTCAGGAAATTGTTGCTAGATGGGAACATGGTTTTTCTCTCTCAAGATTTAATATGTGTGTTACAGCTTAGTTTAAGCCATCTAC
Source organism: Egretta garzetta (assembly GCF_000687185.1). Lineage (NCBI taxonomy): Eukaryota > Metazoa > Chordata > Aves > Pelecaniformes > Ardeidae > Egretta > Egretta garzetta. The sequence goes on along the minus strand of NW_009259318.1, from coordinate 2,175,694 downwards.
ATTCACTGCAGCAGTTTTAGTGGAAAGATTTTTGGTAGGAATCTCTCTGCCTCTGCTGGATAAATTTTCACAAGAGGATAATTAATACCTAGTCTAGACCTCTGAGGAGACAAATCTGAGAAAAAGGAAATAATTTATATGTGGAATATCTTGAAAATATATTTCAAAAAGAATATGTTACTGACAAATATTTGTGTAAACTTAAATCTCATTATTCATGGACTAGGAGGATGCATATGTTCATATCTGTTTTCAATCCAGAAGTAGAAGCAGCAACCAGGGAGTAAGTGTATGCACAAGCACTGTCTAAATAGAGAGTGTGGGAAGCAAATCGGCACCAAGAGGTTAGATTCCTTCTGGTGATCCTCGCTGGGGCATGCAGATGTATGATTTAGGCCTAGGCAGGGAGAACTTTGCTGAGAAATGTCTGTTTTCTTGTGAGCTTCAGTATTGCAGAGGCAATACAAATAGTGCAATGAAGCAACCTTCTCGGAAGAACGCATTACTCAGCTCTCCATTGCAGATAAACTGTGCCACAGAGGCGTGCTGGCTTCCACGTGTGCTAACTCATTGCAGCACCATGCTGATGCATCTCTTCAAACCCCGCCCCCGGGCCAGCATTCGCCCAAAAGTAGCTTTGCAGCTTTCCCCTGCATTCTGAGCCAAGAGTTTTCTGCCAGCTGCGGAGTTTCCATATTGTGTGGCAAGAGAACAGAGGGGACAGGTGGGCAAAATGCAGAAGAGGGCTCTGGAGCCCTCAGCACAAGAAGGACATGGAACTGTTGGAGCGGATCCAGAGGAGGGCTACTAAAATGATCCGAGGGCTGGATCACCTCTCCTATGAGGACAGGCTGAGGGAGTTGGGCTTGTTCAGCCTGGAGAAGAGAAGGCTGCGGGGAGACCTGATTGTGGCCTTTCAGTACCTAAAGGGGTCCCATAGGAAAGATGGGGAAAATCTTTTTAGCAGGGCCGGTTGTGACAGGACATGGGGTAATGGTTTTAAACTAAACCAGGGTAGATTTAGACTAGCTATAAAGAAGAAATTCTTTACCATGAGGGTGGTGAAACACTGGACCGGGTTGCCCAGAGAGGTGGTGGAGGCCCCATCCCTGGAAACATTCAAGGCCAGGCTGGACAGGGCTCTGAGCAACCCGATCGAGTTAGGGGTGTCCCTGCTCACTGCAGGGGGGTTGGACTAGATGACCTCTCAAAGGCCCCTTCCAACCCAAAACATTCTATGATTCTGAGATCTCCAGTTGTTTTGTGTTGATCCACACGGCATCAGCCTTTAGTGGGGACTACTAAGTTCAACCAGCAAAGTTCAGGCTCTTCTGCAGTGTGGCCTGGATCCTGGGGGTTGCAATAGCTTGGGGCAGTATCTGGTCTGGCAACTACATCCAGGCAAGTGTCTTTCAGTAAGTTGGAGCTGGTAGCAGCTGGGTCACTTCAGCAGGCGTCCGCCTGTGTTTGGCTGGGTTTGCTGGTTCATCTGTGCCACCTCTCCTGCTGTTTGGGTGACTCTGCACTGTTGTCCCTAATACGCCTTTTACCTGTCATCGTGGGTATGCTGCCTGAAGGTGAACTGTATTTGACTAGAGCCAATGAATCCAAATCTGGTTGTCAGGCTATGTGTATAAACCACCAAGCCCATAGAAATTAGAATATATAAACCTAATTCTGATTAAACCCCATACATTATGCAAGAGCATTTATGAAATGAACTTAAAAAAGACAGAGTGACAGCAGCTCAGGTAGGAGTGCAATAGCATATAATCGCAGTTTCACTCAGAAGCTTGAGGGGTCACAAACGTATAAACCTGTTTGGGGCTTTGTAGTTCTCTCTTGGATTCCTTGGATATGATCTTCTATTTCTTCAAACCCATGAGCGCCCAGCCAGTAAATCCCAGCAGGGTTTGCAGTAGCGAATGATAGGCACGTGGGTTTGAAATTGGAACATTACCTGGATTTCTTGCTTCTGTTTGTCTTACAATATGTGGCTTGTTGGTTTGGGCTGTTTTAAATTCCACTTTGTGCTTAGACTTTGGGATGGGTTTTATTTGAAAGATTCAAGGCACTCAAGTCTGTGACAAGGGATAGAGTTTACTGAAGGACCTTTGCATAGCATAGGTAAGAAGAAGTGTTCCAGGGCCCCTTGTGCCAAAGTGATGCTGTTAATATGATCCCACCCCTTCTCACTTATTGAGTTATTGAGAACAGACCCATCTAAAGCTCAGGCTGTAACTTACTTGCTCCTCTCCTGAAATTGCCCCTGCAGAAGGGCCCCAGTAATACCTCGCTCTCCATGTGCTTGGCATCCTAGACCATAATGTAAAAAGAGGCTGCTGTTATGCCATAAAAACATGTAGAGTAGAAGTAAAATCACTCATGTCTCTGGAGAGAAGGAGAGGGATTGCAGCACATGCCTAACGCTGTATCATCAGGGAGCATTACGTTGCACAGATGTTTTTTGGAACCTGACAATGTTTAAAATGAAGCTGGTTGCTGTGTAATTAGCGGCAGCACCATGCATCTGAGAGTCATCAGAAACACGCCAGTGTCTCTAAATCTTGTAGTTAAAGCTCGTCATAAGCAAGTTATCACAGGAGTCAGCATGGACTTCATATATAGAATAACTGGAACACTGTTCATAATGGAAGTTTTTATATAAACACCAGCATGGGATTACAAAGTATAATGTGGCATTTGTAGGCAAAACTTTTTATGTGCAAAAACATACCTAAAAGTGGGTCCTAAGGGCAGTGAGCCACTTAGCACACAGGTCTGTCAAGTTTTGTGCTTTACGTTACACTAAGACTCTGCTATTCTCTAAAATTCTGTATTTGGGGATGGCTTCTCTCCAGCTCCAGGCTACACCTGATGGCAAGAGTTGGTGGAGCTGGAGAAGCATCGTTACACTGGACTTTGCTGCAAGCCAGGTTTTGCCTCCCAGCAAAGCCTACCTGTGTGATGTTGGGCATCGAACGCTCACTTTCTTTGTAATCTGAAAACTTAATGCACAGGACTCTGAGGTGTCGCATCTTTTCTCTATGCTAGTGCACAGTCTGTGTCTCACGTTGGTGTTGGAATAACCTGGATCATGTAACGTGATATTTTGTTGTTATTTTTAGAAGTTATAGATTAGATCTGCAGTGAAAGTTCAGCAGAATGAATGATGTACATTGGTTTATGGTGACTGAGATTTTTGGTTTATTTTTTTCATGTTTTTAAAAAAGGTGTTTAAGAAAACTACAGTTGCAGAGAACTCGATAACCAGGCTTCAGAAATCTGTTCTGTGCAGCAGTGCAGGATAATTTAAGGAAACAAACAAGTGTTGGTGCTTGTTCTCATTTCCTAATAGAGAATACATATTTCTAACTTTAATATCATGACTATGGCAATGTTCTCTCTAAGCCCTTGGCTCATACTTCAGAAGGTAGGGTTGTATATGTAACTTCTCCTCCGTTTGCCATGTTTCTCGGTCTTGAATTCTGACCTTGTCAGGTGGATTGTTTTCATAACTGCTAAGCAACCGCAAAAGCCCAAACCACAAAGCATTATTAGACCAGCAATCTGCATTTCCGTGGTCTCCTACCATGAAATGGAGTCAGTCTGCACTCTACAAGTGCAACGAACTGCAGAAACACAATTTGGCAAAGTTTGAAGGTGAAACTTTCTTTGGTTTTCTTTATTAGAGTCTACTGTCTTATTAAATCTCGAAGTTTTGAAGGCAGCCAGCATGTTTTTATGACCCAGAATAACTTGAAACCTCAGTAAAGGGAGTGTACCTGTTAGTTAAATGGACATATTCAGTACCTCAAAACTGCTTTGCATTTTCTCCAAATGCCAATAGGTAATAGTTCCTGTATGGTTCAAACTGGAAGGGAAATGCATTGCAATGCTGGATGTGATTTTATTAAGTGACTCAAGTAAATGGTTTTCACTCAGGTATTAAATTTGTCAACTGTAGTAGTTTAGAGTTTTTTAAAGTTCTTGAAAATGCTTCATTTCCTAGCTTAAAAAAGTGTGTCAAGTGCTGTGTAAATACAACTGGGCAGTAAACTGTCACTTTTCTTTTTAAATTCATCCACTGTAAATTTTGCTTTGTTTAATGGAGCCTATAAACTGAGCAAATGAGTTGGGAGCACATAACCTTGGAACCCTTCCTCTGTGCCTGACTCATAGACACTTTGATTTAGCTTCAGGGGTGATTCTCCTTGGATTCTGTTATCCTCAAGTGGCACCAGTTTTGCCAGGCTTGGCTACTGAGGAACTGGAAATCATTTCCTCAAAAACCATGAGAAAGTACTGAATAAGAAAACAATAGGACAAATGAGCAGATGTGTTCAAATTCATGATCTTGCTTCTTCTTGCTGCAGTAATTGAGGCTATAAAAGCAGAATTCACATGTAATCAGGGAGTCCAGGAACTGGCTATTCAACAAAAACACTACTGCAAGGCTTGTTCTGGTATTACTAAGGACAGGAATACTACAATATGGGCATAGTCTATAACAGATACTTAGTTATAGCTAAAACCAATTTATGTTGTGCTGGATGATGTCTACTGGTTCTTAAAGATTGCGCAACTTTCTCCATGCATAAGCTGACAATTAATTTTGCTTATAAGCGAAGGCAAAGTTTGGGTTTTTTTTAAGTTGAGGGAAGAAGCCATTGAAATCACGTAACGATTTATTGCAAAAATTGTTATGCTGTGGGTACAGAACATGCCAGAAAATGTTGTTTATTTTACCTTCTGGGTTATTCCTTGGTGCAAAATACAATCGCAGCCAACCCAAGAAGATAGTGACAAGGCACAGCTGAACTCTGTATGGCGTTCATTTTGATCTTTTTGGTTTGTTTGGTTTGGGGGAACTTAAGCACCTTGTATCCTTTGGGCACAGTGTACTTTGCCTTGTTGGTGTTAGCTCAAGCTGATACTGTAAACAACACTGAATTTTTGGTGGTATGCAGTCAAGTGCTCTTTTGCACCCTAGACTTTGGTTTCTTATATGTTAGAAGTAGAAGGGGACGAGAAGAGCTAGGTGCTGCCACCTGGGTCATGCATGAGCAAGAATCTTAATTTATCAGTCATCTTGCAACCCCTTCTTTTCCTCATTTTTCATTTGAAGCTTGTCTTTTGAATGTTGCCAAAGATGGAAAGGGAAATTTAACAAGTTTTACTCAGCCTTATGTGACAATCCATCTGTAAACTTAAGATTTAAGAAGTACGGGTCTAAACACCTTTTAGCAAATTTGGTCTGGGTAGTTAACATTTCAAACCAGATTAACTTTATATGGCTTCTAGTGTGAGGTTGTAGGCACTGTGCAATTTTATTTTCTAATAAACACCATTTAGCTGCTGCTGATTTCACCTTAATTAATCTTACCGCTCCTAGAATCGTGTTTCAGTGCAGTCATGGTGAACTTTAAAGTTAACATCTAGCAATCCTATGTGTAAGCATCTCCTGAGGGGTTTGTGTTGTTGTTTGGGGTTTTGGGTTTTTTTGAGAAGGAAATGTTTGTCTCTCTGTTCCAAGAACTTCCACATCTAATATGTAGTGTTTTGATTTACAAAACAATTTATTTGCGTTTTCTTTTTCATTAAAAACATCATTGAATGTAATGGGGTTTAGTTGCAAATTTGTACTGGCATGTAGTGATGTAATATTTGTTTTGACTATTTGCTACAGCCCGAGTGAAATGAAACGTTTTGGAACATCTTGCTTTTGCTGTCTGACACAAAGGACTAGAGGGGGGAATGCACAACAACCACCATGTAGAGTGTCAACGATGTTATTTTCATGCAGACTTGTGCAGGTGCTTGTGGTCTGTATCTGATGGCAAAGTGCAAAGATGATGAAGTTCATTCGAAGTGTGAATTATCATAGGAGTTAAAGACAACATCATATTTTATTAATATTTTATGCTTAAGAATCTTGGACTTTTGAATATTCTATGTCTTCTGTCTACACCTGTGATTCATATTCAGGTAAAGTCCTGTTGTCTGAACAGGTACATAGAGTTCTAATTCTCTTTGAAGTGATAACCTTTTAGAACTTTACCATGTGTCTCCATTTGAGAGATGTGCTTTGGATTCTGTGCTGAACAGGAACACTTTCCAAAATCATGTATTTAATGAGGGCATCCTGACTTATTCCTTGCTACGTTATGGCATGTGTTATGTCCTTGTAATTCTCTTACTAGGTCATTAATTCTGAAAGTCTAGCAATGATTTTTCAGATATGAGGCCAATAAAATTAAACCAATTTGTAGTTTGTGAAGGATAGTCAAACAAAGAGAAAGTTTGTGCCAAAAAGGAGTGTTACAAAATTTCTCTGTAATTGTTTTGAAGAGGTTTCCTAACAACAGAGTCCTTTCTGTAATGACTTTTTTTTTTAAACTCCTTTTGCTCATAGAAAGCTTAAACATTTCTGCTGTAGCATGGATTTCAGATGCAAGATGTTGAGGTGCATTATTCCCTTTAAAAGAAATAAGTGCAGAAAATAATATTTGAAGTGGGAAGCCATTCTAGCAGTTAGTTACTGCAGCTGTGTATAATGTCACCTGTCTTAAAGGTGATTGGCAATCTGCCCAGAAGTAATAAAAGGTCATCCATTTCTAGGGGAAAGAAGGTATTGCCAAGCTGGCTAAGGGATGCCATGATTTTGGTACAGCAGCTGAACCTCTGGGAATTCAGTACTACTCTAGCCATAGACCACCAGCACCCATTGCAGCAGACCTGGGGCTTTATCCCCATATGAATTGCCTTTTTTTTTTTCTCCTGTGCCCCCCTCTTTGGCTTGTGTGAGATTTTGTTAGTGCCAACCTTAGAAGTTCAAGATGGACTTGGAAATATTCTTCTACTTCAATCCCCAAGGCCTTCACAAGACTTCCTGAGATAAGCTTGCTGTGTTTTTCTGGTGGAAACTGTTAACCTGATGATGAGTTTTTTCTCTTTGGGTTTGGTTTTATTCTAATAAGTGATACACTATTGTGCAGGGTCAGGGTACGGTCTGCAGCATGCTTGAATTACTTATAGTGCTTGATTTGTTTACCTGGCAGCTGGGAAGTTTGGAAGACTTCTCAAAAAAAGAAATTATTGTAGAGGAAATACATATGCATAATTTCTTGTTGTTTAATTGCAGTCATCTGTAATGACTTTATAATTGTATAATAAATAATTGTATAATAAATAAAAGCCTAAATAAAACTACAAAACAAAACCTGCGTTTCACTCCAGGAAGAGTGATACACACTGTACCCTAAAATTCATAAAACCATTTCATTAATTACAAAATTATATATCTTGGTTGAGTCTGTGGTGGACTATTGACTCTTCTACCTTGAACTGTGGCAGCACTAATTGCCACTCAGCTGTCCTTGCTAATTTACAATTAAGCCTAGTTTAGGATGTGGTTTGCTTTGGGTTTGTTGGTTGGTTTTGGGGTTTTTTTCCCCTCACTAAGCAGTGCATTAAAGCAAAACCACTTTTATCCCCATTTTTTATACATGCATGCAAAACATGCTTCAGTGTCATCTGAGTCAAACAGATGCTTGACAACAGAGAAGAATTCTGCAGTGTGCTTACTGAGATAGAAAATTTTGGGTACCACAGATAATGATGTGGAGTGGGTGTTAAAAGCAACCAGCTTCCATTGAGCATTTCCCTCCAAGGCAAAAGTCAAGGGACTGTGAGAATCAATCATAGAATACAGGTTGGAAGGGACCTTAAGGATCATCTGGTCCAATCTTTTGAGGCAAGAGCACAGTCTAAGACTGATCAACTAACTGCTCTTCCAGTTGATCAGAGCCCTAAAAATCCTACTGGAGCATGAGTTGCTCTGCTCCTAGGTCACTGCAGATCTTTGCAGCTATTTCTGGATACAGCTCTGAGACAAAAGAGGAACTGGAAGGGTCGAGAGCATCAGTTGTGCTCCTGTTGGCAGCATCTTCTGTCGCTGACCGCTGGAGGCCGAGGCTCAAGCCCAAGTGGTTGGCAGGAAGCAGAGGACGCTTGCAGGAGCTGCCTGTGCCAAGAAGTGATCCTTTCTTTTGAGGTTTGGCTAGAGATGCAGCTCCTGGAGGGCAGTTCTGCTGACACGGCGAATACCAAACTGCTATTCAAAGCTGAACAGCTGATATAAATTGAAGATGAGAGCGCAGTGCTTTGCAAAATCCATGTGCTTAGCTCTCAAAGCTGCTTTTGAGAAGACAAGAAAACAGAGAGAGACTGAAGATGCCACTTTCACAAAGCTGTATGCCTGTGTCTTTTAGAATTAAAACTTCACTAGACTGTAAAAGGCCCACAACACCTGGTAAATGTGCATTTGGAAATTTGAAAGGGCAGCACCCTCTCCGTAATTCCTAAGTGGGTTTGAAGCTGAGCACTGCTGTATTATTTCTGTGATTAATGAGAACAGCTAAAAGCTAATAACATTATGGAACATAGTCATATCTCTCACAGGCTTCCTGTCAGACAACTCAACAGTTTTTTACTGCTACTTTCAAAAATTAATTTCACAAGTCGGGCTCTGAACAGAGATAGAAAAGTTAGGAATTTGTATTTTACTAATTCTAAGTGGAACTGTGCAGGAGGAAAAATTCCTTGGGAAGGTCAGTTTTCACTTTTTCTTGAAGAGAATATAGTAACTTGGTTTGTTGTGCTGTCTTTCTGATTTCTAACTCTGAAAGATTTCTGAATTTATAGACATCAGATGATTCATTTGACCAAGACTTGCTCCCCATAAGTGCTGGGGAGAATCAAAACAACTACCTTAACTTCAAAGTCACTGTTACTCAAACTGCTGCCTTTGGAACTGTTTTGATGTTTGGCCGGGCACCCAGGTGCTGTGTTTTACAGCCTAAGCCGACACATTTACATATACGGCAAAGGAAATCTGATGATCAGATGTAGTTGGGAAAATTCCAGTAAAACAACTATTGCAATTTGTCTTCTCTGGCATGTTTCTGCCTGCCTCCCAAGGATCCAAGGCGCCCCAGCGTTGTTGCTCTGTGGGCAGTGCTGGCACGGCATGCCCTCTCGGAGAGAGGGAAAGGGACAAAACCCTGGGAGCAGCAGCTCATGGGGAGGCTTTGACCTTGGCCCTTGGGTTGCAAGTGTCCCCCCACCTGGAGGGATGGAGCAGAGAGCTTTGAGGGTCCTTGCTGGGTATCCTTGACCTGCATAGTAAGGTATTTGTGGGTTTTTCTTGGGAGGGGCAGACCCAGTCAAAAACTGAAATTGCAGGTGTTTGGCATAATTTGAAAAGTGTTTTGGTTATTGTTGTCCTTTTAATTTTATTTTAAAGGGCTGCAGGGGTTATTTTTCTCCTGGCACTGTGTATTAGTCTTCCTGGAAGGGCACTGCAGCTGAGAGCTACTGGGTGTTCCCTACATCTTGCTGTGAATACACAGTAGCATTTTTGAATACAAGCACTGATAAAAATAGTAATTACAAATAATTAGAAAAGAAAAGTCTTTGCTTAGGAATTACTGACTATCCACCTACAGGAGCCTAGTAATGCTGCCAGCTAGCACCGAATAGAGCACGACCATACAACACACGTGCACCTGCGTGTATGCTGAACACCTCTTTACTGATTTGTGTAACATCTATAAAAGGATGGAAGGTGGGGTTTCTTTTACAGCCCTACAAGGCTGCTAACCCTTGTTTTTAACTCTAAAGGTTTTTGGTTCAGTTGAAGAGTTGTTAGGATTAATGGTTATTGGAATTAGGGAGATGCGTACCACTTAACCACAGTGTAAGCGTGACTGGGTGTTCAGGCTGACTCACTACTTTTGTCTGTTCTTTAGCAGTGATCACGCAATTTGAGGCATGCTGCTTTATCTCTCTTTTTTAAAAATCCTGATAAAACTTTTAATTGTCCCGGGTTTTGCTCTCTAGCAGGTCTCAGGGTTGGAAATGTACTTGCTACAAAAGTCAAAGGTGAAGAAACTAGGAAGGGTGTATGCAATTTTTTTCATTTGGGTATGTTTCATATTTGTTATATGTCTTGTGTTTTCCAAGATCTTTTTATTTATTAAGGCTTTTTGTATTTTTTTTTTTTGTACTGATGAGTATAAGAGATGGTCAACAAGAATGCCCTCTTTTACGGGCTTTTGAAGAATTTTCACCATAGAAAGGAGAAGGAAAGACGAGAAGGAGTACCTTACTTTTTTTGGCCCCAAGCATTATGCAATAAGAATTGCCTCAGCTTCTGCCAAACATGGTATTTTACCTTTCTGGTGAAAAGCAGTAGTTCTTAATATATATGCAGCATCCCAGCATGACAGGCTCAACAGAAGCAAACCGCATGTGACAACAGGAACACCACGGGAACTTCATCTTGTGTCTCAGTGGTGGTAATACATCAAGGTTGTTGTGACCTCTCTCGGGGAGACTGAAAAGATAACTGTGCTTATATTTAATGGTGGCTTTTTTTTTCCCCCTCATCTTGGACTTTGATTTTATTTTATATTTCTCTCTAAACTGTGCATCTACCGAAATAAGAAAAATAGAATTTTTCATTTGTGTTCATTAATAAATGCTGGCACAAAAACTTCAAGGGGAGTTATGTTTAGAGAGAGTATGTAGGAGTGATAACGTGACAGCAATCTTGAATTACAACATCAAACCTAAGCGCAAAGACATGGGAAGTTCAAATAAGTGCCAAGACTTGTCGTCTACTCAATTTACTGGACGTTTTATGTGTTTCGTGTTGCCCAAAGCTAGGATGACATGGAAAAGAGCAGAAGGTACTGGCATCTATAAAATCTTCAGACTGGTGCCTGATGTTACTCTCCTTGCCTTCCCATCTCACCACCTAATGTGGTACCCAGTATGAACCCACCTCTTCCTTTCTCAAGCAGCAAATTGGTCAAATTGGCATAAGCAGTGTTCCTGAACCTTTTTTTTAATTTGTGAAATTTAAAATATATATATCTCTATATATTCTTTCTACCTCTAGATTTTGGCAGTCGTTCATAGACCCCCTTAGGAATGGTCTTTGGCCACATCTGGATCAATGGCAGAAAACCAGGAATGAGATGTCATGAAAGAAGAGCGTTTGTTGCCTGCTAATTCAATAGTGTCAGGCTGAGAACATCTTTATTGTAAGGTATACAAAGGGTGATTTCCAGCAGAGAAGACTGAGCAGCTGCTCCTTCCCTTGCTCACCCTTCAGAGCCGCTGATTTTGCAGATCAAAGGCTACTGCCTAGAACTTTATTGTCATTAATGTGCAGGGTGCGCATGCAACAAATCTAGTTGCTGGAGATGGTAAAAAACTAAATGGTTTCAGTCACCTATCGTGTCTGCCCACCAGCTGGAAGGAAAAATGAGTGGTCACTTCTTTAAACTTGAGAGCTAAGCTTCAAGAAGTTACTTTCCACAGTATAGCTGGAGTACATGTGTGAAAGATGAAACCTAAAGATCAGCCAGACAGGGACAGCTGGAGGCATTCAATGAATGCTCTTTCAAGATGTTTCATAAGAATGCCATAGAAGAGTGAGAAGCTTAATTAGAAGTTGTTAGCAAGTTGTAAATCTTTCTTAAAAATAACTCTTAATGTGACTTCCTAATTCTGCCTGTTCAGGTACAAGGAGTAGAAGCATTTAATGGTACCTGAGAAACAGAAGGACTCATTCTGTGTTCGGCTTTTTATGTAATGCCATATTTTTCATAAATGAGATTTACAGAAAGCTTTTCCTTTGCTCCCGCCCCAACATCTTAAAATAAATGGAAACCTATTGATTGCCAAGATTGATGGCTTGTGGCTCTTTTTTTTTCTTTTTTATTGAATAGCAGATAGTGAACATGTTTTTCATTTCTATACATCTTTCCCTGCTAGCAAAAGATTACAAATACATGGTATTTACAGGTGTGATTTTTTTTTTCTGGGTAGCTAGTATAAAAGCTCACGTGATACTGTGTAACACTGGGTGTGTCAAATAGCTACACGAAATTAATTACAAAAACTGCCGTACAGAAGTCATTGTTCCTGCTATGAGATGTTAAGTAGAGCTACTTGGAATATATTTCCTTTCAGATATACATGCTTCCACTGTTAAAACATCCTTCCAGCTACTGCTTTAAACAGTTGGGCTCTTCTGGCCAAGAAGTGTCTTCTTGCTTTATGTTGGTGCAGACTTAAGTGATGGCTTCTGCACCCGTGGCCGCGACATAGCAATGCAAGTTGGAAAAATAGCTTTTCTTTATGAACTTTCTGCACCAAGCAAATAGACTTTGCAAAACATTAAGAGAATGAAGAACACTGTTGCTCTGAAGAAAAACAGGTTTTCATTTTCTACCAGCAATAATGATTTATAAATTTGTGTGGATTCTTAGCTGGGCTGAGTGCTCAGCTCTATACTTTTTCACCCTTGGAAGGGATGTTTTCACTCCTGTAAATATGTCTGTAAAGAAATCACAGTCCTAAATCACTGATTCCTAGTTATCTCCTTTTGTTAGGTACTGAAGCCCAAATGCACACAGAATGCCAAACTGTTAGAAGGGAAGCTTCTTAAATCACTGAAAAAATTATTGGCACCAAAGCTGGGGTTGTAAGTTGTTTCTCTTTCCTCCAAGAAGAGGCTATGAGTTAAAAATCTTCCTTGGGAAAAAGCATATTTATGGCTAATGAACACTGTGTGAGCTTAGCTGTCATAACTTTCCATTGTTTTATTTGTCCCTTTTTCTTAAAATACTGGTAGATATGTGTTTGTATAAAAAAATTGTGCCTGCCAACTTTTTTTCTTCCTCCTTTCCCACCTGACCAACCTGCTAGTAAGACTGTAATTAAGAATTAAGGTTGCAGAGGGTGTAAAGTGGGAGGGACTATACATCTTGTATCAGATATCTGTAATATATTCTTCCACCCTTTTTTCCTTCTGATGTCAGACGACAGCAATAACAAAGCGATAAGCACTTCATCTTGTCATCCTCCGCCCATCCATATGCATCACTATTTGTTATGCGTGCTCTTACTACTCTATCCCTTTATCAACTGCTATCATCACATCCATTTTGTCAGCCTCAAAATGTTGATCTGCAGCTTTGATATTGTCAGTACTGGTTGATTCATCTTTCCATGGCACGGTACCTTCCTTTTGTGAAGTGCATGACATGGGGTCATGCTGCAGGACAGAGGCATGCTAGCGTAGATGAAGATAATAGCCTCAAGGTAGCGCTTGTAACAGCAACCATCGTCCTCATATGATGCAGGGGTTTGTTATCCTGCTTTTTCCATGAAGGGACAAAGTGGTCTAGATGTAGCTGTCAGGAAGCAACTGCTCATCCTTGCGCCCCAGCAGGGCAGGCTGTCGTCATTGAGCTCTGTGCTATGAACTCTGCACTACGGAGACACTGATGCGTGGATTCAAATTGCGTGGAAAAAAATTGCCTTTCTGACTATCCACTTCCTGTGGGTGCAGCAGCACACACCCATGATAAGGCAAAGTTCTTAATGTAATTTGGGGCACTTGTGAAACACTGGAGGATGTAGCAAATACTGTAAGATATGTGCAGGCCAAACAAGTTCCATACACTGCATGTGAGCTCTGGAGTGGTGTCTGTGCCTCACTAGTACTTTCCAGGGCAGTGCCACAATCATTCCCTTCCTCCATGTGTCCACATGCAACATGAAGGGTTCAACCTGGTCTGGTGTTTTTTCACCAGGTGTGTTTCAGGCATGATGACGTGGTAAAGCAGTGCAACTAGGGAACCTGCCTCCAGCACTCCTGCTTTTGGGAGATGTTTGCACAAGGTCAGCAGAGTTCCTTCTGGATGGGAGTCTGCTGCCCACCATACTGGGAACATCCTCCTGCTGCATGAGTGAGGCTGTCTTTACCCACACAGACCACCTAGTCTGTGCAACAGTACCCATAAAAATAATGTAATGTAACCAGTTACTCTTGGCATGTTGTTGGAGGGGTTTGGTGATGGGCAAGAGTGTAAAAATGGTGCCAGCAAAGCTGGGTGCTACTGGTGCCAATTTAGTCACCATGTAACTACCAGTAAGGGGTTGGGGAATGCTAAAAGTGTGTGTGTCTGGTGAGTGTTCTCTTTATAGATCAGTCATTTCAGAGGTGATCAGCACAGCTGGGAATGCTAAGAAGGTAAGATTTTTGGATTTCAGGTAACTGAGCACAAGGTGTAACAAGCAAGGAAGATTCAGGTGAGTTGTGCCATCACGGCTTTCACATCAGAGCAACAAAGCGTGTAGCCAAGTGTAGAGGAGCAGAAAAGTGCCTGTAGCCACCTATGCAATAGGAGATAGACAGCACTTACGCTGTGTTAATAATATTTAAGGATATTATCCTTGGAGTCAAGATTAGCAGAGCTTTACTTTATTAAAATTGTTGCATCTTTGGAGTCCCCACAATCTTCAACTAGAGTTGAAGGCACATATATAATATAAGCCTATTCTTTCAAGAAGCTAAAATAGCAGAAGCAATAGTATACAGTTTGTAAATTGGCCAAAGGAATGTTTCATTAACACAGAAGATACAGAAAGGGAGAGTCTTTGCTCTTAATAGCATTTTTCAAAGATTGCAGCTTATTATAGCACATTTATTAAATGTCCTCCACCTTGCTACACCACGATACTTGCACTGGCAGACAACAAAAGCCTGGAGATAATGAATGTGGAGGAGCTGGGAGAAGCCAGAGCCCAAGCAATTCTTCACTGTTTTGATTTTCATGCCCATCTGGGGAGGAGAAGGGAATGCATTGCAACTTGGATGCAGATGGCTGTGGCACAGGCTGGAGACATATTCACCCCTCATTTGGGGCCAGCACCCCCAGTTCTGCTCCTGATAATGTCTGTGTGTGCAGGTGGGAGCTGGGCAGAATGAAAAGGAGCCACTTCTACATGGCCTCTTCTTCTTTTCCTTTTCTAAGCAAGTATTAGGCACAGGGGGGTTTCTACACTTTTTTGAAGCATGAAAGAACATGGCCCATTTCTGATGGGCAGTTTACTCAGGCAAAGGTGCAAGTTGTTGGATAAGGACTATTTGCTGCTGTAGCGAGAGAATTCAGGCTAATCAATGTTCAGATCAGTGCTAGCTCTGAAAAATCAGAGGGGGAAAATCATTGGCCTATGAATTTGAGGAGGAAGAGTGTCCTGGTTAAAATAAACTGTTCAGATTGCCACCCCACCTCCCCCCAAGTGATAAACAAGAGTGATGTTAAAGTAAAGCTGTTTCATTTAAAAAAATTTGAAATAAAATATTTAGGGTTTAGGGGACTTTCTTATCCCCCACCCCCCAATAATTGTATGAAACTGATACCAAAAGTGACATAACTCTAAAAACATTGACATCACCAAGATCGTCAGTTTTCACCAAAAAACTTTCAGTCAAGAGTTTTTGCTTGCTTCTAATAGCACTTCCTGATAAACTTCCGTAACAAAATATGGGTAGAAGTCAGTGGGTGGATCAGATTGCTCTGACATTTAAGATGCTTGAGCTCAGTGCCGATGATGCTGTTTCAAGGTGTGCGTATATTGTGCTCTCTCCAGCATATCACGTCTGACGGTTAGTTAGTATACCCTAAGGAAACAGCATTGCATGAGCAGCCTGTTCCACACAATAAAAGTGTACTCTGATGAGCACATCAGGGGGCTAAATCAGAGGCATAAAGGCTGAAGACTATGCATGCATCTCCACGTTGCAGCTCTTGATCTGCCATATCCACCTGTCCTTACTAGTCCAATGGGGGCCTCTTCCAACACAACATTTTAGGATCATCTGCTTAGTAATATCTTCCCTCTCCCTGGCCTTTGAGCTTCTTTTCATCACTCTGGAGCACTGCACCTACAGCATATAATTAGGATATTTTTGAGAATATCTGTTTATTTTACAGAGATTGCAGCGGCTATTAGATGCTTGTCTGTCTTAGCTTTGCAAGTGAAATTGTGACTCTCTGAAACGTACTTTATAATCTACTCTGGTTTGCTTCTCAATCTCTGCTTGAGGAGCAGATATCTAGTTTTGTGGGAGCATCACAGGTTGGTCAGGCTTCCTTTAATACCAAGGCAATGCCACAGCTGCCACAGCACATGCATCATCCAGGTCTTGCATTAAATCCCGTAGACCTAATTCATCCCAGCAGATGACAAGGAGCACCAATTCTGTCCTTCAGTCAGCCCTGGGAAAATTCTCCTCACCTTAGGAAAGCTTCCTATATAGCCAGCCAGCTGTTTCTGAAACATAGTCCTAACCCTCAGGGCGGGAAACACGTTTGTCTGCCAACTGAGAATCAGACCACATGGCTCACTCCCTGCGCCTGAATGGTGTTGCATTACGGAGTGCATCACAGTTGTCTTCCTGCTCCTACACCCTTTTTCTTGCAAAACTTAGGTGTATCTTCATTTCACCCTCCCTTTTGCTTGGGATGCCTCCTGCTATATTTTCAGAAAGGCACTGGTTCCTGAGAGCAGTCTGCTGAAGTTCTGCATTGACCAATGTAGGAAAAGGGTCCTGGGTCAATTTCGGTGAAGTTTTAGTTTGCGATGGCTAAAGCACTTTAATTCCTGTAGCCAAAATCAGGTCATATCCATCTACATTTGACTCAGTAGCTGAGATACCTGTTTCCAGGTGCATCAAGCTGGGGAGAGCCCTCAGTATGAGGGCTGACCTGTAATGACAAGCTTTAACGTCCCTATCACCATGCCCTTGGTAAGACTGTAAATAGACATTATCTTAGGCTTAATGCGCTGACGCCACTCACACTGCTGCTAACTGGCATGCAGCCTTTAGGATGGGAAAACTTCCCCTAAATATATATTCCAGAAATTAAACAAAACTTCTATTTCATTTTGTTACGAGAAAATCACCAACATTTAATAGTTTTATCTAAAAATATCATAAACCTTGCAAAAGGTGATGGACAGGTTTTCCAACTTCCTCTAAATACCAGGAGCACTGAGTAAAACTGTGGTGTTTGAAAAATCCCTCCTAGTATTGATGTGATTTATTTGCATCTTTCTCCCAGCTGTGTCTCTCCTAACTGAGCTGCGGTTGTTTTCCTTGTGAGCATCTTTCATTCCCATCCCATTGCCACTGCAAACACTGGCACCCGTGTGGAAAGACTTCTGGGTGGGCAGAGTTTACCTGTGTAGTTACACGCTTTTCCTCATCCGAACATTTACCAAATTCAAATAAAACTGTGACTAAGCCAAAAGAAGTTTCTTTATTTATACTTTCTTTTAATTGCTGACAAAATCGATCCTGGCAACACAAAGAGGAGGAAACACCAGCACCCCTCCCACCTCAGTTTGTTTGGCAAGCAATGTGACAAGATTTGGGGGGTTTGTGTGTGTATGTGTTGGGTTTTTTTAACAATCTTTACGAAATTTTGCTCTTTGGTGTTGCTGGTGAATAGGGCGTGCTGACATTCAACAGATAGGCCCAGGAAATGGCAAAGGCATGGAAGCTGTTTTGATACCTTCATAGGGTAACATAGTTTCATCTAGTCAAAATATGGTTTGACTAAAATAAAAATTAAAAATTAAGGGTCTTCCTGGTCAGGAAGAGAAATTGTCTTCTTGTTGCAAAGACCCATTGCCCTGGATGTAAAATAGTCAAAACAGTAAGGTGCTGCCCACAGCTCTAAGTCTTTTGGAGACCTAAAAGTTGCACATATTCACGCTTATGTTCTCTCTTCCAAGTCACATCTGTTTGCTTTCCAGCCATGGTTATTTTTCACACATATCCAAAATGACTCTGCATGCATTTAAATCCATCGCTCCGCTTGACTTCAGGAGAATCAGTTTGCTCCAGGTTTGCTCTGAGTCTGTTATTTTGTGGCACTTGCTGGCTGAGATGCTCTCCTTGTGTAAGGAGATCTGTCCCTTGTGTAAGCTGTTCGATCAAGATGGGGAAAAAAAGAAGACAGCTAAGAGGTTATGTTAGTTAAGGGTACATCCGTGCTGCACAGTGGAGGGCCGTGCGAAGGGCAGTCATCGGGCCATACTTCTGCCTGTATCACAGCAGCACTGTGGGATGTTACAAGCTTAGGTCTTCAAAGGTCCATCCAAAAGCATCAGCTGGCAGCGCTGCACGAGGGTTATGGGAGCGACGTTAATTAAGCGAGGAGCAGCACTGCCTGGAGGTGATTTTATCACTCCTGGGTCTGGAAGCAGCTTGGTCACAGCTAGAGCGGGGCTTCGCTGCAGTCCTCTGCTGCAAGGTGCAGGTCTGCTCTGTGGTCCTTTCAGCGGGATGTGATCTTGGCTGGTGCTTCTGGTGCTACAAATGAAAGGAGCTGGTAAACACAGCTCTACAGAAAGCCAGCTGTTTTGCTTTGGTGAGTGTATCGTGTCCTTAGCGTACTGATGATACTGGGATAGCCTTTGGGTGTTTTTGTTGTTTTGTGGGGAGAAGGGATTGTCTTTTGGGGTTGGTTGGTTGTTTTCTTACACTGTTTTTTGGGTGTTTTTATTAAAAAAACAAAGGATCTGTTTTTTACGTGTAACAGAAGAGCATTGTGTGAAGAGTGCTGTTAAGCATGCTAGACGTGGAATGATGTGTGCTGGTTGCATTTTATTGTTTTGAAAACAAACACACCCCTCCTCTCTATCTGCAATCTGCTTATTCAGTTGAAGAAGCAGGGTCAGCTTTCGTCCCTCTTCTCCGTTCCTTTTTTTCTATCTTCTAGAAATATTTTAGGATATTCCTTTTTCACTGCCAGAGGGCTTTGTGCTTTCCTTGTTGCCTGGTGGGCTCAGCTCTGCAGTCACCTGGGGCTCCTGGGTGCTTCCTGCGACTTCTGCTCCACACCACACGGCACTTTGAGCTGGGGCAGGTAAAAAAACCTAATAGCTGGGAAAGGAGAAGGTAGGTTATGGGTGTGCTCCAGGAGGAGGCAGGGTTGCCAGCAGCAAGAGGACAGATCGTATGGGCGCATTTCTATTTGCGTGAAAGATTTAAAAACTGGCCGGTGTCCCAGTGGTTAATGTGATGGTTGCTCACATACAGTTACATGGGGCTTGCCACGTACCTTGTGCTGTGAGGGGCTGCAGCGGATTCACTGTAGAGAATCACAGCGATTCAGCTGCTTTCAGTGAAACGCAGCTGGTGCTCGGCAAAATGAGCATGCCCACTGCAGAAGAAGAGTCAAAGATGTGCACCAACAAAAGACCAGACCTCAGCTCAGATGGGCTCCTG
>NW_009259318.1:2149651-2156518 GCF_000687185.1 Egretta garzetta | reverse complement strand
TCAGTGGGTCGAGGAGGGCCTCACTGAAGAGAAGGAGGTAACACCTTCAAATGCCCCCCTGTTGGGCAACAAAGATTTTAAATCACCTCCCAATTAGATGACTGTTGCAACTGAAAACAGGGAAGTTGCAAAAGACTGAAGAGGAGTTTGTGGTGGTGGTGACGAATGTCACCTTGGCTTGGAGATACGGCATGAATCGTCCGTTCTGTTGAAAGGAGCAGTCCTTCACCACTGGCTGCATTCGAGCTGGGATTTTTGTGTCTTTGTGTATTTCACCATCTGTTAATCTCAGGAAGGGACCGGGAGAGAAAGCGTTGCTAATGTTTTCAGTTACAGTTGAGTCTTGTCCATAGGCGGCTGTAAGATAAAACCATTTTTCTCTCATGAACTTCCTGGTCATCCGCAGCTTTGGTGGCAGGTGATGGATGACAACGTAGCTGTGAGGGCAGCCAGACAAATGAGCAAATTTGGAAAGCTGCCATGCCTGAACAGATGTTCCTTTGCACAAACAAATTTGGAAAGCCCCTTTGAACAGATAGTATGACCAGCTCACCGTGTTTAATGGCTTTAACTTTCATCTCAGAGAAATCAACAATGTTGAGGATGGAAAACTTTTTAAACTACCTTTATTGTTCTTCTAATTTAATCAACGAGAAATATAGTAAGCACCCAATTACGAAATAAGTAAAAGCGACAGGCCTTTATCCTGTTTCTACCCCTTTCGAAGTGCAGCAAGAGGATTATTTTAATGAGGTAATGAGTATTTCATTTTGTAGTGGCATTTTGAATAGAGAAATTCAAGGAAAGATTGGGAATACATGTTCAGATGAAATGGTAAATGTTGTACTGTTATGAAGTTATGTCAGTTTTTTAAGCTTTCCAACATCTGAAGTTATTCATTTAAAAGCAGAGATACGCTGTCTATCTCTGAGAATCTATCTCTGAGAATACTGATCCTCTCCTTGCCTGGAGTAAAAACGATACCTGGCTGGCGTGAATGTGCTGCCACTGACTGAATGTTTGCAGTGAATTCTGACCAGCAGATACCATCTCCTGCATCCCACAGACATCTGTGCATGAGTGCAACCTTTGCTGATGTGCGTGGAGAGTCCTGGACTCAAAACCTCCCGCGTGTGTTACTGCCTGTGAATGATATGTATATTTGGTGACAGAGAGAAAGCCTGGTTTCTCCAGTCCTTACTTCATTACACATGTGAAGGCAGCCTGAGGCTTCTCACAAGTTCTGCCAGATGTGGTTATCCAGCAAATTCTTCTTTTTATCTATATGCATTTCTGAACTCTGAATGGCAACAACAGTCAGCCTAGGCTTGGATTCGTTGGAGCGATTGACTCAGGAGTGTTCCTAGGCCTGCCCAGAGCTCAGCTTTGGATGGGGGACACACCACCTGAGGGAGTTTGGGATGAGCACCTCCAGGGCAGCTTCCCTGGCAGTAAATGTCAGGCTTTTCAACCTTCTTGATTGCCAGGTGGATGCTGTTGAACCACTCTTATTTTTGCTCTGTCGTGTATCCCCCCACCTTGCAGTCTGCTTTTCTTTAACCTTCCATGCTCCTTTCCCGCTCCCCGGCCTTAATGTCGTATCAGTGCTTAATGCTGTGTGGTAGAGCAACCTTCCCTTCCTGATGCTCAGCTAAATTAATCTCGTTCCTCACTGAAGAAAGGGACAGCCTAAAACCAGGGTTGATGCTTCAAGTGGTCTGAAGGAAACATCGCTCTGATATCATTTTGCTTTAATGTTATATTTTAGCATCTACAACTTTTTCTTTTGCCACTGTTTGATGAAATCTGTTTGTACACCAAGTATCTGGGAGTACCGACAGCCTCCCTGAGTGGGAAGAGCTGCAGATAAAATGTTGTTTTAGCTGGCTGGGTTTAAGCGTTTGCAATGCTGTCTGACTTGTGGCATGTTAACTAGGACAAGGTGGGGAAATCCTGTTTCAGATTATAATTATTCAGTGTAGGTTGCAGCTAAACACCGATCTCCATTGCTACCTTTCCAAACTAAGCGTAGCTTTGGGGAAAGAAATGGACAAACCAGTACATACCCTGCCCAGCTGCATTGGCAAATTTGGCTATTTCAGAGCTAGAAGAAGTAGGGTACACAAGTCTCAGCTTCTGCAACTACAGAATTGTCGTACCTAATATTGGAAAGTCATGAGTCATGTTATCATGCTGTTCCCATTTTCCTCCCTCCGAAGAAATGTAAAGTGATAAGAAGCTGCATGCTTAATGACTCCTTCAGAGCTTATTAACTTTGCAGGACAGGCTCTTTAACTGGCCTTTGTGCAATTAGAAAATTGGTATTTTCAAGTGCACAGAAAAATGCTTTTATTTCTGAAGACTCCTCGGAGGTAAGTGACTTTACTTACCCTCCCTTAATCCCTGAGCTTCATTTAGCCCCCAGCAACCTCTGGCTGCACTCGTAGTCACCCTCTCTTTTCCTCTTCCCTTGCTCTGTAGCCCTCTGCCCTCCCTGTTTGAAGCTCCCCAAAGTACACAGCTGGTGTGTTAAACCACCTGCCCTGTTAACGCTTCCTTGTCCTCTGCTTCTCACAACAGATTTGTTCCTCCTCCAGCTTCCTCTGGGATCCATCCTTAAAACCATATTTCTGGAACACCAGGCTCTTTTTTTTGCCCAAAGGCTCCCAGTTTCACACCATGTCCCCCCAGTAGGATATTTTCCTCGGTCTTTGTGAAGAATTTTTGTTTTCTGCAATATCATTCCTTACTGCTGCACATTCACATATCCTCACAGTGTCTTCTGTCTGGGCTGCAAACAGATAGCAGCAAGCCTGGATTTGCAGTAACTGGAAAATATATGTTAAGGTTTTCTTAATAGGGCAGGTTCCATCCTCTTACAGAAGCTGTAGGGGAATCAAAGTCCATTTGGCCTTTTTACCAGAGGTTGCCTCCTTCAATCATACAGAGGAAAACAAAAAAAGGATACAGTGGGCATTTTGGACATGTATGGGAAGAAATAATAAGCTCCTTCCTTTATTAATATCACAAATAATAACAAAAAACACTACCTAAATTCGGACGGGGTGGTCAGTATGAGGGGTCAGCGTGGAGCTGATTCTGCAGGCGGTTTTGGAAATTTTTATCTTATCTCATGTCTTCTGTGGACCCCATTTACAGCTGCAGTTTGGGAATAAAGATGTAGAGGAGCCCATTTACTTTGACTACCATTTCGCATGAGTTCTTTCTGCACTTTTCCCCCTGGCTTCCTTCTGTTGCATATGCAGGATGCAGCCTGATCTGATTAATTGCCATCAGAATTTCACCCAACAATTCCTCAGCATCTTCAGCAACTCCAGCAGCTGTTTTCAGTTTCTCTGTTTTCTCTGAGCAGCTAAGAATGAGGATTTACTCATAGTTGGAAAGCAAGTAAGAAGTTGTTTTGCGTATGTTTTGCAGAAGTTTCTTGCTTTACAGGGTTCCTGATATGTTAGAGGGAATGCACCCAAAACCAGGTACATCCTCATTCCATCCTGAATTACTAGGCACTGAATGCATCCTGTAGAAGAATGAAATAGCAGATCTTTTCTGCTCCATTTTCTCCCATTTGGTTTCCAACTGTCTCCTGGACTATTTCTGTGCATCTTTGATCAGATCCCTTAATTTCCCAGGGTCTAATCTAAATGAAGTACAACACTATTTCTCTACCTTATAATGATGCAGTGAGCTGCAAGCTGCTTTGTATTGCTTGGATTAGAAGAGAACAAAATATGGGAGAAGTTAGTAAAAATCAAAAGCTTTTGTGGATTTGCCTTTGTCTGAGGTTGTCCGGAAAGTGTGCAATGAATAGAATTGGAGCCCAGTTGCTGTAGGGTATAGTCTGGCAGAGGCCATTCTTGAAGTAAAAGCCCGTATCGTGAGGTTAAATTAATTATTAGAGTGTATATTGTAATAAATATAGCCAGCTATCTTGCATCTCTAACAGTTCTGAAAGTAGGTGGACGTACCTTCCCGTATTCCTTAACTGTGAAATTCCTCAGAATATGTGGGAAAGTCAGAGGGTGAAAATTTGAAGCTGTGGAGTGATATGAAATAATCGTTATGTAAATCTCATATCAGTGGATATTGTTGCACTTCTTAACAACAAAGGTGCATTTCATACATTTTAAAGTAATTTAATTAAAGTCTACCAAAGCTATCCAGGCTACCTGGAAACTCAGCTTTCATAATTTATTATGGTACCATTTCTCTGCGGTCTTCTTTTGCTGAGATTCAAAGAGTTCTGATTTTCAGCCATGTAGGTTTCCCATTTTGCAGGGCTTTTAAATGTTGCATCTTTCCTGGTTTGACTTTATGAAGAAAAGAAAAAAAATGAGAGAAAAAAAAAAGTCAGGTCAGGGTGATAACCCAGGAAGCAGCATCTCATTGAAACTCCTATATAGCTGCCCCTGGGAATGCTCTAGGGAAGCAGCAGCTTCTCTATATTTATTTTAAAAGTGGAATATTACAGAGCTAAGGGAAAAAGCACTCAGAGGAGAAGGAAGGAGATCTGCAGAAAAGGAGAGAGAAGCCCAGAGCAGCAGAAGTGTGATGGCCAGTAGGAAGACAGAGAATGACAAAGACAACTAGTAAATATTTCACAATGCAAAGACAAAATATCTTTATTTACCTTCTTCTGGTCAGGAAAATATTTTCCCTGAAAAAAACTTCTCAGGACAACTCAGAAGAAAAACTTGCTGACCAATACCTTTTTGCTTTAGGTTTTTTGACACATCAGAACATCTTCAATTAAACCTCTTCTTTTATTCACATAGTATCTATCTGAATCTCTCATTCATCTCTAATCATCTCTCTGCTCTAGGTGAGACAAAAACTGATTTATTTCTTCTGTTACCAGTTAAGGGTCAGTATTCCCTGGCAGGGTTTTTTTTATAGTATTATCTTTTTATAAAAGATGCCCTTTCTGCCAAATCCCATTTGTTCTTTTTTTCTGCTTCAGTAAGTGGTCTTTCCTTTTTAACACACTTGTTGAATGAGGAGCAGTGGGCCTTTGTTCCCCGCTCTTGGTGAGGAGGTCAGGCAGAACTGGGGAGACAAACCTCCTTGAATGTCCTTTAGCTGACACTGCCTTTCATGGGTGGGCCCTGGGAAGGTTTGTTGCCCAGAGGTCCTGGATTCTGACTTGGTGTGCTCTTCCCTTCTCGCTTTTTGGCCCTTTTTGG
Source organism: Egretta garzetta (assembly GCF_000687185.1). NCBI lineage: Eukaryota > Metazoa > Chordata > Aves > Pelecaniformes > Ardeidae > Egretta > Egretta garzetta. The sequence goes on along the minus strand of NW_009259318.1, from coordinate 2,151,317 downwards.
ACCACTGTCAGTAACGGTAAAGCAGTGTAATGTAGTCACTCTGCTCCTCATATATTCAGTGGGGAGAGATAGGAGTATCAAACAAGGAGAGCCAGTCTCCCTCCATCTTTTTTTGCTGGGTTTTTTTTTTTTGTATTTTGGGGGCCGTCCCCATTACTGACCGTGAGAGAGCACGCAGAGCTGTTGACCACAGGCAGCCAGGAGAAGGAAGAGCACTGGTTCCACATGCAAAGGAGCCACCGCTCATCCCAGCTTCCCACAGAAACCTGCATGGAAACGTGACTGAGTGGTACGAGTACGTTTTGGGTTACCATTCCAATAAAACAGCACTCCAGAAAGATGTAGGAATCTGCTTCCAGGGTGAAAGGAGTAGCACAAGGCAGCTCACAGGCTGTGGCTTCCAGAGAGTGAAGGCACCGCCTTTCTCTTTCTGAATCAACCTCCCTGCTTGGACACTCCCTGATTTTAGTCATTATGTAGCTATTTGGAGGCTTTCCGAATGGTGGAAAGATAAAACTGTTTCATTTGCGTTTTCATAAGCCTGCCATTAAACAGGCAGTGTTCCCTTGATGAAAAGTAATTGTTTTCTGGGGAGCAGACTGAGGCAGCGGACTGAGACATCTCAGGAAAGCTTCTCTGGCCAAAATAATGATTAGGCTCCATTGTCCAAACCCACAGGATTTGTTGTACTAAGAAGCTAGGTGTTTGATTAGTGCACTAAGAAAAAATACACAGAGAAGTTGCATAACTCCATGAAACGCAGTGTTTTTGAAGGTATTTTTATTTCTTTCTGGAAAGAGTTTTTTATGTAGCTTGGAAAAATTAGCTGCATTTATGTCCATCTATAATGTCTAGGTTGTTTTTGCCTAACCTACAGGATAATTTGTATTGAGTTTTGACTATTATTTTTGTTCATCATCTTGACAAGCATTAATGAAGACTGTTTCTAAGGCCTGCACTCAAGGATATTTGCCAGAGGTCAGCATACTGTTTATAGCAAAGCAAAACTGAATGCCAGCACAGCAAAGGAACTAATCTTCAGCATTCCTTCCCCCTTTTATGTGGTTTTTTTTTCTTCCTTGCCTTTTCCGGTGGAAAAATGATATGAAGTGTGCTTATAATCATAGTAATCAATAATTATAGAAACATTGAATGGTTTATGTTCCACCTCTGGAAGTTTCTTTCTTCTTGCCCATCCTGAAGATGGTCTCAACATTTGCCATTTACTGTCCATGGGTCTGTTCTCAGTCTGTATGGCCTTCCCAAAATACTGGAGTATTTTCTTCTGATGACATCGGCAAGCTCGTTCAGCCCCCTTGGGTGCATCCCATTCAGTCCCTCAGACTTGAGTAGCTCTGCTGTGCCTGTGTCCGTCACGCCATCTTCCTCTGCCATCTTCCTCCACTTTGCTCCCCATACTCTGCCATGAGACACAGGCAAAGGTCTGAGGGCAGAATTTGCTATTAAAGACTGTAAATTTATATTTTCTACACAGACTTAGCAGAAATTTAGAATATTTCCTCTACCAAAGTTATGGTTTTCTATCGAAATATCTGTGTATTGTTATCAGGACTTCAGTAATTAAGAAGCACAAGAATAAAGTCAGGGAACCCCAGTTTCTCAGCTCCCATGCATTACGGCTTGGCATTTTTTGCAAATAAGCTGA